>NC_136430.1:379580999-380180999 GCF_052849685.1 Lactuca virosa | reverse complement strand
AACAACCATCACGGGCCACATGCAGAAAATTCAAAGGTATGTGGACCGTTTACTGAAGCTGAATGTGAACTTCCCTGAGGAGTTAGCAATAGACATCATTTTGCACTCCTTGCCATCGTGTTATGATCAATTCCGCATGACATATCACATGAACAAGGAAGAAGTCACCCTCAGCAAACTTCAAGGACTCTTGAAGACCGCCGAAAGTGGTCTAAAGGGTAAGTCGGTTATTAGTACTCCTACTCCTACTCCAACTGCGGCCAATGTCTTGGCAATCGGGCATGGCAAAGGGAAGAAGAGAAAGAACCCTTCTAAGGGTACCAAGGGTAAGACCCTTGAAGGCTCCTCTTCAAGCAAAACCAAGAAAGGTTTTGTCACTCCTTCTGCTAACCCTAATGAGGCTGGATGCTTCTATTGCCATGAAAAGTCGCACTGGAAGCGAAACTGCCCAAAGTACCAGCAAGATTTGAAGGATGGGAAAGTAAAACCCAACCATGCAGGTATATACACTATATGTCTAATAACTCACCTCATTCTAAGTCTTGGGTCCTTGATACAGGTTGTGGTATTCACATATGTTATGATTTGCAGGGACTAAAAAGAAGTGAGAATGTGGAGCAGGGAAAGATAAACTTGATCATGGGAAATAGGAAAGCTTCACCTGTCACCAAGATAGGAGTTTATTCCTTAGTGCTAAATAGTGGGTTTACATTAGATTTGAATAAATGTTATTATTCGCCAGAAATGGCAAGAAATGCTATTTCCTTTCATGCATTGTATAAACAAGGTTTTACCTTTTATTTTGATAATAATAATGGTAGTATTGATGCTTTCTTTAATAATGTTCTTTATTTTAAAGCATTACCTTGTGATGGCGTGTATGAAACTGTATCTGTTGTAGATAGTCTAGGAAATAATGTATTGTGTATTAACTCTTCTACTAGCTTAGATAAAGCATCCTTATGGCATTGTCGTCTTGGACATGTAAGCAAGAAACGCATAGGCCAACTCCAAAAGGATGGAGTCTTGGAGTCATTTGATCTAAAGTCAGATGATAGTTGTGAATCTTGTTTGCTTGGTAAAATGACAAAGTCACCTTTTACTGGCACTTGTGCTAGGGGTGAAGGTTTGTTGGACCTCATACACACGGATGTGTGTGGACCCTTCAGAACCGCCACAAGAGATGCTAATCGGTTCTATGTGACTTTTACTGATGATTTTAGTAGATATGGATATGTCTACCTAATCAAGCATAAGTCAGAAACCTTTGAGAAATTCAAAGAGTTTAAGCAAGAAGTGGAGAATCAGTTGGGCAGGAACATTAAGATGCTTCGATCCGATCGTGGTGGTGAGTATCTTAGTACTGAGTTCCTTGACTATCTTAAGGAATGTGAGATTGTCTCACAATTGACACCTAATCAAGCATAATCAAGCATAAGTCAAGCATAATCAAGCATAATCGGTTCTATGTGACTTTTACTGATGATTTTAGTAGATATGGATATGTCTACCTAATCAAGCATAAGTCAGAAACCTTTGAGAAATTCAAAGAGTTTAAGCAAGAAGTGGAGAATCAGTTGGGCAGGAACATTAAGATGCTTCGATCCGATCGTGGTGGTGAGTATCTTAGTACTGAGTTCCTTGACTATCTTAAGGAATGTGGGATTGTCTCACAATTGACACCTCCTAGGACACCACAGTTGAATGGTGTAGCTGAGAGGCGCAATCGGACCTTGTTGGACATGGTTCGTTCCATGATGAGTCGAGCTTCGCTACCAATCTCATTTTGGGGGTATGCCTTAGAGACTGCCACCCATATCCTTAATCTAGTCCCTACAAAGAAGGTTGCCAAAACACCTTAGGAGGTGTGGACTGGAAAAGTTCCCAATCTAGACCACATCAAGATTTGGGGTTGCGAGGCTTTCGTGAGACGCGAGACTCACGATAAGCTCGAACCCCGAAGCGAAAGGTGTATTTTCATCGGCTACCCACAGAAATCCTTTGGTTACATCTTCTACAGACCCAGTGATAATGTGGTCTTTGTAGCAAGAAGAGGATTCTTTCGAGAGAGATAATTCATGAGCGAAGGAGACAGTGGGAGGCAAATTGACCTTGAGGAAATTCAAGAGTCAAGTGGTGAAGGAACCTCAAACCCTAGCCCTCAACCTGAGGAGGAAACTCTTGTTGAGCCGACTGAAGAATCTATACCTCTGAGGCGTTCCATCAGAGTTAGGAATGCACCTGAGCATTATTATGGTTTTCATATTACTGCAGAAGGTGAGACACTTATCAGTGATAACACACTGGTAAATCTGGATGATCCTAACAGCTACACGGAAGCCATGGCAGGCCCTGAGGCTGCTAAATGGAAAGAGGTTATGGATAGCGAGATACAATTCATGTATGACAATCAAGTTTGAAACTTTGTTGACAATGTACCTGATCGTAAGATAGTTGGGTGCAAATGGATCTTCAAGAAGAAGACCGACATGGATGGTAATGTACACACTTATAAGGCACGACTGGTTACAAAGGGTTATTCTCAAACTCCGGGAGTTGATTATGATGAGACCTTTTCACCAGTGGCCAAGATTAAGTATATTAGGGTTCTGTTAGCCATTGCTGCATTTCATGATTATGAAATATGGCAAATGGATGTCAAAACCGCTTTCCTTAATGGAAAGTTGGCTGAAGATGTTTACATGGTTCAGCCAGAGGGTTTTGTCAGTACAGAGTACCCCAGTAGAGTGTGTAAGCTCAAGAAATCCATTTATGGATTAAAACAGGCACCTCGCAGATGGAATCTTTGCTTTGATGAGAAAGTCAAAGAATTTGGCTTTTCAAGGAGTGAAGATGAATCTTGTGTCTATATCAAGGCTAGTGGGAGTATAGTCAGCTTTTTGATACTGTATGTGGATGACATACTACTCATAGGAAATGACATCCCAACCCTGCAGGAAGTAAAGTCCTGGCTTGGGAAGTGTTTCGCTATGAAGGACCTTGGAGAAGCTGCCTATATCCTAGGGATAAGGATTTTGAGAAACAGGAGTAAAAGACTAATTGGACTTAGTCAAAGCACCTATGTGGACAAAGTGTTGAAAAGGTTCAACATGCATAACTCCAAGAAAGGAGAGTTACCCATCCAGAGTAACGCCAGATTGAGTAAGACACAAAGCCCTAGTACTGAGGCTGAGATAGCAGAAATGAGTCGAATACCTTATGCTTCAGCTGCAGGATCGATCATGTATGCTATGACGTGTACTCGACCTGATGTAGCCTTTGCTTTGAGCATGGTTAGCAGGTATCAGGGGAACCCTGGCAAGGCACACTGGACTGCGGTAAAGAATATCCTCAAGTACCTACGGAGGACTAAGGACTGGGTCCTTACCCTCGGTGGCAGTGAGGACTTGAGAGTTGTAGGGTACAGTGATGCTAGCTTTCAGACTGACAGGGATAATTTCCGCTCTCAGTCGGGCTGGGTCTTTACTCTAAACGGAGGGGCAATTACTTGGAAAAGTTTCAAGCAGGAGACAGTGGCTGATTCCACTTGTGAATCAGAGTATATAGCAGCAAGCGAGGCAGCAAAGGAGGCTATATGGCTAACGAACTTCATCGGAGACCTTGGAGTTGTACCAGCTATAAAGGAGCCAATGGAGATTTTCTGTGACAGCAATAGTGCGGTTGCCTTAGCCAAGGAACCAAGAGATCATGGGAGATCCAGACACATTGACAGAAAATATCACTTCATCAGACATCGAATAAAGAAGGAATCCTCGTGGCAAAGAGGGTATCATCGGATGAGAACCCAGCAGATCCCCTCACGAAGGGACTGACTCGGGCTAAGCATCGCCAGCATGCTCGGAGCATAGGGCTGAAGGATGATATTAGTTTTAGTAGTTAGATAATCTTGAAATTTGTAAAATGTAATTGACATTTGATGATAAATAAAAGCTGTTATTTATGAGTAAAGTGTTGCTATCTCTTGTCAATCGTTTACTATTATTTCTTTTTGCATGTTTTGACTTCCAGAATAATTATGTTATGGTTTATATCATATTCTTCAAACTCTCCACAGTCGGTCATATGTTGGAAGTAGATATGAATCAAGACTGTCATGGGTTGGCTTGTAGAGGTCTAAGATGTTAGACAAAGCGGGGCTACAACACTCATGAGTGCTCATAAGTTATGAGTATTGGATTCAACCCACGCTCACTTGTATCACTTCATGGAATTTATCTCGAGTGATCGTGAGACGGTAATATCATATAAGTCTTCAAACCTAGAGATATGATTTGTTGCCTATGAGTTGGTTATGCATTGATTGCACGAAAACGCATTGGTAACTCGATGTTATAAACCGTGCTTTTGTGTGTAATTCAACAAGTAGTAGAGCAAACATATGAGTCGAAGTTTATCTGTTCCTTCTAGGTTTAGAAGCGATATCTGGGCCCCTCGATGATTTTGTTTTGACCTATGTACCGGGCCCGGTCAGAACTAAATTGATGTGTTCAGTTAAGTTCTATGTCAAACAAATCGGAAATCGGGAAACAAATGCTGGACAATAAGCAAGACCATGTTCCATGTATTTGTCCGGCTGATATCCAGAACAGAGGAATATATGATCACTTATCTAAAATGGCGCTTCATTGTTCAACAGAGTTTAAAGAGCTACGATTGCTGATCGGTTCCTGAAGTCATACTTGCAACTATAGTTATTAGACTTATCCAAGTGGGAGACTGTTGGATATAGTGTCTAAGTCTATAACTATATTTGGTATGTACTTGACCCGACCCGACATGGTCCATTTGGGTTGCACTTCACCCGAACAATTTATGGATAATCGTTTGAGAATAGTATAAGTTATGATTTATTAATATATTATAAGTCCTAATATATTAATATAAAATCATATTATTTAATTAGTATTGATCTATAATTAATCTAGAATTAATTTAGAGATCAAAAGTATGACTAATTAAATATGGGCTCTTGTATTTATATAGTGTGGGCTAATGCTTATTTGGAATGGGCTAGGCTTGCATGGAAAGTCCATGGATACTCCATGGAGCTTTAACCCATGGATCTCATGGAAATGAAAAGACATGGGTAGTAGGGTTTACATGGATGTAACCCTAATCCACCACACTATATAAAGGAGGCTTTGGTTCTTGAAATGGCACTAGTTGTGGTGAATAAACTAAGAGGGTCGATTTCAAGAAAGGTTGTGACTATTCTCTCAAGTATCCAAGTTTGTGGTGTTTTGTGACTTCCATTTGAGGCATCCACACTATTGGTGCTAGGCTCTAAAACTCCAAGCAATCAACTACAACTACAAGGTAAGTAATTCTACTAGCTTTATATGATTCAAGTTCCCCATGCCATGCTAGATAGGATAAGAACCTTGGAAAAATAATTATTTGCATGTATCATAGTCAAACATAGATCCAAGGTTTCTAGGGTTGCATGTACACCATAGGAGTGTTAGAATGCTCAAAACCCATCACAATAACCCTGATTACCCATTCCCGTTATCCTCACTTTACGTCCCTAAACACCTATCACAAGGGACCTAGCCTAAGGATTATCATCGGGATGGACACTACTGCTAAGGGGACTCCTCAGCCATACATGTCCTAAAGGCAACCATGAGGGGGATGGAGTACACCAATGAACATATAGTTCACCAACACCTACAAGTTGCGAACCTGCTAGTGTTCCACTGGACTGTCTAGAAAGGTCTGTGGACGTCATCTATACTCCGCTAGACGACTACAACAACAACAACAACAACATCGAGGCCTCTCATCATTTTAACACACATCGACTATTTTGTCTACCCATGTTTTACCCAACATATTTGTAGATAAAAATACATATACAGTTTAAAACTTGTATAAAACATCTATTCAACAGTCACCTCAAATAAATAATTAATATAATTACACATAGCACGTATTTTATAGAAAATACTTCATATCTATGTGTAAGATGAAAGTGACTACACACTCACTTGATTTAATGATAATTGGGCAGCACTTCGTTTCCTTAAACAATCGTTTTTAATAAAACCGGGAGTTTTATTGAGAAACCGGGCTCTGCGAGGGTTGGGCTTCAAAATCGAAAAGATAAATTTTTCCGGGTCTTCGGGCACTTCGGAACGTATTTTGGGTGTTTGGTATAATATCGGGGCTTTGGGGAAAGTTGGAATAGAAGAAATATGGGTTTAGGGGTGAAATATGGCAATTTTCCAAATTACCACCGGGAGGGTTCGCACCCTTCTATTTATAGGGGGAGGCTTCGGATCTGAGGGTTGAGAAGCGAACACATGGCAGTAGATGCGAGGGGCAGGTGGAGCACATGTGAGGCTCGGACACCTGGTGCGACACGCGTCGGATGCGAGGTGAGGCGGCTTCGGATGCGAGGAGTCACCGGGCACGCGTCGGACGCCTATTGGACCGGGCTTCGGACGACTCTCCAAATTGGACACACGTCTGATGACTCACCGAGATCGGACACGGGGCGCCTGCGAGGAGTGGGTGACGTGGCCTATTCCGGACCATGCGAAATTTCTCGAATTTCGTGTTTTTCTCGATTTTTGAGCCAAAAACTTCTAAAATCCATAACCTTCGCATACGGGCTCCGTTTTTGACGTTCTTTATATGCACGCGTAGGTAAAATTATGCTCTACAACTTTCGTTTAGACTTCGTCGGCTAATTTTGACTTTAATTTTAATATTATTATTTTTAACAGACCGAGACAGAAAAATCCGTTAAAATTATGCTCTACAACTTTCGTTTAGACTTCGTCGGCTAATTTTGACTTCGTCTGTCTTTTTACCGTTGTACTACTATTGACGAGACCTTCGATTCTCGTTTAGGTTATGTCGGCTAAAAATCACTCGATCTAAAATTCGAGTTTTTAGCTGTCTACTGCTAAGCTGAAACTTAGAAAAATCATAACTTCCTCATACGAAGTCAGATTTGGACGTTCTTTTTATACATACTCTCGGTTTAACGAACACTACGACTTTCATTTAGATCACAAAGGATAAAAAGTAGTTTATCAAAAACTCACTTTTTACGTCATTCGGCGCCGTGCCGGTTTTGTCGCGGAACTTCGACAGGTCATAACTTCTTCGTTATAACTCGGATTTCGGTATTCTTTATATATCCAGAATCCTTGTCACGACCACTACAACTTTCTTAATAGATATTGACTTTATCTAGTATTTATTTCGACGCTCATTTTTTATTCTTAATTAATTAAATCCTAATAATTAAGCATAAAACACATAATTCACATAATAATCACATAATTCCTCTTCATTTCTTCAAAATGAGTTACAAAGGTTGACATAGACTATTACATCATCATTAATGCCTATCTTAGAAACACGGGCATTACAAATTCCAATGGCCCAAAACGTGGGTCCCAATAAGTCCAAATTAAAATCTCCAAGATTAGGGTTTTCTAAACCCTACTTAGGGTTTCCAACCCAGAACACACCAATTAGGCCCAAAAGCTAAGTCTTTAGATCAATTAGGGTTTCATAAGTCGGGCACCACCCACTACCACCTCGGGTAGTGGCGGTCAACGGCGGCTCACGGCGGCGGCCACCACCTCATGGTAGTGGTTATAAATTTTAAAATAAATATGCCCAAGCATCTAAACTAACAATCCAAAGACACAATGCACACCGCCACCCAACACGACGGCTAGTGGCGGCAGAGGGCAGCAGCTACCACCTCACGGTGGTGGTTACGGGTTTTTCCTCGATTATTCTAGCCATACAATACATTTTACATCGCAATATCCGAATAAACACACACACATAAAATAACACACACATACAGCCACCCTTGTGGTGGCAGGCGGCGGTCGGAGGTACTAGCCACCACCTCACTGTGGTGGTGGTGGCTCTCTTCTGATTTCCGGCCAAGTAACCACACACAACACACACACACTCAACAGCAGAACACACACACATGCGTGCCCGGAACAGTAAAACCACCACCCACCTAGTGGCGTACGGCGGCGACAGTAGCACGATTGGCGGCGGTAGCAGCGGTACTAACGGCGGCAGCCACCATGGTTGGCCGCCATAGTGGTTCTTCACGACTTTCTCTCATCAGAAAAATGCACACGCCTGAGTTTCTTCCCTGTTACAGCAACACACACGCATCAGGTTTACGTGTCCACGAACTCAGCCACAATTTCACGGTGGCATGCGGCGGACGGAGGGCGTCAGCGAGATAGAGAGGCCTTCTCAACGGCAGCGGTGATGCAACCATCGAAAGAGAAATGGAGAAAGGAGAAGGTGGCGCGAGACCCACCGAGTACAACGGCAACAACAACGGAGAGATATTATTCGTGAACCTCGTTGGCGATTGGAGCGACGACGGCGCTGGGAGGCTGACGGCTCACACCGGCGGCAACGTCTTTGGCTGGGAACGGCAGTCATTTGGCGGCCACGGCTGACCGGAAGAACGGGTATGGTGGCGGCGGCCAGATATAGCAGCAATGGGAGTGACGGTTGGAGGTTAAGGGAGGTATAAGGTGACGGCTGCTACTAGGGTTAGGGTTACGGAGGGATCGACGGGTTATATACGTAGCTCATACAAACTTCAACCCATAATGACAGAAATGGTCCCTCCTTCTCTTTTTCCTTTCATATTAAGTCCAAATGATACCAAATACCCCCTGACTACTGAAAATCTTTACAAAATAAGTCCTGAAATTACACTTTAACCCCCGAAACTCCAAATCATGTCATTTGGCTCCCCGAAACCAACACCCCGCTAATTATTATTTGATTTTGACTATAATAATATAAAATAACAATAATAATAATTACACCTCGGGGTTCCGAATTTATTATTTAATTATTCTATTTTAAACGGAATGTTACAACAATGAGAAAGAGATGGAGGTTAAAGAGTTCTAGTTTGGATGAGAGAAGATTTGTTCATCAGCCTTTAAGTGGGAGATTGTTAAGTTGTGGAGACTGGTTCACCCTTTGACCCTATAGCCGCAAGGCATACCAAGAAATAAGTTCCACTCCTAAAAGAGCAAGCGGAGGTCAAGGGGGAGCCACCCCTTGCAGAGGGCGGGGACAAAGCTCCGGAAAGAAATTTAACATGGGTTAGTTTTTATATCAATTTAGCCTTTAATTTTAGTCACGGCAAATCTTTTGTCAAAGAGTTTATATGTTTGGCCTTATTGGTAGTTTTAGGTCAAACAACTAGTATTTATATTCCATGAATTCGTGTAACCTTATGTATCAAAAAAAGTCATTCGGTAGAAAAGTAATAATCTCTCTCTCTCTCTCTCTCTCTCTCTCTCTCTCTCTCTCTCTCTCCGTAGACGTGCTCAATCATCCTGATCGTGTGAACCATATAAATTGGTTGTCTTTGTTTTTCGTTTTGTATTATTACTCTATATGAGATCGTCTATTGTTTGTCGAAGTGTTTAATTCTTATATGACATCTCAAAGATGACATCATTCCACGCTTCAAGCAGGTGGCCGAGCATGATGATTACATGTATGCCTTCATAGCATCCTTTTATGTATCATTTAATTATTATCTCAATAATCCAACAATACAAAATGTGTTAAAACACATTACATATTGATTTGTTTATGCATCAAATTTTGTGACATGAATTAATAATTTCAGTTTATTGGCCAAACTCTTGATACAAAAGAGTAAATAAGCCGCAACGATACAAGTGAAAACTGCAAAAACATCATCGTATTTTTATGTATGTTTGTAATTGAATGCGTTTATTTGATAAATACTAATTGTTTGACGTAAAACTACCAATATGACAAAGCATATATTATAGTGAGCATATATATTAGAATATGGAAAAAAAAGGCAAAACGTCTTGGTCCATTCTTTTGTGATAAAATTAAAGGTTCATCATCATGAAGAAAAATACATCACAAGCCAAACCTACTTGATGTTTACTACCACAAAAATCTGAATTCAAGTAGGAGCGAATGTTTTAAAAGCTTTACATTAGATGGTAAAAAAACAAGTATTAAATAGTTTGAAAAAAAATATGTTCATTGATTGATGAAACGATTAAAGTATTTTGCATTTTTCCGTGATTACCTCAAGTATAAGTATATAATTCGTAACTTTTATTTGTTTAAATATGTGATTAGATAAAATAAAGTGTTAAAGTAAACCGGTGAGGTGGCAGCATGGTTCATATCATAACCTATGAATTTTTCCCTAAAAAAACAAAAATTATACAACTCAACTCCCAAAAAGAAAGTTGACTACAAAATTATGTTGAAAAGAGAACCCATGGCCCATACATTTAAAGTTCAACTTTGTTAGATTTTGTGTTTTGGTGTGTGAAACTTGCCTTCTTTGCTTTCCACCATTTCTGCATCCTAAACGCAATTTTAGTTGCATGATGCTTTGTTGCTTCACTGGCATCTATAATGCTTTTTCTTATCTTTTCCTTCCAATCCATTTTCTTGTTATTTTCCTTCTCCCTTAAAATCGTCCCCTTTTAAGTCACAAAAACCATAACAGTATTCAATCTTTTAAACCCACATTCATTAAATCCGACAACACAAATCAGCAACATACAGAAAAGCACACCATCCTACTTACACAATTTTATCGATTTAACCAATTAATTATTTTCTATTTTCTGTAGTGATTAAATCATTATACTTTTTCTTGACAGTATAAAACCCCATTTTTTCCGGTTATAACCAAAATTTAATATATAAAGAACATAGTTTCACCATTTATCAATTTAGCCACCGGATTTTTTTTAAAGATTATTTTAATAATTGTTTACCATTTTATCCATTTAGCCAATTAATTATAATCTGTAATTATCTAACTATTATACTTTTTTGACCATTTAAAAAAAAACGTTTTTCTCTGTTTCGCTTTTAACAAAGATAAAAAAAAAGTTTATTCTCATAAAAAATCTTATATTTTGTGTTTTTTCTGGATTAAACCTCAACTTTATTTTTTTTCCTTGAAAAAGACCTTGCATTTTTTCATTTTTTTAGATCTAACCCTTTTAGTCATTTCTTTCTAAAAAAACTTGTAAAATATGAGGGTTTTTTTTGGAAAAAAGTAAAAGTTGAGGGTTTTTTCGGAAATAGCTTGAAAGTTGAGGGTTTTTTTTGGGAAAATAAGACAAAGTTGAGGGTTTTTTCGGAAAAAAAATGAAAAAAAATACAAGGTCTTTTTCAGGAAAAAAAATTAAAGTTGAATTTTAATTAACCCCCCCAAAAAAACACAACTTACTTTCATTATTTTATCGATTTACTCATAGTTAAAGTGACTAAATCGATAAACATAAACAGATAAAAGTACAAGTGCTTTTCTGTAATTTCCCAAAAACAAAAACACGGATTTTCCCTAGATTCTTACCAAATTGGAACGAATTGGTGACTCATCATCATCTTCATCATCTGCATCTTCATCATCAAAGTTTTTTCCACTCATCAATTCTTCCCTTGAATACATTTTCATTCCAGGTGCTCCTGGCATACCCTCCATTGATTTCAACATCTTTTCCATTTCAGCCTCTTTTGCTGATTTAGCCACAAATATCTCCCCTGGTTCCCTACCCTAAAATTTAAACCAATCAATATAAGTAAACATTAAACAAATGTCAACATTTTTATTTTTTGTAAACTACCTTAGGAACTGGTGGTGGCTTTTTACTACATGCTTCAGTGAGATCTTTGCATAGGTATTTCACCAATGAATTTATTTGAGGTTTCTTTTTGTAAATATACTCTGCCACATCTGTGTCATAGTATCCTATCACCTAAAACAAAAGTTATATTAGCAAGGATATTAAAGAAAAAGGAAATTTAAAGTAAAAAAGAAAAAGGAAATAAATAGTTACTTACTTCTTGACAAGCTCGTTCAATGGTCTTGCATTCTGAACCACATTGACCTTCAGAATCTTGTTCAACGAGCTGCAAGTGGACCAAATTAGAAAGTAAAGATATGGGAATTGAATTCCATGGGTTTTAGGATGGAATGTTGAATTCCAACTACAGGACTGGAATGGAATTGAATTCTAATTCCGGCTATTCTCATGTGCCTTGTACTAATGGGCCAATTGAAAAGGTGGAATACCTATCAGAAGTATCAAATGATACTAATGAGATGAATTTATACCTTTTTATTTCATGTTGGGTTCTCAGTTTCATAAGTTGAAAATTATTATTCTTGCTGCATCATAGCAGCTATGTTTGTTCTACTTGCATCATCTAAACTGGACCACAGAACCAAATTATTGAATGACATCGACAAGCAAAACCTACCAAATTTTAGTAGTAAACCTTGATGTTCCCTATCTCACTTCCCACATGGCAATACATCTATATATATATATATATATATATATATATATATATATATATATATATATATATATATATATATATATATATATATATATTCTGACAAGTACTACAAACATCAAATGGTTTCATGTAAACCCTAACTAATTTCCCAATTTTCCAATCATACTATAGTAGAGATAAAGAAGAAAGCATTACCTCCAATCTATCCCCTTGTTCGACAATATCAATTTTGAGCATCCAATCAGCTTCTTGTTTCTTCAGATTGCATACATTCTCGGAAATTTCAATAATATCATACTCTGAGATCTGATATCGATTGACAAACAAAAACAAAACAACATCAATCACATGCATAGTTGCGAACAGAATCCAGAAGCGAAATGTTAGATTATGTTGAATACCCTTCCCCATTGACAAGTAAGATTAGATCACTAATGAATCATCGAACTACTAGCAAATTTGAAAAGATTGAAAGAAACACATAGAGAAAATTACCTTCTTGGGAGAAATCTTAGCTTGTTTGTCTCGAACTTGTTCGTACAATTCCTTCGCAAGCTTCTCGCATACTTGACATTTGATGAAAGGTATGTCATCTTTCCGAGCAACTCCAACTGGCTTTGAAGAATACGATATTTGAATCCACGAAGAACATAACAATAAATTCAACAATAATGAATTAAACACTACTATTCGATCGATCTTCGCCATTACTGTGAGTGCTAGTGTGTTGGTGGAAGATCCAAGAGGGTTTTACTAGCAGTACACTGCCGTTGGGGGTCCCGATTTTGGTAAATTTTGTATGGACGAAATTGCCCTCGTAGACTAGTACACGTGTTTCGTGGCTTGTGATTGGCTATTTTTGAAGCCACGTGAACTATAACAACAATCACAACCAATAGGAAACAAGTGACGTTGGCAACCCCTTTGAGTTATTTATACAACTAAACCAAATGTATATTGATTTGTAGGAAAGCAATTTATGTTATTATAATCATCTAGGAGGCTAATGATTTTTGTTTTGTTTATAAAAACATATTGTTAACCTTAATTTGTATATTTATTGTAAGGTTGGAGGAAATGATGTCACAAAAACGCACTCCCTCCTGTGACACGTACGAACCACATAGGTGCCACAATCATGCCACATCATTTATACCACACAAAGTGTGACACCTAGGGTGTGGAAACTATGCTAGAAAAAGAGAAAGGTGAGAGAGAAGAAAAGAGAGAGAAAGACACATAAATGAAGAAAGAGAAAAAAGGAGTGCGACAGATTTTGGAAGAGGTGCGGCCAAATCGCACCCAAGACCGCATAGGGGTGGTGTTCCCCTGTTTATGTGGCATTGAGTGCGGCCAAACCGCGGTCCACTCCCTTGAGCCTAAGAGTGGTGGATTCAAAATAAAATGTCAGCAGTAACACACATGAGTTATGGATTAGCATACTGAAAAATTTACACTATGTGGGAATTCAAAAACAAATTACACAACATCGGAAAATGTGAAGTGTAGCAAAGGCTACCTTGTACAACCTATTGGGTCCACTGCTCATTACCAACAATTTTTTGTTCAATGCACATATATTACCAATAATATTTGTTTAGTATACACGTATTACTAATAATCTGTGTTCGGTGTAAAAGAAAACATTTTGGTGACCGATAATAATAGGTTTCATTTTTTTAAGAACAACTGAATATATTAAAGCTAGCAAGAAACTAGAAAGGAAAACAAATTATAAAGGTAAAGCCATTAAGGGGTTTTGGAGTCAATCGCTCCAAAATGCCTTAAACTTTATGTTTCTATTGACAAACCACAAGAAAGAATAATCAACTATACTCTGGAACAAAACTTCGCGAGAATGAAGTTTATCATCAAACACCATCTTGTTTCTAAACCTGTATGACACCTAAAGCACCACTCCTAAAATATCTTCGAGAGCTAATTTACGAAACGAAGGCAACCTTAGATCATCAAACCACTCGTAGACATCACGCAACTTGTTTGGAGAAGGAGGGGTAACATCAACCCACTTAAAAACTTTGGACCAAACAGTGGCCGCTAGATCACAAGACCACAAAACATGGTCTATATCTTCTGGAACAATCAAATAAATAGAACACATAAGAGTGTTAAGATCCACACCTTTCTGACTAAGATTCCATCTAGTAGGGATCCTGTTAAGTTAAATTCTCCAAACAAGAATAGTAACCTTCTTAGGACGGAATTTAGACAACATAGTTTACATATTGTTATAAGGAAGAGTCAAATTGTCAATGTGTGTAACAACCCAATTTTTCAAAAGAAATTTTTCATTTTTGATTAGCCAAAACACATTTCCATAACCACAAAATTCAAATAAAATTGTTTCAAAAGTCAAAACTCAAATCAATTACAATTTTATTTCAAAACATCAGAGTGTCCCATAAAACACCTGAGAGAGAGTGCACGCCGCGCCATCAAGCCTTGCCCTTGCCCTTAGGCTCAGATGTACCTGAAACAAATCCACAAACTCTAAGCTAATGCTTAGTGAGTCCCCCAGAGCATACCCCACACACAATCCACATAACACATATCAAGTTAGCTATAAAAGCTACATATATCACATAAGCCATGCATACAACGTATAAGGAAGCCATGGAAACCCTCCGGGGTCTTACACCTAGTGCCACTGGAACCCCCACGTGGTCTTAACTGCCTGCCATGAGAACCCCCACATGGTCTTCCTGCCATGGGAACCCCCACATGGTCTTCACTACCAAGCAACACATATAATGCAACTACACATACAAATATATTAGGATGCCATGGAAACCCTCCAAGGTCTTATACCAAATGCCACGGGAACCCTCACGTGGTCTCAAACTACTGCCACGGGAACCCCCCGGGGTCTTCTATGTAAATGTCATACTAACATAGCGCATAATCAATCAACAATCCACATAACATAAAATGGTCGGCCTTGGTGCCTTAGACCCATTGGTATGGTGAGAAGACTCACCTCTCGAATGTTGAACTAACAAGCTAGAATCTGGTATGTCCCACGCACCGCTCCTCCTCAACTGCCTATAACCATCATGTGATTAACTTGTCATAATCCCATAATTACCCTCAAACTCAACCCTGGTCAACCCTGGTCAAAGTCAAGGTCAACAATCCCCGTTGACCTCAACTCGTCGAGTTAGCTGTATGACTCGTTAACTCGTCGAGTTACCTTTGTAACTCGTTGAGTTCCTCCCGAGTCCATTCCACTGAATCCCGCCTCGACTCGCCGAGTTACCCTAGTGACTCGTCGAGTTCATCATATGTCCAGAAAACTAATGTCTAAACGGACCAAAACCCTAATCCTTCACCGCACTCATCCAGAAACTCAAAAAAGGGCAAACCCTACCCCGACTCGTCGAGTCAGCTAAGGGACTCGACGAGTTCCTTCAGTCCTTTCCAAGTTCCGCCCTTTACAGTGGGATCTAAGGTCCCAAACTCCATATCCAAACTCCTTTAGTGCAGATACCACATAAAGTTGCAAACTTTACGTGCATGCAAGGCCCTTCAAGGCCATAACACCAAAACTAGGCTTCCTACAATGTTTTTGTGCATGGAAAGGGGCTAGGCTGCATAAAGTGAGCAACTTTATGTCATTGGGGACCTATAGAGGTCCAGATCTGGAACCATATCCTTGTGACAAGTCCAGATCTAAGTTTGACTCCATTTTGCACCAAAAATGGCCATTTACTTCCAAGAAAAAGGATCTAATCAACTAGAGATCAGGGTGACGACTTTATACCTCAAAATGATGGCCAAGACAGAGTAGATGTCGGATCTATTGCTCCTCTCCTTGCTCCTTCCTCTTCAAGCTCTAGAATCCTTCACAAATACCCCAAAATCACTCACAAAAGCTCTCACTCTCACTCAAGAAGATGAAAGGTCGAAATAGGGTTCTCTTTGGCTAAAAGGGTGATAAGGGAGGTCACAAGAGGCGGGTTATGTTCCTTAAATAGGGTGCAAACCCTAAAAATTAGGGTTTCCCTTTACAACTCCTACTCGTCGAGCCGGGGCCTTCCGAATCGTCGAGTAGGACCTAAACCCCGCGTCCCCTAACAGTCTCTACTCGACGAGTTGGAGCACCCCAACCCGCCGATTCCATGCACAAAACCCTAAAAATGATATATATTAATCAATAGCTGGAACATGTGTTACAATGTGCAACCTGATTTCCTTAACAGAGAAAGAAACAGAGTCGTCTAAACACCATCTCCAATGGTCTTGATCATTAGAAAAGCTTACACCTTGCAACAACATTGAAAGATCTTCAAGTTGACGGCTACTAACCCCTCCACGTATAGGTCGAGACCAACTCTAATACCAACCATCATTCCACTTATCTCGCACCAAACAGTTTTGTTGAGTTTCCAAACGAAACAATCTAGAGAATCTAACATTAAGTGGTAAGTCACCTAGCCAAACATCAATCCAGAAGCGTGTAGAATCTCTATCACCCACCTTTTTTTGTAAGAAATAATGAAGCATCAAACCCTTATCGTGCATGGAATTTATGGATCCTATAATCCTAAACCATACGCCTTGCCCATTAGTATGAGGAAAGAAAGATGTGTATCCACCTCCATATTCACCATACATGGCAGTAACGAGATCCACCCACAAGGCATTTTTTTCAGTAACCAGTCTCCATCTCCACTTCTGAATAAGCAATAAATTTAAGGCGTCAAGACTACCAATGCCTAGACCACCTTTGGTTTCAGAAGCAAGAATCGAGTACCAGGCAATCCAAGTAATTTTTTTTCGCTCTGATCATAACCGCAAAAGAACTTATTTCGGATATCTTTATAATTTGAATTGGCATGCAAAATAAAGAAAGGTAATATATACTAAGAGACCCCAAAACAGCAGAAACCAACACAGAGCGACCACCAATTGAAAGCATATTAGCTTTCCATCCAGACAACCTATTATTAAATTTCTCAATTATAGGATCCCAACTTTTGAGCCTCGACATATTATTGCCAACAGGGAGACCCAAGTAGAAAAACGGAAGTTGATCCGCCTTTGCATCCAATAATTCCAGCAAAAAAATTAACCTCTTTAAAATCTACACCTACACCATATGTAACACCCAGAATCAGAAAGACCAAGAAAGGAAAGAAAAGCCCCAAGTCGAAAGAGTCAACTCGTCGAGCCCAAGGAAGAACTCGACGAGTCGGAGCGGGCTCCGTGTGGAAGATTAAGTGACCGAATCGACGAGTCGGCTAGTGGACTCGGCGAGGCTGGTCTGGGTCGGGAAACCCTAATTTCGGGACTTGGTACCCTATTTAAGCATCGCATTCTCTTCCCTAGGGTTCATTTGCGGCCCCTGTAGTCCAGAACTCAAAACCCTAACCTCCATTAGTGAGCTTGAGTGATTCCTTCTTGATTTTGAGTGTTTTGGTGTATTCTTGGAAGTGTAGAAGAGAAGGAAAGAGAGAAGGTGCAAAGGAGAAGAAGGAGATCCAGAAGCTAGCTTCCATTTGCTACTTCATCTGGTAATAAAGTCTTTACCTTGTTCGTTATCCCTAGTAGATCTTCATTTATGCTTGTTTTGCCACTTTTGGGACATTTCTAGGTCCAACCTCGAGATTGGAGCTCCCTTAGGGTAGTGAGCTATAGATTTGGACATCATTGAGCCCCAGGAGCTCAAAGTAGCCGCCTTTATGTAAATCAAGGTCTTGTTCCAAACCATAGGTTCCCATTTCTAGCTTATTTTGGTGTTTTAGATTCATACCTCTATGCATGTACGTAAAGTTGGCAACTTTACGTGTTATATCGGCCCTAGAAGCTCAGATCTATGAACTGGATGCACTGAAATCGATTAGAATCAACTGTTTAGTGAGGACATGCATAGGACTCGACGAGTTGTTGTTGGACTCGGCGATTCGGAGCGCAAATCCTCCCGATTTCTCCGATTTTGGAATTGTGAGTTGAATCAGCGAGTGGAAGAGGACTTAGTGAGTTAGAACAAGGATCTGGAAGTAGAGGGACTCGGCGAGTCCACGTCCCGACTCGGCGAGTCGAGTCGCGAGTTAGAGAAGTGTGAGTCCGGGAACTCGGCGAGTTCATAGTAGGACTCGGCGAGTAGAGTCAACCAGGAAGTTGACTTTGACCAGGGGTAAAATAGTCATTTTACCCTGAGATCAGTTATCAGTATCTGATTTAGTGTTTATGGGATTGTAGCCGGGGAGTTCCGGAGCAACAGTCAGCCAGTTTCAGATTTAGCATCTCAGTAGCCAGCGTTACGAGGCGAGTTTCCTTCCAGTAGGAACGGGTCTACGGCCACACTGTCGGCCTGTTAAGTTAGCAGTAGTTCCGGACTTCGGTCTGATGCAGTAGTTCAGTGTTGCTTGATGTCTTTGTGATTTAAGTATGTCTTTGTGCTATGTGTTCCGGACTTCGGTCCGATGCAGTATGCAGTATATGTGTTTATGCTAGTAGTTATGATTATGCTATGTTATGTTCAGTCAGTTCTGGACTTCGGTCCGATGCAGAGGGCAAGGCCCTGGTTAGTTTCCGGACTTCGGTCCGATGCAGTTTCCGGACTTCGGTCCGATGCAGAGGGCAAGGCCCTGGTTAGTTCCGAACTTCGGTCCGATGCAGTTTCCGGACTTCGGTCCGATGCAGAGGGCAAGGCCCTGGTTAGTCCCGGACTTCGGTCCGATGCAGTTTCCGGACTTCGGTCCGATGCAGTGGGCAAGGCCCAGTAGTTGCTTTATATGTTATTGTATGGTATGTGGTAGTTTGGGGGAGCTCACTAAGCTTTGTGCTTACAGTTTCAGTTTTTGGTTTCAGGTACTTCCGCTAGTAAGGGGAAGAGCTCGGGATGATGGCATGGCACACACCACAGCTTCAGTTTATCCTGGGAGTTTTATTCGGATATTTTGATATGTTTTGACATCAGGTGATTTGATAAATTTATTATGACATTTTGAGACGCATGATCCATGGATTTATCTTTTAATATTTGATATTATGGTTTAGTAAAGTTTTCAAACGAAAATTTTTGGGTTGTATTTTTGGGATGTTACAAGTTGGTATCAGAGCCTTGGTTTGAGGGATTCAGGCACACTTTCGGGTATGACTGGACTCAAACTAAGGAAATGGTAAAAGATTTTCAAAAGAAAAATGTTTTCGAAAGAATTTTTGAAAAAAAAAGAAACTTAAAAAGAAAAGAGTTTTGAGAAAAGGAAAAGGGTGTGGTGCATGCGATCAGCCGAGCTCAAGTAAGTACTCCCAAATTACCCATACAAGTTTATGTTATAATTATCTGTTCCAGTTTCAGTAGAACAGCATGCTAGAATAGGACTAAGGATCTAGGAGGATGCCTTATGTACCTGTTATATGTGTTTCAGCTTATTGAGAATTGCATGCTAGTATTGAATAGACAACAGTAGGATAACATGTTTAGGTTATGCCTGATGGTATGAGCTTAGCATTGTATGCTAGTACAGTTTCTCGTTATGAGGATAGATTTGCTTGAGTAGTTTCCCGTGTCCGAATGCTGCTTGCTTCGTGCTTTGTAGGACTCGGAGTGATGGGAGTTAGCCATTAGGTGAATACGTCACGTCACATGTGACCAGGGTTGAATAATCTCAGAGTGCTGGATTTGGCCCTATTGCGCAGCTCTCGTTTGAGTCTAACCGTTGTAGGGACGAGTCTTTTACTCGAAGGATTATCTGAGCCTCGTCACATGTGATGGTATTCAGGTGATGGCTAATTGGCATTACAAGGAGGCCTTCAACAGTTGAGGACTGGATTGGGTGGAGTCAGAGATTTCCCTAGGGCAAGCCTAGGATGAGAGTAGCAGAGATTAGTAGCAGTAGAAGGGACTTGGTTGAGTTAAGGCAACTCTTGAGGAAAGTACGGATAGATGTGGAAGGTAGTATGGGCCCGTACTACTGAAAGCAGAGGATCCGTACTCGATTCAAGAGGGGCTAAGACGAAACCAGGGGAATTGTAGAGTATATGTGAGATCCCTCCGCAGCGATGAGTATTCTGACAGTTACTGTGATATGTTTTCAGCATGGTGACGTTGCGCGAGATACCAGTTGGCAGTTCAGGTGCTGGGGAGGGATCTGGCTCTGGCTCTGGGGCCGGGCAGCTTGATGGTCGGATGAGAGAGTTTATTTCATCAGAAATTATGCGCAACATCATTGATCAGACTCATGTGATCTTCGGTTCGGTCAAGAGGCCATTGTTGAGCTTTTGGATAGCTGCCCCGGGGCCTTTCAGGCCGAGATTGTAGCAGAGCAGGTGGGGACTCATCTGGAGCCCGAAGCTTGTGGACCTATGGGATCCTTCTGGAAGGAGGATCCTACCCCTAGCTTTTGTAGCTTGGGGTCAAAAGTGAATGGAGCACCATGTTTTCAGGGGAGTCAATTACAGGATTGGATTGCTGCAGAGGTTTCGCGGGCCCTCCGCGAAGAGTTACCAGACACCATTGGGCGAGTCACCGATAGAGTGGTCGCCGGGATTGAAAGGCGGACCTCAGCTGTCCAGGCGATCGGTGAAATGGTCACTGTGACCCGGGAACGGGAGATTGGTTCAGATAGTCAGCTAAGGAAGAGGAAACGGTCTTCCGGTCTAGTTCGGCAGGATGGGCAGGTGGACACTGCCGTAGTTGGTGTCAGGGACCCGTAGGGTCGAGATGGTTGCACGAGGAAGGAGGGAGCACAGGATGACGTGCGTAGCAAGTCTAAGTGCGGCAGATGCGGATGGAAGGGTCATAGACACCAAGAATGCACAATAGAAGTAGAGTTATGCCATCGTTGCCATCAGCCTGGTCATGTCAGGGCAAATTGCCCCGCTCAGCGGATGGGGCAGCCTCAGTATCATCGCAGGCCTCGGAAGGAAGGAGGATTCGGGGGTTCTTTAGAGCAGGTTGCGGGTATGAATCTTCCTCTCTCTATCAGCTTATGTTATGATTTTTTTGTTATGGTTCTGCATCAGTAAGGATAATGATATTTCGGAATTTTGTGGCCTGCTTGTGATGGAGTTCTATGCCAATTGCATACCGAGAATTATTAGCGGATAGCAAAAGATCATATCCCAAATCGTGGGATTGGGAGAGTACAACGTCATCTTGGTTTATTCCAAGACCGAGGAGCATCACGAGAAGCACCTGAGGGAGGTGCTAGAGACTTTGAGGAATGAGATACTTTTTGCAGGGTACTCCAATTGTGAGTTCTGGTTGCGCGAGGTGCAATTTCTTGGGCACCTTGTCAATCAAAAGGGTATTCTAGTCGTTACGACCAAGATAGAGGCCGTGATGCTGTGGGAGATTCCGAGGTCTCCAATTGAGATTCGGAGTTTCCTGGGTCTAGCGGGTTATTACCGGAGATTTATTCGGGTTCTTGAAAGTGGTGTGATCTTTTAGACTGACTAGTATTGAAGCACTAGCAATGGTAAACGTGGTTTTCAGCAGATTGGGCATAGAATAGTAAGAAGGATCGAGAATCCTTCCAGTATTGTGTGCCGTAAGGCGTTAGTTAAATCAAAGTGGGGAGAATCATCCAAGGATTCAGAAGTAGGAGCAGTTTTGAGACTAGGATAAGTTTTGCATCCTTGTCTGAAAGGAAGACAACCTATGTGGTTGTATGGTTCGAGGAGAATGGGAGATGGAAGTTCGGAAAAACTTTCCAAGGATGAGATCGAGTTCTTGGAATGTTTGCTAGCAGCCAGACAGTATTAGAGTGTTGTAAGTCTGCGGGTGTAGCCGTAACATTCACTAGCAGCCAGACAGTATTAGAGTGTTGTAAGTCTGCGGGTGTAGCCGTAGCATTCACTAGCAGCCAGACAGTATTAGAGTGTTGTAAGTTTGCCAGTGTAGCCGTAGCATTCACTAGCAGCCAGATAGTGTTAGAGTTCTGTAAGTCTGCGGGTGTAGCCGTAGCATTCACTAGGTTGGTAGATAGCGTGAGTGTGTTGTTAAGACGCGGAAGGAACAGTAGTACCCACCAGTTCGGGTGTAGCAGTGAGGATATGGAAATCCACAGATTGGATTTCGGAATTTCATAGACGGATTAAACCTGGTTAAGCCAGGGATAAGACTATAGAAGTGCCACTACAGCTATGAGAGCAAGGAAGTAGGGGTCTGCTTAAGGTCATTCATGATAGGAGGCTACCAATGGCCATGTAGCAATCACTTTTAGCCTTGGGTTTGGTGATGTCAGGATTCAACGTATGGACTCGATCAGTTGGTTCAGAAAGTTATTAGGGCCTCAGGGGCATGGTAACTAGTAGTAACTAGTTCTAGAGAAGGAATTCGTTCAGAAGACGTGTGAGGCGACTAAATGGGAGTCCTTTGGCTCCGCAGCCGGGCCAGAACCCGGTATTTCGGATGACTGATGAATGAATTGAGACCAGGAGGGTCTCGATAGATTTTGGAAAGCAGCCATGTAGGCAGTTCAGTGTTTCGGGCAGTTCAGTGTTTCGGGCAGTTCAGTGTTTCGGGCAGTTCAGTGTTTCCGGCAGTTCAGTGTTTCATGCAGTTCAGTGTTTCAGGCAGTTCAGTGTTTCGGGCAGTTCAGTGTTGTTTCAGGCAGTTTAGTGTTTCGGGCAGTTCAGTGTTTCGGGCAGTTCAGTGTTTCGGGCAGTTCAGTGTTTCAGGCAGTTCGGTGTTTCGGGCAGTTCGGTGTTTCAGGCAGTTCGGTGTTTCAGGCAGTTCAGTGTTTCAGGCAGTTCAGTGTTTCAGGCAGATCGGTGTTTCAGAGAGTTTTGGGTCTCCAGCAGTAATGGTATTTTAGGATTTTATGTGCGGTTAGAGTCACAGATAGCTTGGGTTATGCTAAGTCATTTACAGCACGATTATCTGAGTTATGGTCAAGTATAAGTGAATCGCAGGGATAAGTGGATCTGTGAATTCTGTTGCTCTAGTGGGAACCTGGAGTAGTTGGCATGTAAGGGATGGTAAGGAATGAACTCGAGGATGAAATCTAATTTAAATGGCTGGAGTAATGGATAGTGTGAAAGGTATGTCCTTCGCAGTGGCAGGGGAGGTGGTTAGTTATGGGGAGTTGCCTTAGGAAAGCCAGAAAACGCGCAAGGAAAAAGAGGGGGGGTGAGCAGATTTGATAAGCTACAAGAACTAGTTTTAGCCGGAATGACCGGGCAGAAGGCCATTGAAGGCGGTTCCCCGAGGGTTCGACCGAGCAGGTAAAGTGTTCATCGTACAGGAAGGTTGTGAGCAGATTTGAGGACGGTTGGCCGTGGCGGACTTCAAGGATGAAGTCTAGTTTAAGTGGGGGAGAGTTGTAACACCCAGAATCAGAATGACCAAGAAAGGAAAGAAAAGCCCCAAGTCGAAAGAGTCAACTCGTCGAGCCCAAGGAAGAACTCGACGAGTCGGAGCGGGCTCCGTGTGGAAGATTAAGTGACCGACTCGACGAGTCGGCTAGTGGACTCGGCGAGTCTGGTCTGGGTCGGGAAACCCTAATTCCGGGACTTGGTACCCTATTTAAGCATCTCATTCTCTTCCCTAGGGTTCATTTGCGGCCCCTGTAGTCCAGAACTCAAAACCCTAGCCTCCATTAGTGAGCTTGAGTGATTCCTTCTTGATTTTGAGTGTTTTGGTGTATTCTTGGAAGTGTAGAAGAGAAGGAAAGAGAGAAGGTGCAAAGGAGAAGAAGGAGATCCAGAAGCTAGCTTCCATTTGCTACTTCATCTGGTAATAAAGTCTTTACCTTGTTCGTTTTCCCTAGTAGATCTTCATTTATGCTTGTTTTGCCACTTTTGGGACATTTCTAGGTCCAAACTCGAGATTGGAGCTCCCTTAGGGTAGTGAGCTATAGATCTGGACATCATTGACCCCCAGGAGCTCAAAGTAGCCGCCTTTATGCAAAGCAAGGTCTCGTTCCAAACCATAGGTTCCCATTTCTAGCTTATTTTGGTGTTTTAGCTTCATACCTCTCTGCATGTACGTAAATTTGGCAACTTTACGTGTTATATCGGCCCTAAAAGCTCAGATCTATGAATTGGATGCACTGAAATCGATTAGAATCAACTGTTTAGTGAGGACATGCATAGGACTCGACGAGTTGTTCTTGGACTCGGCGAGTCGGAGCGCAAATCCTCCCGATTTCTCCGATTTTGGAATTGTGAGTTGAATCAGCGAGTGGAAGAGGACTCAGTGAGTTAGAACAAGGATCTGGAAGTAGAGGGACTCGACGAGTCCACGTCCCGACTCGGCGAGTCGAGTCACGAGTTAGAGAAGTGTGAGTCCGGGAACTCGGCGAGTTCATAGTAGGACTCGGCGAGTAGCGTCAACCAGGAAGTTGACTTTGACCAGGGGTAAAATAGTCATTTTACCCTGAGATCAGTTATTAGTATCTGATTTAGTGTTTATGGGATTGTAGCCGGGGAGTTCCGGAGCAGCAGTCAGCCAGTTTCAGATTTAGCATCTCAGCAGCCAGCGTTACGAGGCGAGTTTCCTTCCAGTAGGAACGGGTCTACGGCCACAATACTGACCTGTTTAGTTAGCAGTAGTTCCGGACTTCGGCCTGATGCAGTAGTTCAGTGTTGCTTGATGTCTTTGTGATTCAAGTATGTCTTTGTGCTATGTGTTCCGGACTTCGGTCCGATGCAGTATGCAGTATATGTGTTTATGCTAGTAGTTATGATTATGCTATGTTATGTTCAGTCAGTTCCGGACTTCGGTCCGATGCAGAGGGCAAGGCCCTGGTTAGTTTCCGAACTTCGGTCCGATGCAGTTTCCGGACTTCGGTCTGATGCAAAGGGCAAGGCCCTGGTTAGTTCCGGACTTCGGTCCGATGCAGTTTCCGGACTTCGGTCCGATGCAGAGGGCAAGGCCCTGGTTAGTCCCGGACTTCGGTCCGATGCAGTTTCCGGACTTCGGTCCGATGCAGTGGGCAAGTCCCAGTAGTTGCTTTATATGTTATTGTATGGTATGTGGTAGTTTGGGGGAGCTCACTAAGCTTTGTGCTTACAGTTTCAGTTTTTGGTTTCAAGTACTTCCGCTAGTAAGGGGAAGAGCTCGGGATGATGGCATGGCACATACCACAGCTTCAGTTTATCCTGGGAATTTTATTCGGATATTTTGATATGTTTTGACATCAGTTGATTTGATAAATTTATTATGACATTTTGAGACGCATGATCCATGGATTTATCTTTTAATATTTGATATTATGGTTTAGTAAAGTTTTCAAACGAAAATTTTTGGGTTGTATTTTTGGGATGTTACACCATACATATTAGATTTATGTAGATTAAGCTTTAGGCCAGAGATACAGTAGAAACACTGCAATAATTGAACAATCCCACATATATTGGAGCGATCCCAATCACCCAAGAATAACACGTCATCTGCATAAAGTAAATGAGAAATTTTTGCTACCAGTACTAACCATATATATTTGGTACCAACTTCTTGGCAACCAACAAGTTTGGTTGGTACAAAATGATAATAGTATATACTAATTTCTTTTAATTTTCAATCAAAATAGTTAAAATACCAGCAAATACATGGGATAATTTTGTTGTTTAGTAAAAAATTAATGAAGTAATTCTTTTAGTTTATTAATTAGATCTGATGAAGTAACTTTTCAACTTTTTCAGTTTAATGTGATAATTACTATTGACTACTGTTACAATGGTATTTAAAATTATATACCATTATCGTACCATAATTACTCAATTGATATGACACTCCCAACCAAATATGTTGGCTACCAAACATATTGGCTACTAATTTTTGTAGCATGTTGGTTGATTTTTCGTGGTACAAATTTAACAACTCTACCATTTCTTTATTTTTCATCATCGTATTTCTTTAAGATTAAAAACAAGAAAAAAACCCTACATTCCACCTACTCCTCTCACTCATTCTCTCAATTATGACCGCTCATTAATGTATTGGTGGTGGGTAGTGAATCGTTGATCAGTGGTGGTAGGAATTAAATAATCGGATCAGTTGTGATGGAACATGATAGAAGGCGAGACAACCGACGAGATGGGAACAACTATAGTTGTTTGAATCCTTCACCGTTCACATATTATCGTGGAGGAGAGACGAAGGTGGTTTCTAGCCCCTCTTTCTTCATCATCTACACATTGTCAGTAGGTGGTTTCTGACGACAATTACACTTGCTTGAATCTGTAACGCCCGCGTTTCCAGGCTAGACATTATTGTTGATGTAATAGTCTAGGTTAACCTTTGTAATTCTTTTTGATGTAATAAAGATGAATTATTTGAGTATTATGTGAATTATGTGCTTATTTAATTGTTTATAAAGATATAATTAAATTAAGGATAAAATAAGCGTCAAAATTTAAGTGTGAGATAAACCCTATATTTTTACATAAAGTTGTAGTGGTCGAAACGAGGTTTCCGGATATATAAAGAACGCCGAAATCTGAGTTATAACGAAGAAGTTATAATCTGTCAAAGTTTCGCGACAGAACCGGCACGACGCTGAGTGACGTAAAATATGAATTTACGATAGAGCGATATTTAGCCTTAGCGATCTAAATGAAAGTCGTAGAATTAGTTAAACCGAGAGCGTACATAAAAAGAACGCCCAAATCTGACTTCGTATGAGGAAGTTATGATTTTCCGAAGTTTCGACTTAGCAGTGTGTAGCCCGAATACTCGATTTGAGATCGAGCGGTTTTTAGCCGAAACAATCTAAACGAGAATTGAAGATCTCGTCAATGGTAGTGCAACGGTAAAAAGACAGACGAAAACGGACGTCGGATGAAGAAGTTATGAATTTATAACGGAGTTTTCCTGTCCCGGCCTACTAAAAATAATATAATAAAAATAAAGTCAAAATTAGCCAACGGAGTCTAAACGAGAGTTGTAGAGCATAATCTCACCTACGCGTGGATATAAAGAACGTCGAAAACGGAGCTCGTATGCGAAAGTTATGAATTTCTGAAGTTCGGGGCGTGAACCCCAAGGCTGTGTCAGAGCTCACGAGGTGAGCATTAGTGGCTCACGAGGTGAACAGATGATGGACGTCTTCCAGGGAAAGTGGCCATGACGAATGCAATGATGTATCGAGCTCACGAGGCGAGCATATGTGGCTCACGAGGTGAACATATATGGTTCACGAGGTGAACCTAGCATTTTTGCCCTATAAATAGAATTCAAGGGGCAGCCGAGTTTGGTTGCTCATCTCTTACTCTCCCAGTCCCGATACTCTCTATAAGCCCTATTTTAACCCCCCGAAGCCCCGGTTTCATCCCGAGACCCGAAGCAAGTCCCGAAGCCCGAAGATCCCGAGAAGAAAAGAGTTTCCGAGCCAAAGCTCTGCCCGCAAGAAGCCCGGTTTTTGTGGAGATCACCCGGTTTCACCGAAGAATAGTACCATTACAAGCCGTAGTGCTGTCCGATCGTCTTCTGATCAAGTGAGTGTGTAGTTACTTTCTTCTAATACATAAATACGAAGTATTTACTATGAAATACGTGTTATATGTTTATATATTGGTGTTGATTTGAAGGGGGTACATAATATCTTTCAAATGCACGATTTTATACAAGTATCGATTTAACGTACTAAGTATATGTGTTATGTGAGTGTATCGATGTTATCTTCTAATCTCATAGATATGATTTATTCTCTATGAAATACGTGTTATGTTTATGTGTCTCATCTTTTATCTGGGATGTGTTTTGAATGAACATGCTATACAGGTTTTAAATTATGTATAAAAATGTATATTTTATCTACTAAAATGTTGGGTAGAACATGGGTAGATAGTTGTCTTGTGATAAAAAGATGAGAGGCCTCGATGTTTTTGATTTAGTCATCTAGCGGAGTTTAGATGACGACCACAGACTTTTCTAGACAGTCTTGTGGAACGCTAGCAGGCTCGCCACCTGTAGGTGTTAATGAACTTGGGTGTTCATTCGCTGTAGTCCATCCCCCTCATGGTTGCCTTATTTGACATATATTGCTGCGAAACCCCCGAATGCATGTGTTGTCGCCCCGATGAAATATTCTTAGACTAGGTCCCTTATGTTAGTTGTCTTAGGGACGTAAAGTGAGAATAACGGGAATGGGTAATTAGGTTATTGTTGGTTGGTGGAATTAAATATAATTATTTATTGTGGGTTGAAAACCCTATATGCTCACCAGGATCCCAAGCCTGACCCACTCAGTTTTCTTTGTATTACAGGTAGTGGCGCCAGAGCATAAGTTGCTACCTGATTTAGCGTTTTCCTGAAAATACAAGTTATTTCAAAGAAAAAGTGTCAACAATAAAGTTGGTGAGTTCATAAATAGTGTTTTGAGAAAATGTATGCCATTCGAAAGTTCGTGTATGTTTTCCAGAAAACCGTTATTTTCTTATGAGTGTATGAAATAAGTATGAATGATTGTTGTATAAATTGTATGTATTGGAACCAGGAAAATCCTATATTTTCCTAAAAGTGAAATGCAGTCTCAAATGTCTAAGACCGTAACTTGTAAGCAACTATGACATGCTCAAAAGATGATGTATAGTCTTATTATAAAACAAAACTATAAGAAGATTTGTATTTGAATGTGAAAAGAACTGTATCTGTTACTTTTCCCGTGAAAACGTAATACCATAATAATTGTCTATCCAGTGAGTTTTTATAACCGTACTATCATAATTTGCCTGTAGCGACGTTCTTCAGGCGTCGAAATGAGATGACACTTGTCACCCCGGGGACTGTAGCTAGCAGTCAGGGCGCGGGATCATTAGTCCCGTATAGATCTATACACACTTGTCACGTTCTCCGGACGGGAGATTCTGGTTATAAACAGGACTTCTAGTGGTACCTTAAAAGGTATATTGAAGATGAATGCCTCACGAATTCTTAATTAAGTCCCGTATTAAAATGAATATGTTTGTTTCTGAAATGATTATCCTTTTTCACAATGATAATAAAGGCATAAAATGATTTGTATGTTCTTGTATGCATAAAGATGTCATAACGAAAGTGGTTACCCTTGATATGATGCAAACGTATAAATAGAGCTTATGATATTTATACTCATGTTTCATCCCGTGAGGGTAAAGTAAAGTAAGATGTTTTGTATGTTAAACACTTCCATTTGATAGTTAAAATAACTGCATGCAAAGTATAGCAAAGTATTCCCTATTTTCACTCAGGAATAACCGGGTGTTTACTTGTATTCTCCCCCGTAATGTGTTCAAAAGCATTTAAGAAGCATTTAAAAGCATAGAAATGGGGGTATGAACTCACTTGGTAGTTTGAAGAAAGTGAGACAAAAGTCGAGCAGAACTTCGACTGGAGAAAGCTGATTTCTCGGGATCCTCGGGAATCTCGGGAGCGTAAAACTTCCTTCAGGACTTGAATATGATAACCGGGGCTTCGGGATGGCTTCGAGGGGTTAAACGCAGAGCATAAACACGACAAAGGGAAGAAGTGAGCAACTAAACTCGGAAAACCCTTGAGATCTATTTATAGGCCAACATTTGGGGTCTCACGTCGTGAGAATTGAGTTGCTCACGTCGTGAGGTCGACCCTTATCCTCTTCCAATGACGTGACACCTGCTGACAACTCTGGAACCCATCAGTCACAGACTCACGTCGTGAACTTCTGGCTCACGTCGTGAGCTGTCTGACAGCTTCGATTTTCGTGACTCGAACTTCAGAAATTCATATCTCTCGCATACGAGCTCCGTTTTCGACGTTCTTTATATCCACGCGTAGGTAAGATTATGCTCTACAACTCTCATTTAGACTTCATTGGCTAATTTTGATTTATTTTTAATATTACATTTTTAACAGGCCAGGACAGGAAAAGTCCGTTAAAAATCCATAACTTCTTCATTCGATGTCCGTTTTCGTCAAACTTTTTACCGTTGTAATACCATTGATGAGATCTTCGATTCTCGTTTAGGTCATGTTGGCAAAAAGTCGCTCGATCTCTAATTCGAGTTTTTAGCTGTCTACTGCTATGTCCGAAACTTCGAAAAATCATAACTTCCTCATACGAAGTCAGATTTGGGCGTTCTTTTTATGTATGTTTACGGTTTAATGATATCTACGACTTTCATTTAGATACCTAAGGCTAAAAATTATTTTATCGGAATTTCGTATTTTACGCTTAACAGTGTTTTGTCGGTTTTGTTGCGGATTTTCGATTGGTCATAACTTCTTCGTTATAACTCGGATTTTAATGTTCTTTATATTTTTGGAAACCTTGTTACGATATCTACCACTTAGTACACTCAAAGTGAGACTTTCGAACATTTCATTTTTGATGTTATTTCAATTAATTCAAAAAGGGATTACCACATTTGACTTTTAGTCAATACATTGACCTACAATATCGGGTTGTTACATCATCCCCCCGTTAGAGGGAATTTCGTCCCGAAATTAATTACAAAGCAAAAGTTTATGAACTCGGGAAAAGATGCGGGTACTTTTGTTGCATCTGATCTTCTCGCTCCCAAGTGAATTCGGGTCCCCGCTTAGCATTCCAGCGAACCTTCACTATCAGTATGCGACTCTGCTTAGTTCGTTTGATTTCCTTGTCCATGATCTCGACGGGTTCTTCCACAAAGTTAAGATTTTCATTCAGTTCGATTTCCTCGAGTGGAATCACGAGAGTTTCGTCGGACAGACACTTTTTCAGGTTAGATACATGAAACACCGGATGTACTTTGCTAAGTTCGATTGGAAGTTGAAGTCTATAAGCTACTGGGCCAATCCTTGCAGTAATTTCGAAGGGTCCAATGTACCTTGGGTTTAGTTTTCCGCGCTTCCCGAAGCGTATCATGCCCTTCCAGGGTGAGACCTTCAGTAGAACGCGGTCACCAACCTGAAATTCCAAGGGTTTTCGTCTTTTGTCGGCATAGCTCTTTTGTCTATCTCGTGAGGCTTTCAGTCGCTCTCGAATTTGAACTATCTTTTCGGTCGTTTCCCTTATGATTTCCGGACTAGTGAGAGTACTATCAGGGACTAGACCTTTTGCCAACTGCGTGTCGCCCACCTCCGCCCAGCACAGAGGTGATCTGCACTTGCGGCCGTAAAGGGCTTCGAATGGAGCAGTCTTGATGCTAGTGTGATAACTGTTGTTATAAGAGAACTCCACCAATGGCAAGTGGTTGTCCCATGCTTTACCGAAGTCGATTACACAGGCTCGCAACATGTCTTCTAGGGTTTGGATCGTTCTCTCACTCTGCCCGTCAGTTTGAGGGTGATAGGTTGTACTCATATCTAGCTTAGTACCTAAGGCCGTCTGTAGCGTTTGCCAGAACCTTGAAGTGAACCTACTGTCTCTATCCGAGATGATAGATATCGGTACACCATGAAGTCACACGATCTCTCGGATGTAGGTTCTTGTTAGTTTCTCCATCTTATCGGTCTCTTTGATTGGCAAGAAGTGGGAAGATTTGGTTAACCTGTCGACGATCACCCAAATGGTATCGTGACCACCCTGCGTCTTGGGTAGCTTGGTTATGAAATTCATGGAAATCTGCTCCCACTTCCATTCAGGTATTTCGGGCTGATGGAGTAGACCTGAGGGCTTCTGATGTTCTACCTTGACTTTGGCACAAGTCAAGCACTTGCCCACATAGGTAGCAATTTCTGCTTTCATGTTTGGCCACCAGTAGAGTTGTTTGAGATCCAGATACATCTTATCTGAACCTGGGTGCACGGAGTATCGGGTCTTATGTGCTTCGTCCATAACTATCTCTCTGAATCCACCGAACTTCGGTGTCTAGATTCTGTCCATGAGGTAACGAACTCCGTCACTCTTGATCTCAAAATTTTTGTCCATCCCTCTAAGTGCTTCACCTGCCATGTTTTCGGGTTTCAAGGCTTCCAATTGAGCTTCCTTGATTTGTGCTGACAGGTGTGAATGGATCGTCATGGTTAATGACTTCACTCTTCGACCAAAGTACTCCTTACGACTAAAGGCATCTGCCACCACGTTGGCTTTTCCCGGATGATAACGAATCTCGCATTCGTAGTCGTTGAGTAGCTCAATCCAACGTCTTTGCCTCATGTTGAGTTCCTTCTGATCGAATATGTGTTGAAGGCTTTTGTGGTCTGTGAAGATGGTGCATTTCGTACCGTATAGGTAGTGCCTCCAAATCTTCTGAGCGAACACCACTGCTCCAAGTTCTAAGTCGTGAGTGGTGTAGTTGACCTCATGTGTTTTCAGTTGTCATGAGGCGTACGCAATAACCTTTCCTCGCTGCATTAGTACACAACCCAGCCCTTGATTGGATGCATCGCAGTATACTACAAAGTCTTCTGTCCCCTCTGGAAGAGACAAAATGGGTGCACTGCACAGGGCTTGCTTCAAGGTTTGGAATGCAGTATCTTGCTTTTCCCCCCAGTTGTAGGTTACACCCTTCTGAGTCAGGGAGGTAAGAGGTTTTGCAATGCTGTAGAAGTTCTGTATGAACCTGTGATAATAGCGAGCAAGGCCTAGAAATTGGCGAATTTCGGTTGGCGTTGTTGGCGCAGACCAATTCTGGATAGCCTTGATCTTGGAAGGGTCCACGTGGATTCCTTCTTCGCTGACCACGTGACCTAGGAAGTCTACCTTCCTAATCAAAAACTCGCATTTTGAGAATTTCGCGTAAAGCTTCTCAGTTCTTAGCGTCTCTAAGACTTGTCTTAGGTGCTGACCATGTTCCTATTTACTTTTTGAATAAATGAGTATGTCATCTATGAATACTATCACAAATTTGTCCAAGAACGAACGACATACCCGATTCATTAAGTCCATGAACACGGCGGGTGCATTGGTTAGTCCGAACGGCATCGCTACGAATTCGTAGTGACCGTATCTAGTTCGGAAGGCCGTCTTAGGAATATCGCTCTCTAGGACTCTCAGCTGGTGATATCCCGATCTCAGATTGATCTTGGAAAAGTAGTTTGCTCCTTGGAGTTGATCGAACAAATCGTCTATTCATAGTAGGGGGTACCGGTTCTTAATGGTAAGTTTGTTGAGTTCTCGGTAGTCGATGCACATTCTGAACGATCCGTCTTTCTTTTTCACGAAAAGCACTGGTGCTCCCCAAGGTGAGAAGCTTGGTCGGATGAACCCTTTGCTGAGTAGTTCATTCAGTTGACTGGATAGTTCTTGCATCTCTGATGGGGCTAAGCGATACGGCGCTTTGGCCACAGGGGTGGCTCCAGGAATTAAGTCGATTTTGAATTCGACTTGTCTTGCAGGCGGTACTCCTGGAAGATCCTCAGGAAAGACATCAGGAAAGTCACAGACGTCAGGCACGCCCTTGATGTCTTCTACTCCTCGTTTCACATCCACTACATGTGCCAAGAACGCGTGGCATTCCTTGCGTATATATTTTTGAGCCTTGATGCAAGAGATGATACGAAGAGGGGTGCTAGGTTTGTCGCCATAAATAACGAGGGCTTCGCCATTTGGTAGATTAAGGCGAACGGTCATGGACTAAAGGTATTCCAAGATCGAATTTGGGTGCCTAAGTCAGGAAGAATAAGAGATCTTCTGATGGAAGAAGCTCACAAAACCATGTACTCAATTCATCCTGGTAGCACTAAAATGTATAGGGACCTGAAACCCTACTACTGGTGGCCGACGATGAAGCTTGATATTGCAAAGTATGTGGCCGAGTGTGTGATATGTGCGAGGGTTAAGGCACAACATCAGAAACCATATGGGAGTTTAGAACCTTTACCTGTACCTATGGGTAAGTGGGAAGACATTGCTATGGATTTTGTCACTAAACTGCCCAGAACGAAAAGTGGTCACGACATGATTTGGGTGGTCGTTGATCGATTCACTAAGAGTGCACATTTCATAGCAGCCAATGAGAAGTGGTCTATGGAAAAGCTTGTGAATTCATACGTGAAGGAGATTATGAGGCTTCACGGTGTTCCGTTAACGATGGTATCGGATCGTGACAGCCGTTTCACCTCAAGGTTTTGGAAAAGTCTACAAGAGGAAATGGGTACCAAGTTGTGTTTAAGTACAACTTACCATCCACAGACTGATGGTCAGAGCGAAAGAACAATACAAACACTTGAAGATATGCTGAGAGCATGTACCCTGGAATTCCAAGGTAACTGGGATGAACATTTACCTTTGGTAGAATTTTCCTACAATAATAGTTTCCACTCAAGCATAAAGATGGCACCTTATCAAGCTTTGTACGGACAGAAGTGTCGTACGCCGTCTTGTTGGCTTGAGGATGGGGAAAAGCAGTTTATGGGACCCGAAATGGTCCATCAGACTGCTGAAAAGCTGAAAATAATCAGGGGAAGAATTTTAGCCGCTCAGGATCGTCAAAAGAGCTATGCTGACAAAAAGCGAAGACCGATGACTTTTGAAGTTGGAGATTCGGTTTTGCTTAAAGTCTCGCCGTGGAAGGGACTTATAAGATTTGGTAAAAGGGGAAAGTTGAGTCCAAGGTTTATTGGACCTTTTAAAGTTCTTCAGAGGATTGGGAACCAAGCTTACAAGCTCGAATTACCCGAAGAACTAGATGGTATTCATAACACTTTTCATGTGTGCTATTTGAGGAAGTTCACGGGAGAAGTTCCTGACATTATTCCAATTTCTGAATTAAGATTGGATGAAAACAAAAGGTTGATTGAAGAACCTGAGGCAATCGTTGACCGAAAGACTAAGAAATTACGACGTAAGATGGTCTAATTAGTGCTTGTCCGTTGGAAACATACGAATGGGCCAAATCTCACCTGGGAGACGGAGAGTGACATGTTGAGTCGCTATCCGCATTTGTTTGTTGATGTGTGATTCTGGGGACGGAATCATCCTAAGGTGGAGAGAATTGTAACGCCCGCGTTTCCAGGCTAGGCATTATTGTTGATTTAATAGTCTAGGTTAACCTTTGTAACTCTTTTTGAAGTAATAAAGATGAATTATTTGAGTATTATGTGAATTATGTGCTTATTTAATTGTTTATAAAGATATAATTAAATTAAGGATAAAATAAGCGTCAAAATTTAAGTGTGAGATAAACTCGATATTTTTACATAAAGTTGTAGTGGTCGAAACGAGGTTTCCGGAGATATAAAGAACGCCGAAATCTGAGTTATAACGAAGAAGTTATGATCTGTCAAAGTTTCGCGACAGAACCGGCACGACGCTGAGTGACGTAAAATATGAATTTACGATAGAGCGATATTTATGATGGGTTTTTGAGCATTCTAACACTTCCTAAGTGTACATGCAACCCTAATAACCTTGAATCTATGTTTTCTCTATATACATGCAAATTTCTTTTTCAAGGTTATTTCCTAACTAGCATGGCATGGGGATTACATAAAACATAAAAACTAGTAGAAATACATACCTTGTTGTTGCTTGGATTCCTTCAAGACTTTGTGAGCCTAGCACCCCAAATGTTGTGCCTCAAATGCTTCACACAACACCACAAGACTTGGAATAACTTGAGAGAATGTCACTTAGCCTCAAAATCAGTTATGCCCTCTCTAGTAACCTTAGTGCATGATTTTGCTAGCCATAGGGTTCCTTTTATAGTGTTGTCACAATTTAGGGTTTACACATGAATGCCCTTAATTTTCATGACTCTTGATTTCCCATGACCCATGGATTTGTAACTCCCATGGACTATCCATGGAGCTCCATATGGTTATAACCAAACCCATAAACCATGGATCATTAATCCACCATAAAAGAATTGATGATTGTCAAAATCAACCCTATATATTTAATTAGTCTCACTTTGATCACTAGATTAATACTTGATCAATACTAATTAAATAATATTATTATTAATATATTAGAACTTATAATATATTAACAATCATAAGTGCCTTATTCTCTCATTTAGTCTATCCAAGTATTGCAATGCCATGCAACCCAAATGGACCATGCCGGGTCGGGTCAAGTACATACCAAATAAAGTTATGGACTTAGACACTATATCCAACAGTCTCCCACTTGGATATGTCTAATAACTATATTTGCAAATATGACTTCAAAATCCGACTAGCAATCGTAGCTCTTTCAAAGTCTCTCGGAACTGAGATGATGATGATACGCCATTTAAGATAAGTGATCATATAATCCTCTGTTCTCATGATATCAGCCGGACAAACACATGGAACATGGTCTTGCTTATTGTCCAACATTTGTTTCTCGATCTCTGACTTGTTTCGACATAGAACTAAATTGAACACATCAATTAGGTTCTGATCGGGCCCGGTACATAGGTCAAAACCAAATCATCGAGGGGCCCAGATATCGCTTCTATTTCTAGAAGGAACAGATAAACTTCGACTGATATGCTTGTACTAACTACTTGTTGAATTATTCACAAAGGCACGTTTTATAACATCGAGTTACCAATGCGTTTTCGTACAATCAATGAATAACCAACTCATAGTCAACAACTCATATCTCTAGGTTTGAAGATTTATATGATATTACCGTCTCACAATCACTCGAGATAAATTCCATGAAGTGATGCAAGTGAGCGTGGGTTGGATCCAATACTCAGCCCTTATGAGTACTCATGAATGTTGTAGCAACCATTGCATTGTCCAAAGCACTTTTAGACAAATCATACAAGCCAAATTCATGACAGTCTTAAATCAATACTTACTTCCAAAGTTTGACTGACTGTGGATGGTTTGAATAATAACATAATTATTCTGGAAGTAAAAACATACAAAATTGAAACATAATAAACAATCAACACAAGATAGTAACACCTTACTCATAAATAAATAACAACTTTTATTTATCATCAAATGTCAATTACATTTTACAAGTTTCAGGAATCTAATTATTGAAACTAATATCATCCTTCAGCCCAATGCGCCTCGCATGTTGTAGATGCTTAACCCTGCTCAGTCCCTTCGTGAGGGGATCTGCCGGGTTCTCATCTGATGATACCCTCTTAGCCACGAGGAGTCCTTCTTCTATTCGATGTCTGATGAAATGGTATTTTCTGTCAATGTGCCTAGATCTCCCGTGATCTCTCGGTTCCTTAGCCAAAGCAACCGCACTTTCATTGTCACAGAAAATTTCCATTGGCTCCTTTATAGCTGGTACAACTCCAAGGTCTCCGATGAAGTTCTTTAGCCATATCGCCTCCTTAGCTGCTTCACTTGCTGCTATGTACTCTGATTCACAAGTAGAATCAGCTACTGTCTCCTGCTTGGAACTTTTCCAAGTAATTGCCCCTCCATTTAGGATAAAGACCCAGCCTGACTGAGAGCGGAAATTATCCCTATAAGTCTGGAAGCTAGCATCGCTATATCCTTCCACTCTCAAGTCATCACTGCCTCCGAGGGTAAGGACCCAATCCTTAGTCCTTCGCAGATACTTGAGAATGTTCTTTACCGCTGTCCAGTGTGCCTTGCCAGGGTTCCATTGATATCTACTGACCATGCTCAAAGCAAAAGCCACATCAGGGCGAGTACAAGTCATAGCATACATGATTGAGCCCACAGCGGAAGCATATGGTATATGACTCATTTCAGCTATCTCAACTTCTGTACTCGGACTCTGAGTCTTACTCAGCTTGGCATTACTCTGGATTGGTAATTCTCCTTTCTTGGATTCTTGCATGCTGAACCTCTTCAGCACCTTATCCAAGTAAGTACTTTGACTAAGTCCAATTAGTCTCTTACTCCTATCTCTCAATATCCTTATCCCTAAGGTCCTTCATAGCGAAACACTTCCCAAGCCAGGACTTAACCTCCTGCAAGGTTGGGACGTCGTTTCCTATGAGAAGTATGTCATCCACATACAACACCAAGAAGCTAACTATGCTCCCACTAGCCCTGACATACACACAAGACTCATCCTCACTCCTAGAAAAGCCAAACTCTTTGACTTTCTCATCAAAGCAAAGATTCCATCTGCGAGATGCTTGTTTCAATCCATAAATGGATTTTTCAAGCTTACACACTCTATTAGGGTATCTTGTATCGACAAAACCCTCTGGTTGAGCCATGTAAACATCCTCAGCCAACTTTCCATTAAGGAAAGCGGTTTTGACATCCATTTGCCATATTTCATAATCATGAAATGCAGCTATGGCTAACAATACTCTAATAGACTTAATCTTAGCTACTGGTGAGAAGGTCTCATCATAGTCAACTCCCGGAGTTTGAGTAAACCCCTTCGTAACCAGTCGCGCTTTGTAAGTATGTACCTTCCCATCCATGTCGGTCTTCTTCTTGAAGATCCATTTGCACCCAACTGTCTTACGACCTGGTACATTGTCAACCAAGTTCCAAACTTGATTGTCATACATGGACTGAATCTCGCTGTCCATAGCCTCCTTCCATTTAGCAGACTCAGGGCCTGCCATGGCTTCCCTGTAGTTATTAGGTTCATCCAAATCTATTAGTGTACTATCACTAATAAATGTATCACCTTCAGTGGTGATGTGATAACCATAATAAAAATCAGGTGTGTTCCTCACCCTAGTGGAACGTCTTGGAGGTACAGACTCATCTATCGGATCAACAGGAGTTTCCTCCTCAGGTTGGTCGATAGCATTTGAGGTTCCTTCACCACTTGACTCTTGAAGCTCTTCAAGGTCAATTTGCCACCCACTGTCCCCTTGGCTTATGAATTCTCTCTCACGAAAGACTCCTCTTCTTGCTACAAAAACCACATTATCATTGGGTCTGTAGAAGAGGTAACCAAAGGATCTCTGTGGGTAGCCGATGAAAATACACCTCTCACTTCGAGGTTCAAGCTTATCATGAGTCTCACGCCTCACGAAAGCTTCACAACCCCAAATTTTGATGTGGTCCAAAATGGGAACTTTCCCAGTCCACATCTCGTGAGGTGTTTTGGCAACCTTTTTAGTAGGGACTAGATTAAGGATATGGGCGACAGTCTCTAAGGCATACCCCCAGAAAGAGATTGGTAACGAAGCTCGACTCATCATGGAACGAACCATATCCAACAAGGTTCGATTGCGCCTCTCAGCTACACCATTCAACTGTGGTGTTCTGGGAGGTGTCAATTGTGAGACAATCCCACATTCCTTAAGATAGTCAAGGAACTCAATGCTAAGATACTCTCCTCCCCGATCGGATCGGAGCATCTTGATGTTCCTGCCCAATTGATTCTCCACTTCCTGCTTAAACTCTTTGAACTTTTCAAAGGTTTCTGACTTATGCTTGATTAAGTAAATATATCCATATCTACTGTAATCATCAGTAAAAGTCACATAATAGCGATTAGCATCCCTTGTAGCAACTCTGAAGGGCCCACACACATCCGTGTGTACAAGGTCCAACAAACCTTCACCCCTATCACAAGTACCTGTGAAGGGTGACTTTGTCATTTTTCCATGTAAACAAGACTCACAACTATCATCTGACTTGAGGTCAAATGATTCCAAGACTCCAGCCTTTTGGAGTTGGCCTATGCGCTTCTTGTTAACATGTCCAAGACGACAATGCCACAAGGATGCTTTATCCAAGCTATCTGAAGAATCAATATACAACACATTATTTCCTAGATTGTCTACAACATTCACGGCTTCATATACACCATCACAAGGTAATGCTTTAAAGTAAAATACATCATTGTAATAAACATTAATAACACCATTTTTATTATCAAATGAAAATGAAAAACCTTGTTTGTACAAGCCATGAAAAGAAATAATATTTCTCGCCATTTCGGGCGAGTAACAACACTTATTCAAATCTAACATTAACCCATTATTAAGCAATAAAGAATAAACTCCTATCTTGGTAACAGGTGATGCTTTCCTGTTGCCCATGACTAAGTTTATCTTCCCGTGCTCCATTTGCTCACTTCTTCTTAGTGCCTGCAAATCAGTACAGATGTGAATACCACAACCTGTATCAAGCACCCAAGAATTAGCATTAGATGAGTTATTAGACAATATTGTGTAAATACCTGCATGGGTGGGTTTAACCTTCCCATCCTTTACATCTTGCAGATATTTAGGACAGCTTCGCTTGAAGTGTCCCTTATCCTGGCAATAGAAGCACTGTGCTTCCTTTGGGTTTGAAGAAGGAGTAATGGGACCTTTCTTTGTCCCACTTGAAGAGGAACCATCAAGAGTCTTACCCTTGGTACCCTTCGAAGGGTTTTTCCTCTTCTTACCCTTTCCCTGCCCAATAGCCAGAACATGGGCTGTTGAAGGAGTAGAAGTAGCAACCGCTTTACCCTTAAGGCCATTTTCAGCTGTCCTTAAGAGTCCTTGAAGTTTGCTAAGTGTGACTTCCTCCTTGTTCATATGATAAGTCATACGAAACTGATCATAACTTGGAGGTAAGGAATGGAGAATGATGTCAATCGCCATTTCCTCAGGAAAGTCAACATTTAGCTTCAGCAACCGGTCAACGAACCTTTGCATCTTCTGTAAGTGACCGGTGATGGGTTCACCATCCTTCATCCTTGCGGTTATCATGGAGGAGATGATTTCATACCTCTCCTGACGCGCGCTCTGATGGTACCTTTCCATCAGATCCAGGTGCATCTCATAGGGGTAGAAATCTTCATAGGATTTTTGAAGTTCAGGAGTCATGGTGGCCATCATGATGCATGCTACTTTAGTAGCATCCTTTTCATGTGCAACAAACTCCGCAAACTCTTCAGGAGTAGCAGTGGCTTCACTCACAACCTTAAGCTCCCTATCGAGGACATATTCTTTGTCCTCATAGCGGGTAATCATTCTGATGTTTCTGATCCACTCATTGAAATTGGATCCATCAAAGATGACCTTACCACACAAGTTCATAAGGGAAAAGGAGCCTGTTGGGTTTGAGCCAGAAGCATTGTTGGAAGACATCTGAAAGGAAGGAAAGACAAGTTTCATTAGATTAGGAATCCTTAATAATTCACCCAATTGAAATATTAAGGCTAGGATCCAACAAACTATTTATAGTTGGAAGAGGGATGCCGTAATCCATACTATAAAATATTTGAAGGTAGGTAAATGACGATTTACCAATTTCCACCATAAGAACGAAATATTTTATTATTAGGTTTTATTGGTTTTGAAACTCCTAGATCTTTTGAGATACATTGAACTTTTCAATGGCATGTTTGAATCTCGATTGTGCCCTCTCAAGTTTGTGACTGGGATGCCGAGGATCACAAACAAGGTGTGAATAACCATACAAATTGACTTGGTACCCTTAACAATATTACCTAATCGATGTGCCGGTTAACCACACACGCTCCACCGATCTATAATAAAGTCAAGTTACCCTTTGCCACTCTTACTAGTCCATGTTAGTGTGCCGGTTAACCACACACGCTCCACTAACGACTTGGTAAGGTACAAAGTGTAATTTTATGGGCTAGCACCAATTTCACATTTTCCTAAAGTAACTAAGATTGGGAATTTATAATGTATAGTTACTTTATAATTCATTATACTTTCAACAAGTATTTAAAGTCGTATCCTACCCGTTCGGCTAACGACCCTCCACCGATCAAGGAAGCGGTGGGTGAGAGTGGACACCCATTAAGTCACCATTTTATAGGCAACAACCTTATACCCCCCTTATAGACCGGCTTCGTGAATGAGGCCTACTAACGGTAAGAATGACATATTCTTATACATATCTATATAATAAAATTATAATAATAGTATAAGTGTTGATTTTTAAACTTTTTAAAAATCTAAGGTTTAATTTGGAATTAAAGTATTAAAGTGTAAGACTTTTCAAATTCCAAAACTTGAGGGCAAGATTTGAAACTATTCCAAGTCTCTTCAATTTGTAACTTATGAGTTTTAATGATTCATAAAAATGAAGACTCTTCATTTTATGAAACTTCTTTAGTTCTTTAATCATAATTAAAAGAAGTGACTCTTGGTTATCCATAACTTGAGGACAAGTTATGGACACCATCATTTCCATTAAGATCATGAATTAAACATACATGGAGGTTACATATAATTCCTATGATCTTCTAAAAACTCATAAGAACACAAATTCATGTTAAGCATTTTCAAGAAAACATATAAACATATACAATACTTGAAAATTGATAAAAGTCATGTAAAATGGGTTAACATAATCATTATCATTTTGAAAAACAGATTTTACAAGTCCAAAACAGATTGGGATAATGATCTTAATCCATTTCCAGCAACAAAACTCGAAAAAACTGCCCAGCACGCTCCTACTCGCCGAGTGCATTATTCTACTCGGCGAGTAGAATAAATTTGTTCATGGACTCGGCGAGTCCTCCCCATGGACTCGGCGAGTTCAGTCGTCAGAGTGCAGAATTTTCGATTTTTAAGCAGTTTTGCATCAAGTATACAGAAAACAATCCTAGGCTCTGATACCACTGATGGGTTTTTGAGCATTCTAACACTTCCTAAGTGTACATGCAACCCTAATAACCTTGAATCTATGTTTTCTCTATATACATGCAAATTTCTTTTTCAAGGTTATTTCCTAACTAGCATGGCATGGGGATTACATAAAACATAAAAACTAGTAGAAATACATACCTTGTTGTTGCTTGGATTCCTTCAAGACTTTGTGAGCCTAGCACCCCAAATGTTGTGCCTCAAATGCTTCACACAACACCACAAGACTTGGAATAACTTGAGAGAATGTCACTTAGCCTCAAAATCAGTTATGCCCTCTCTAGTAACCTTAGTGCATGATTTTGCTAGCCATAGGGTTCCTTTTATAGTGTTGTCACAATTTAGGGTTTACACATGAATGCCCTTAATTTTCATGACTCTTGATTTCCCATGACCCATGGATTTGTAACTCCCATGGACTATCCATGGAGCTCCATATGGTTATAACCAAACCCATAAACCATGGATCATTAATCCACCATAAAAGAATTGATGATTGTCAAAATCAACCCTATATATTTAATTAGTCTCACTTTGATCACTAGATCAATACTAATTAAATAATACTATTATTAATATATTAGAACTTATTAATATATTAGCCTTATTCTCTCATTTAGTCTATCCAAGTATTGCAATGCCATGCAACCCAAATGGACCATGCCGGGTCGGGTCAAGTACATACCAAATAAAGTTATGGACTTAGACACTATATCCAACAATTTAGCCTTAGCGATCTAAACGAAAGTCGTAGATTTAGTTAAACCGAGAGCGTACATAAAAAGAACGCCCAAATCTGACTTCGTATGAGGAAGTTATGATTTTCCGAAGTTTCGACTTAGCAGTGTGCAACCCGAATACTCGATTTGAGATCGAGCGGTTTTTAGCCGAAACAATCTAAACGAGAATTGAAGATCTCGTCAATGGTAGTGCAACGGTGAAAAGACAGACGAAAACGGACGTCGGATGAAGAAGTTATGAATTTATAACGGAGTTTTCCTGTCCCGGCCTACTAAAAATAATATAATAAAAATAAATCAAAATTAGCCAATGGAGTCTAAACGAGAGTTGTAGAGCATAATCGCACCTACGCGTGGATATAAAGAACGTCGAAAACGGAGCTCGTATGCGAAAGTTATGAATTTCTGAAGTTCGGGGCGTGAACCCCAAGGCTGTGTCAGAGCTCACGAGGTGAGCATTAGTAGCTCACGAGGTGAACAGATGATGGACGTCTTCCAGGGAAAGTGGCCACGACGAACGCAATGACGTATCGAGCTCACGAGGTGAGCATATGTGGCTCACGAGGTGAGCCAGTTCACGAGGTGAACCTAGCATTTTTGCCCTATAAATAGAATTCAAGGGGCAGCCGAGTTTGGTTGCTCATCTCTTACTCTCCCACTCCCGATACTCTCTATAAGCCCTATTTTAACCCCCCGAAGCCCCGGTTTCATCCCGAGACCCGAAGCAAGTCCCGAAGCCCGAAGATCCCGAGAAGAAAAGAGTTTCCGAGCCGAAGCTCTGCCCGCAAGAAGCCCGGTTTTTGTGGAGATCACCCGGTTTCACCGAAGAATAGTACCATTACAAGCCGTAGTGCTGTCCGATCGTCTTCTGATCAAGTGAGTGTGTAGTTACTTTCTTCTAATACATAAATACGAAGTATTTACTATGAAATACGTGTTATATGTTTATATATTGGTGTTGATTTGAAGGGGGTACATAATCTCTTTCAAATGCACGATTTTATACAAGTATCGATTTAACGTACTAAGTATATGTGTTATGTGAGTGTATCGATGTTATCTTCTAATCTCATAGATATGATTTATTCTCTATGAAATACGTGTTATGTTTATGTGTCTCATCTTTTATCTGGGATGTGTTTTGAATGAACATGCTATACAGGTTTTAAATTATGTATAAAAATGTATATTTTATCTACTAAAATGTTGGGTAGAACATGGGTAGATAGTTGTCTTGTGATAAAAAGATGAGAGGTCTCGATGTTTTTGATTTAGTCATCTAGCGGAGTTTAGATGACGACCACAGACTTTTCTAGACAGTCTTGTGGAACGCTAGCAGGCTCGCCACCTGTAGGTGTTAATGAACTTGGGTGTTCATTCGCTGTAGTCCATCCCCCTCATGGTTGCCTTATTTGACATATATTGCTGCGAAACCCCCGAATGCATGTGTTGTCGCCCCGATGAAATATTCTTAGACTAGGTCCCTTATGTTAGTTGTCTTAGGGACGTAAAGTGAGAATAACGGGAATGGGTAATTGGGTTATTGTTGGTTGGTGGAATTAAATATAATTATTTATTGTGGGTTGAAAACCCTATATGCTCACCAGGATCCCAAGCCTGACCCACTCAATTTTCTTTGTATTACAGGTAGTGGCGCCAGAGCATAAGTTGGATGACTTGTCAAGTTATTTTTGGATTATAGACCTGCTGTTATATATAACGGTTGTAAGGTCTGTATTGTAATGTTTATGCTTTTGGTCTGTTTATCGGAACATGACATCCCGAGTTTTGTTATACAATGAAAATACATTTTTTTATGAAATGCTTTGGTAAATCTTATTTTATCATATTTCGTTTTGGGAACAAATTCCGCAACTCTTTTAATCAAAGGATTACTCTGAAATTGTTTTAAAAGCATAAATTAAACCGGTCTTTTCTGGCTGTGATTTTGGGGATGTCACAGAATCCCCTCATTCCTTCATCGTCTCCTGAAGCCCCCTTTACCATTGAAGAAAAAAATCAGTTGTTTATATCTTTATCTTCAAATATTTATGTAATTTTTATTCAAATCCAAAAACTGTTGAGGCTTTTTATAGATTTATCTTCCCAAAGAAGATATCCAATTAAACGTTTTTATCTTCAAATGATAGAATTAAATCTTTTCCCTCACAATATGCTTTGTATTAATCTTCAAAAGTTTATATAAAAAAATTAGTATTGTAAAAATCCCGACTAGGCCCCGATTAATCTCTAATTAAGTCTTTAGGCGCTACTTGGTCGACTAGATTGTGAAAAGTTATTAATCCCTGCCTAGACAGTGAATGAAGCTCTAGAAGCTGGTAAAATTTTAACATTTTGAATAGACCTGACAATTTGATACATGACACGATTAACACGATACGGACATGACACGAGTTTTCTGTGTATGTGTTTTAGAAATTTGTGTTTTCGTGTCTATTCGTGTCGACATAGATTTTAAATTCGTGTTTCGTGTATTATGCGTGTCAATCCCGAATTTACCTGTTTAAACACATATAAACAGCGAATTAAATTCATGTTGACATGCAACACGTATAAAGATGCGGCATGTGACACATATAAACACGTATAAACATGCGACACATGACATGTATAAACACATATATACACGTATAGACACAAATTAAAATTATTTTTATCTGTGTTTTCATCTAACTCGGTTAAAAACGTGTCTATTCGTGTCATATCACATGAAACACGTATTAGTTACGTGTTGTGTTCATGTTTGATACCCAAGATACGTTTTACAATTCGTGTCGTATTCGTGTTTGCCAAATTCGTGTCTGACATGTAGAAACTATTTGATGAATGATTAGTGTTGTATTAATAGTATTAACCTAGTTTGTTATGATATTAGTGGTATTTACTTACTTTGTTATGATAATAGTCATATTTAAGTTTTTAAAATTTAACGAATTTACAATTAAGGGTCTCCGATTAATCATTATTTATGTCAATTAATCTCTTAACCCCAGTCGACCGATTAGCTACCACCTAACGTTTTTTACACCATTGAAAAAAACATCTCCCATAACATCTATTTGTTCTTCGTTTCCTTGTTAAAAGGTGGCCGCCAGAGGTGGTTTGAAGAATGAGAAGTTAGAAATCAACGTTATACTATAAAGTTTGATAAATAGAAAAACCTAAAAAAAGTTATAAATTAACAAAACATGAAAATAAGGAAAAGATGATGAGTAAGATGTCCTTTTATATTCATTTAAGTGTATTAGATAAAGGAACGAACTACAAATATTATCAGTGTAGCATTTTCCAACGTTGTTCATAAAATGAGACTTTTGGAAATCGTAGTAACCAATTTTACAATTTTGTATAAAAACAATTAACCGTGTCACTAAATATCATTAAACATAAATATACGTCTCACAAAAACTATTCATCGGCTATTTAATAGTAAATAGTTTGTCATCGTACAATCTTCATTTGCTCTAATGTAGTGGACATAATATATGAATCAAAACTTTGTCTTTATCATGTATTCAATATTAGTTTCTTAATATGAATAATATCATAGAAATTAATAACCATTATATCTATATCATTTGAATATGACACACTAAATCTATTCAACTCATCAGGGGATCTTCAGTAGTGTTAGAAACATGATAGCTTCAGAGATTAGTTTCAAATCTGATCAGCTAAGGCAGCTCATATCTGATCTTCAGTCTTCAACATCAGAACTTTAGTGTTTGGTAGAGCTGTAACATATATCTTTAATATCAGTCTTCAAAATCATCAGCATATCTTCAGATAAAGTAAATAAACAAACTCTGACAGATAAACTTGTCTAAGTTGTATTATTTACACTTGCTGTAACATCTAGCCCCTTGAGGTATGAAAATTTGAAGTAAAAATATGATTTTTGGGTGGGTCACGATGTGAGGGAAGCATCGTCACATTGTGACATGGCCGTAATAAACGGGAAGGATCATTTAGGTGTCACGACGTGACACTATGTTGGTCATGACATGACACCTGATTAGGGGCAAACCCTAATTTTTGGACTTGGACCCTATTTAAAGGAAGTGAGGGGCTACGTTTTCCATCACCCTCAGCCTCCATCACCCCTAAAACCCTCTTGAGAAACCTTAATCCCTTTCTTCTATTTTTGAGATCGTTTAATGCTTTAGATTGCTTTTGAAGGAAGAAGAGGGCCTTGGAAGTATTGAGAGCATCTTGGCAAGCTTGAGACTTCATTTTGGGTATCTTTGGACCTTTGTAAGTCTCCAAGATCCAAACTTTATGCTTCTAGGTTGCTAGATCTAAGTCCTTGTCCCCTTATCTTCAAGTTTAAGTAAGTTGAAGTGATAGATTCCATAAAGTTGGCAACTTTATGGATCCTTGAAGCCATTTGAGTATTATATGGTTCAGATCTGGAATTTGATTGTGTATTGGACCTATGCATGAGATCTTTGATAATATTTCTCCATGTTTGACCTATTTTGAGCCTTAGACTCATAATGACCATGCATGGCTAAAAAGCATCGATCTTTAGATGATATTGGACGTTAGGAAGTCTTCTGGGAAGATTGGATGGATGCCTTAATGGATTGAGAGTTGAATCCATTAAGTTGAGAAAGCTTGTCCTCATAACGTGATAGCTCCCTTGTCACGACGTGACGACTGGAGATTTCCTGATTGTTTTGGACTGTTTATGACTTAATGGATTGAGAGCTGAATCCATTTAGGTGTTTTTTTTTTCTTGAAGAAAAAACTACTTTCAAGAATGTATCATTCATCATTGAAAGGGAAAACAAAATCAAAAAGAAAAACCAAGATTTCAAACTGGCAATCACCTCTTCAAGACTTCAACTATATAAATTCATATGATGTAAGTGTTAGGAAAATATAACACTTTAATCTGCACGAAAGAATAAATTGTTAATTTATACTAGGCATATGTTTAACATAGTAACTCATAAAGAATTAAAGAGCCTAATTAGTGAACCAAACCAAATTGACTCACATTTGCACCCCATTCCTTGTGCGTACAAGAGAGAACCTTTGTGCCATTAAACTTACAAAACTACGAGCTTTTGTAGTTATAAAGCTATTTTCTTTTCATCTTCCCACCTATGTGAGATAAAACAAAAACCCATTAAACCACTTATTTAATTTCTTCTAAACACCTTACTTTGACATGTAATTTCTCATTCATCTATAATCCGTTTTGTACATGTGATATATCAAAACGAAGGTATCACGAAGGAGAACACATACATACAATCATTTGACCGTTTTGATTATATTTAGGGTTTGAAATTCATGCTAAAAAAATAGGAAAAATTCATTTTTGGAAATTGGTAAACCAATTTTTCCAACGTGAAGTATTATAACTAGATAAAAGACTATGTTAATAAATAAAAAGTCAGATACTAACAACTCGATTTTATATAGATAAGAGATATAACTTACGATATATGCTATTTGATATTAATGATAAAAAAACATTTTCAAAATATATTCAACTATAATCACATTTCTTCATACAATTTATTTAAACGATATCATATTCTTCATATGCACTGCTACTAATTTGAACCTAATTTTTGTTAATTTCTTTATTATAGTATGCATCAATCTCTATGTTTACAAGTCAAAGCAACCTATTTTTTAAAGAAAAATCCTATCAAATAACAAATGGAAATATAACCCAAAAAATGCAAAAAATGTGTAATTTATTCCAATAACCACGTTACAAAAAGGGAAGCTTTTTTAATTTAGATCAAACATCTCATATTCGTGTTAAGATGTAGAACCCATTATTTTATTTGTATTTAACTAATACAATAGCTTAATTTAGTTATTAAGTAACAATAACAAACAAACATACGTATTTTTTTATATTAACTTTTTTTTTTCTAATCTAGAAATACCCCGATAAAAATGCATGGATGATAATCATTTTTTTTAAACGGCTAACACACGCATCTACTATATTACTTTTAAATGTATACATTTCGTTCGCTATTAGACTTGAATCCCCTACCTTTGGTTGATGACATCTATCTGTCAACTCCTCCCATACTGCTAGGCCAAATACCATTCGATAAGATGTTAAATAAACACTATTTATTTGCAAATCAATTATGCAAGTCGTATCCATAAAACTCAAAAGATCAAAAGGATCTATTTATGCTCTTCGTTGTTCTGGCATCATAAAGCACATTGGCCAAGCATAATCACCTATCCTAGGATCGTGGACAAGTCGTTTAATAAATATTGTTATACACATTCTTTATCAACTTACCATGTTGGAAGATTTGATGCTAACTTATTGTGGTTTGTGGACTGCATTATTTGTGCTTAAAACTTGGGATATTCTTTCATATTTGATTCATTATTTTTCTTGGCATATGTTGTTTAATAATTGGCATAAAATATGTTACAAGTGACTTGAAAAAGATCAGTAGGTTGGTTTTACAACGATTATCATATTAAATTTGTTGATGACATAAATACATCTTTCGCAGCTCACAAACAAATAGTAAACAAATATTTTTGGTCAGCCTTGCCCCTTTTCATGGTTGACATATATAACTTTAAAATAACAAATACTCTATATTGTTTTGACTAGACATAAAAGTTCATTAAATATTATATTAAAAGCAAAAAAAAAAGATGAAAAAAAAATCGTGATAATAAAACTTTGTTGACATATATTTGGTAAATCACATAAAGTAACTATTATATTTGTTCAATGTTCATTTTAGGCGGTTTACTTTTATATAAAAAAAAATCATAATAATAATAACATGTTTCTTATGATTTCTTCCCAATAAAAAGTTAAGAACTAGAAGCGTTATGCTTTTTCTTATTCAAAGTTTCAAACCACCGAACTTTTATAAAATCAGGGGTATGAGGAATAAAAACATTATAAGAAAGAAATAATAAGGGCCAAGTTTTGTAACAAACTAACCTATGATATAGTTTTAACTTGGGACTGTCTATGCAAAATCTAAAACAAACCACCTTAAGCATTTTAAAAAAAAAATGCTATCTTTCTTCTCCTTTTGGCAATCAAAGACTCTCGCATTATGAAAATTCCATAAAACTCGAAATCGAAAGAAGGATCACCACATCCAACCATGCTTTCACAAACCAGCTAGCCACACGTAGGATTGACAAGATCCCACCCTCTAGCCACTTTAGACCAATCAAAATAGCAACGAGACACATAATTGAAGATGCGGCCAATCGTCTCCATAAACGCATCACAAATGATAAACCAGACTCAACACCAACTCCCGTGTCATTTAAATTTACTTTGGTTGGAAATCTGATGCAAATATACACGCCAACCTACAATGTTAACTTTTATCGGAACCAAAATGTTTGAACAGGTAGAATGATTACCAATCGCTAAAGTTTGAGAATCAATGCACCTAGATACAACCTTACCTAACCCATCTGAATTAAGGTCTCAAATCCATGTGTTCGGTTGATTGGTCAACACCACATCTTGCAAAGCTTCTTTTAGACTTTCACATTGCATGTTTCGCTCCTTAGATGCCCATTTAGGCTCTACCACCCGATCTTTGATAAGACAATTCTTTAAGGATGACAAATTGGACCACTGTGTCGTGTTTTTATCAGACACGATACGACACAACAATGTTTTATGTAACACGAACACGACATGACACGATGTCGTGTTTTTTTTAAGTAACATGAAAACGAACCAATTAAAAAACAACAAACATGACACGAGACGACAAATATAACATAAAATAATAATTAATTTATTTCATTAATATTTAATCACACATAACACGACAAACACGAAAAACACAACAAACAAATGCTAAATCGTGTCAATTTCGTGTCGAATTTTAAACACGAACACAACACGACACGATGTCCTTTTTTTTACACTCGACACAAACACATATTCAAATTTCAGTTTTGTCCCAATTTTGTTTCGTGTCGTATATTTTTGTCGTGTCGTGTCATCAATCATCACCCCTACAATTATTATCAACATCCAAAGCATAAACTATATGAAATCCAAAAAAAAGTGTACTGCCACATCACATATCTTCTAAAAATCTCGTAGAATCATTGTTACCAACCTTTTTTCCTTAAATTTTTTTAACGAACATAATTTTTTCCTAAAAATATTTTTATAGAAGTAATTATATTATTTCAAACATCGGTGATTTTAGCGACTATAATAAAAAATCTAAAAAATTGAAAGCAAAAACTAAGTTGATGGTCAGTTGTTTGCTTTCTTTTTAGGTCAGGCTCTATTCCAAAGTAGGCAAGGGATATATTTGTGTTTGTCTTAATTTCAAGGTTTCAAATGGCGTGAGACATGACGTGACGACAATGTCAAAATTCAAGTTTTTAAGAGCCATGATAAGTCATGTCGTATTTTAAGGGAGTCATTTTGTATATATAAAAAAGAGAAATCACATCATTATAGATTTATATAAAACATATCAAGTTTTAAGAAGAGTTATATTAACACCTAATAACAAAAACTTAATGTCCGATTTTGACAAAAAAACATGTCATGAAAAAAATTCGCACCATAACAATTGATCCATCTTGGCATGCGTCACGCCTAACAAAGTCGACATGAAAGTTTTTCAAGACAGATAGTCAAGCCTCACGCCATAACACACCGTAAAGCACATCATTACATATCTTGTATAACCATGATTAATTTTAAAAAGTACAAATGTCTCATTCAATTACATATCTTGTATAACCATGATTAATTTTAAAAAGTACAAATGTCTCATTCAAAAACATTTACCTCCCATAGAATCATAGATGATATTGGACTATTCGATTTATTTGGCATGATCCTAATTTGAGTCGATTGAGATTGATTTGAACTTTTTTGATGTACATCTATTAAAATTATCAAAATCTTTATGTTCATCATTATCAGAGGTTTGAACTTTTTGATATATACTGAATAAGCTTTGCGATATTTGATGTGTATTCAATAAAATTCCGATACACTCTATATATACAAAATAAATTGTTATTTGTTGTAGACAATCAAAAATATATTATTATTATTTTCAGTAAGAAAAAGAATGTCTAGAGCCAAAATTAGACAAACAATAACTGCACGACGTCGTGGGCAATCTAAGTGTATCCTATTAATATCAAAACAACCTGAAAATAAAAATTATTATATCTAGAGAAAAATAACAAACAATAACTGCACGATGTCGTTTTTCGCGTTGAAGGTTCAAGAGGCCAATATGTCGGTAACCATGGTTAAATGTAACCAAACGTCGAGTTAACGTCCGTTGTGACGGAGAGAAATCGCTATCAACCTCCGCGTCCCCATGTGAGCAAGAGAGAATACCGTCGGTGGAGGCTAACCGCAGCTCATGATTTATATTTATATTTAACATTTTTTTTCTTGGCTTTTAATATTTATCACAGACAGATGTAGAGAGAGAGAGAGAGAGAGAACAAACAAATTATATACCGAAAAATAAAGGGAAGAAAGAATTGCTTCGTATATAAGCCACCGAAGCTTACAGCTTATAAATGATAAGAGAGGTACAGAAGAGTTTTTAGAGAGAGAAAGTAATACCCCAAAAGAGAGGGGTAAGAAAGAGAGAGAGAAGAAGAAGAAGAAGAAGTCTATGGCGGATTCCAGTGATTCCGTCTCTGTTGATATGGAAACTATATATCTTGGTGGAAAGGTTTGTGTTTAATCTGAGTATTTTAATTCAAGATTTGTGTAATATGATTGACTCCATGAATACTTGTCTCAATATGAACTCATTCCTTCACACCCATTTGAGTTTTGGGAATATTTGGTCTGACTTTGTGTACTGAATGTAAGGTGTTTGTTGAAATGCCTGAATGGGTTTAACTAATTTTTGATAATCTTTGAGCTTGTTTGTTAACTTTTCTTTTAACATAGATTTAGTGGATGCGTTTGATACGCTTTTGGGGATGACTCATCTTCATTCCCAATTTAGAGTACCTTTTTCTTGATTTTTAGGTTTTCTGTTTTGACCCTCTTTGTTGACTATACAATTTAAGCTGTAAATTTGTGACTTTTGCAATTGTAGATCTGTTTGACTTTTATTGTCATCGCAATGTTGAAACACCAAATTCATGAGTATCTATATTCAAAGCAAAGCAGTTCTTGATTTCTGTATGTGATCAACAATTTATGATATAAAATCAAGAAGAAATTTCAAAAAAATTAGTAAGATGGTGGTGTAATGGGCTCTAAACTTCTAATTACATTAAATATTTCCCTTCATTTATATACATTCAAAAAAATCAGATTCGTAAAGCTGAATCTATATCTTTATTAGGGTTGTTCTTGTTGAATTTACACAAACCCCAGAAAACGAAGTTAAAAGGTTACTTTACTTTAATTAGTAATTTTGTCGTTGAATTACTTTCATATTGATTAACTTGTCTTAAGTTTTAATCCAAGATTCTTCTTTAATGGTAAAATTTTGCTATCTTTGAAAGCATTTATGATGAGTTGTCATTATCTTAACATGAAAGTCCAATCTTTTTATATATTTTGTTAGGGTTAGAAGTTACAATCTGTTTCTTGTTAGCTTATCCGTCAATATCAAAGTCAATGTCAAATTTCAACATCATTGAATCCCATCTTTATTTACAAACTTCAATTGACATTTGGAGACTCTAAACTAAACGAGAGTCCAATGAAAACATGCCACTCTTCTTTGTTTTTATATAAGATTCCTTATAATATTATAAGCCGAATTCATGTAGAATACAATACAACAATGATCAAGAATTATGCCTTGATGCATCTTTCATTTAGTTGTCATCTTTCTTTTTCGAATAAACAAAATCCAATTTTCAATAGTTTTTAACGGTTTTATACTTCTTGGATTTTAATATTCTATAAAATTTATATTCAGGAGCATATCATTCGAACTGGGCGTGGGTCCGTGTCTGTGATTGTGTATGGAGATCAAGAAAAGCCACCATTGATTACTTATCCCGATTTAGCTCTAAATCGTAAGCCAAGAATAATTTCAATCTCTTGTCTATGCAAAAAGACATAAATGCCCTTCTATCACATGACATGACAAGACTGAACAGAGCAGAATAGGCTCTACTGTGTAGAACAGACCGTATTGTATTTGGATATTTGGACTGATACTGATGTCAATGGGACAAAAAGTGCAACTTTTTGATTACCCCACTCTCAATCTCTTGTCTATGCAAAAAGACGTAAATACCCTTCTCATCTTTATCATTGAAAATAACCCTAACATGGTGCAACAAATGCCATGTCAGCATCTCATGTTTTTTTTTCCTTTACTTGTGCCTACAGATATGTTGTGTTTCCAAGGATTATTCTTCTGTCCCGAAGCAGCTTCATTGCTCCTCCATAATTTCTGCATTTATCACATTAGTCCACCTGGACACGAGGTCTGTGAACGCGCCAAATCATATTTAATTTCTTTATATTTATATTTAAATTTTCCGAATTATATTATTAACGTTAAAATTCTCTTGTGGGAATTGTACAAGAGTTGTTGCAGTTAGGAGCAGCAGCCATCTGTTCAGATGATCCCATGCTGTCTGTGGAGGATCTTTGTGATCAGATTCTCGAAGTCCTCAATTATTTTCGGTAAATCATCCACCATATTTTATTTATTTTTTTAAATTCTTGATTCTTATAAAAAATTTTGTTTTCTATAAGGCTTGGTGCGGTGATGTGTATGGGGGCGACAGCTGGCGCATACATCCTTACACTATTTGCGGTGAGTCTTCTTGATTCAAAGTACAATGCTGTAATTATTTAAAAAAAAAAAGTATATTGAAAAACTAAATTTGGTTTTATATATTTCAGATAAAATACAGAGATAGGGTTACAGGTTTGATTCTTGTTTCTCCTCTTTGCAAAGCACCATCTTGGACAGAATGGATTTATAACAAGGTTTGTTCTTTTGAGTTTTAATTTCATTCATTTTGCATTAAATAATCATTTATTTACTAAATTAACTTTACTTTGAATGTATAGTTGATGTCGAATTTGCTCTATTACTACGGAATGTGTGGATTATTGAAAGAATGTTTGCTTCAAAGATACTTCAGCAAGGTACATTCCAACTTCTTAGTTCTTATTGTTAAATCTTTTTCATGACAAACCTTTTTATAGATAAAAATTAACGAGATATCTTTGAATTAAATCAGGAAGTTCGTGGTAATCCAGAAATCCCAGAATCAGATATAGTTCAAGCGTGCAGAAAGGTTAGTCTTAAATATCATTTGTAGCCCGATATCTGCATTTATTACACATGACAAAACAAGTTGTACCGTGACTGATAAATTTGCAACTTTTTTGTCTCTCCCAAAAAGGCAGAGAGACAGAAAAAAGTTGTACTATTATTAATGACACAGAAATTGCAGCTTTTTGTCCTATCAAAAAAGGCGTGACTATGACTGTGATTGTGACTGACTGATATAATTGAAAATTATGCAGTTATTGGACGAAAGACAAAGTACGAACGTGTGGCGGTATCTTCAAGCAATTGATAGGTAGAGATTAAAAAAAAAAAAGCAAAAAGAGGTTGCGGTTGTATGTAAATGATTGATGAGCACCATATTTGTTGGTCAACAACCAAGATTTTGACTTTTTGTTATTTTTTTTGAAATGAGTAGGAGACCTGACATCACCGAAGGTTTAAAGAAGCTAAAATGCAGAACACTTATATTTGTTGGTGACAGCTCACCATTCCATTCAGAAGCCCTTCACATGACAGCAAAACTGGACAGACGATATAGCGCTTTAGTTGAGGTGAATAAACAACTAACATGTTATTATAAAAGTATTTTGACTTTTAAAGAAACTGGTGATTAATTTTGACTTTCAATCTGAGTTTTCAGGTACAGGTTTGTGGATCAATGGTGACAGAAGAGCAACCACATGCAATGTTAATACCCATGGAGTATTTTCTAATGGGGTATGGACTTTACAGACCAAGCCAGTTCACGGGTAGCCCGAGAAGCCCTTTAAGTCCTTCATGCATTGCCCCGGAATTACTCTCCCCCGAAAGCATGGGATTGAAGCTAAAACCGATAAAAACCCGGGTTTCACAAACGGGCGAGAGGTAGGGCCCACAAAAGGATACAGCGTACATTGTTGGTGAATGGTGATTTTTTTTTTTTTTAAATTTTTTTTTTTTTGGGTTTTGGGATGGAGGGTAGATATATACATATGGGATATTATGTAGTATAGAGGGGAAATGGGGAAATATTCTTTGAAAACAAACGGTGGGGACATAATTCATTTGTAGGGTTGGTGGTCATAAAACAGAAACATTGTATTTTGTAAAGGAGAATATGATGCATTTATTTATTATGAACTTAAAAAAAAGAAGCAATAATACCTTCTCTTTTTCTTGGCTGTCAATGAACTGGCTTTTTGTTTGGGAGGTGTTGAGTGGAATATTTAGCAAATCCACATGACTGGTTTAAGTTATATTTTATTCTCTATAGCTTTTTCTATTCTAATTGCTGTACCAATGTACCTTATCATCATTTTAATAGTCAACTCATTTGTAATGATTTTATCGTTTAACACGTTTCCAGGTAAATTTGTAACAAAAAGTAAAAACTAATAATTACTATTTTGTGTAAAACAATCATGATTCAATATAAGAATCGACTTAAAGTATATTGCTATCATGTTTATCTAGTAGCATAATATAAAGTATATTAGTGTGGTGTGAACCAATTTTCTCAACTTCCCTTTTAAGCAAGGAGGAATTACTTTTTTGCAATAGAGAACAGAGGGACATAGTTTACTTCCCAACAATAATTACAAACTTGAAATCAAACCGAAGCTAAAACTTAACTTGCATGTCGCTAATAATATCATCACTAACTTGGAAGGCCTTTGCAAGAACATCGGTTGAAATATCTGGATTTGAACCGAAAACCACATTTGCTATAGGAACCACTCCAGGGTTTTGGCTACTCAAAGCTACCATCGCAACCGCATTCATGTTTCCAACATTCCTTTGGTAATGTATAAGATTCACAGGGAACACGAAAACATCACCTTTATTCAGTACTTTTGAGATATGACGGTTATCAGGGTTTGATGTCACAAACCCAACTTCAATCTGACCTTCTAACACGGTTAAGATTTCAGTAGCACGAGGATGCGTGTGAGGTGGTATGAGCCCCCATGGTGCAAAGTCGAGCCGTGCAAGTGAAATCCCAAGTGTGATAAGTCCTGGGATTTGGAACACAAATGCTGGGGTCACACTTGACCCCAAACGATTTGAAGTGTTACCCATCATGTGCATACCACTGAAGTAGAAGTCATTCGCTTGAACGCCATTAGGGTTTTTGCAAGCGAATCCGTTTACCCGTACTACAACAAATTACACAACAAATGATCAATAGGTAAATAAGACAATCTTAATATCTATATGAAATAAGTTAAATTTTAGTTATATTTAAATCTAACCAGTCAAAATAAATAAAATTGTAAATTTGGTTATATTTATATATAACCGATCACGTATAAAACAACATATCTTTAACGTACCTTGACCGTTTATATCAGCAACACAAAAGTCTTGAAGAGGACTATGGTCCGCGGCCCATGCCACAGTGAGAGCCAGAGCCAGAAACATGATCGAGCCTAGACCGTGAGCCATTTGTCAATTGGGAGTTGGGTTCGTGAATCGTGAGGTGAGGCTATGAGTTGTGGTTTAAATGGTGATAAATTAGTGTGGTTTATATAGTGACCGGTTCACCAAGTGTTGCCGTCTTCCGGTTCATTCGAACCGGTTACACAAAATACGATGGAATGCCAATATGTCATGTCATGCTATCTATCAAAATATTTTAATTTTATTAGCCCATCGCATACTCTTGCAATAATAAAATTTAAAAGGCTTAGCATTTTTCGTTTTATATAAAATATTAAAATTTTATGTAAATGATTGAACACATAAGTTATTATTGGATAAAATGACGGTCTTGAAACTTAAGTTAACACAAATACAAAAATGAAATTAAGAGTATATTGTATAATAGTAGTCTAGCCCACATGTATTGTATTTTAGTATGGGTCTCGGTCAGTATAGGCCTTTGTATTTTCGATATGTATTTATATGTGTTGTATCTTTGGTTATTGAATCTATGAGAATCATAACATTCCACATGCACACTATATTCAAGCATGATAAGTTTTAATTTTTGAGGCTTCATAAATATCGTATGTAAATTAATTTGTGTTACTGTGTGGCTGTGTGCGGCCGATGACAAGTAACTAGGGTCGTCACCTGCTTCAAAATTTTAAATCTGCTAAGTAGATAGCAAACTTTTCTATAACAAAACATATATAACATATCATGGATTGTTAGTATACAAATTTTGGGAAAAACATTCTACATAATATATCAATGAACTTTACTACATTTAAATGCTTTATTCGCTAACTAAACTTAAAATAACTTTATAATTTGTAACTACACATCAAATAGTGCTATATTTATTGACTCAATAACTCTATGGTGCACACCTAACGTTTTGTTGTTCCATACATAATTAATACAACTCTTATGAAAAATAATCTACGCTTCATAGCATAATGCTAATTAGTACTAAACATTATAATGTTGTTATCCATGTGACATAGCTTTATGTTTTTTAAAAAACTTGGAAAATCTTATATTAGAAATTTTGATTTTTTTTTAAAAGTATGTTTACTTTCGATAATTAAGTTTTGTTTTCACAATCTTGTAGGTTGAATTAGCTCAATATTATCCTTTAACTTCTCAGAAATAAAATTCACTTTGCCTTCTTATAAAAGTCTTCTTATAAAAGTTAGATTAGGTTACTGAAATCATACTTATGGTTTGGTTAGAATCATATGTTTGGTCCCTAATTTTTTTTATTTTTTTAAACACCCGTACCATGTTATGGAATGATTTTATTGTGTTCTCAGTCCCTCACTAATACCACAAATATAAAAGTACTATATTGCCTTTATATTTTTTTTTCAGTTTTTTAATTTCTTTAATGAATGAATTAATTTATTTTTTAATTTTTTAAAAATAATTTAATATGAATTTATTGATATAGGGTGCCACCACCACAAAAAGAACTGACAACCATCACTACTAGAAGAACCAACGAACACTACCAGCACCTCTCCGCCGTCAAACACCATTACCATCAACTTCCATCAGCCAAAGAAATTAAAACAAACCAATTTCAGATGCTCAAACCCTAAACCCTAACTTGATGCAAAATTGCAAACAATCCATAAAAAAACCCTAAATCTAATCAGAATTAGGGAAAAACCATTTTTTTTTCAAATCCATAAACCCAAAATCAGTTTGCTCAATCAAATCTAGAAAAACAAACACAAACCCTAGATTAGAGATTGCATTTGGTTTTACCGTTGTGGTTTTATTTCAAACGAAGAAAAGAGAAGAAGGCTAATAGCGATGAAACCGGATGAAGAGGGAAGAGAAGAAGACCTTTAATCGGTCTTTAAAGCCAACACAAAAAAGTGGAGACGGTGAAAGGGTAGATGCAGTCGACGAAGATGAAACCATATGCAATCGGGGGTTAAAGGCGAAGAGGTGGAGCAACAACGGATGATCTTGATTCTTGGATTCCAGGGTTTTATTTACCAGGATTATGGGTTTTACGGATAAGGAAGCGGTGACCAATGGTTATGATGAAGGGCTTTTCACCACTGAGGAGGCGTTGGGGAAGGTGGATTCTAATAGTGGGAGGATTAGAGATGGAGGGAGGTGGTGGCTTTAAAGACACGATGTAGTCGATCTAGTTCTGGAGGGTTAGAAGATAGAGGGTGAGAGGTGGATTCTGGCGACTGAGTCCTCAGTTGCCGACGGTGGCATATGATTCTGGCAGCTGAAGTAGGATGTTTTAACATCAAGGTAGTAGTTACAAAATTTATTTACCAAAGTCTTCTAAGGTGCTTTATTAAGTATTTTCGACTCTCCTCTCCGGTCTCACTTTACTAGAAGTTTTTTGATGCACGAGGAATTCTCTGAGAAAGGATTGGTGAAAGACTCAAACTGAACTAGTTGAATCGACGTAATCAGGATTTAGACTCAAACAAACCCAACTAAGCCCGTGCTAGCTCTTCTCGCTCCTTAGATAAGCTATAGCTCCTTCTTTCTCGGTCAACCAAAAACAATGTACTTTTGAATTTATTTACCGACTAGGTGTAAGACTCATGTATTATATGTGTTAATTAAAAAAGTTAAATATAAATGTCTAAATATTTAAGAACTTTGGATTTATAAAAAAAAAAAAATTATTAAAATTGTTTTTTTATCTTTTAAATTTAAATAAATAAACAAAATAAACTAATAAACTTTAATTTAGGAATTTTGAAATAAGAAGGTAAGTCTATTAATGAAATTGATATTAAGTTTACTTCCGATAATTAAGTTTTGTTTTCACAATCTTATAGCTTGAATTAGCCTAATATTGTCCTTTAACTTCTCAAGAAATAAAATTCACTTGCCTTCTTTATAAGTAGAGTAAATTTCTGAAATCGTCCTTATTGTTTGATTAGAATTACATGTTTGGTTCCTAATTTATTTTTACATTCGGACCATCCTTATGGTATGATTTTATTGCGTTCTTAATCCCTCACAAACATAAATATACTATATTTCCCTTTATATTTTTTTTCAGTTTTTTTTTTAATTTCTTTTATTTATTTATTTATAATTCTAAAAAAATAAGTTAATATGAATTTATAGATATAGGGTGTCACCACCACTAAAAGAACTGAGAACCATCACCACTAAAAGAACCAACGAACACCACCACCACTTCCTCCGCCATCAAACACCACCTATTTCGCCGTCAAACACCACTAGTTGAGTTTGAATAAATTAATATCAGTTCTTAACATAGATTTTTTGCATAAAGATTTAAAGTTTATAAACCTGAGTCGGTTAATATCCATTCAATTATCTAAATAGTATGATCCATCTTTATATAACTATGTCATATTTATTCAATCTTGAGTTTGAATAAATTAATAAGCCCGAGTCAGTTAATATTAATTTCAGTAATTTACTCTAAATAATATGATCCACGTTGTATATAACTATGTCATATTTGTTCAATATCGAGTTTGAATAAATTAATATAAGTTCTCACATAGATCTTTTTGCATAAAGATTTTAATTATATAAACCTGAGTCGGCTAATATCCACCCAATTCTCTCTCTATACTTTAAACATTGACTATGTTTGTAACTCATATGTAAAGAACCGTAGACACAAATTACATGTTCTTAAAACATAAAATGTAGTAGGAATTCCAATTCTTTATTACTAATAAACATATTTTACTTGATAAAATTACATATTAATGCAGTAGATGTTGGTAAGTGTCGACTGCCAACTTCAGGGGACTGATTGTTCCCGCGACCGGAGGAGTGAAAGTTGTAGTGACAGTGGAGGGGGTTATGTGCCTGTGGGAAGTGACAGAATAAGAGGAAGGAGTGGAGACAATGGAACTAATGGAATTAGAGACGACAATGACACTAGGGGTGTGCAAAAAAACCGCAAAACCGAAAAACCGAGCCGATCCTGTCAATCCGAAACCGAAAAAAACCGAATCCGAAATAAACCAAAATTGAAAAAATCGGGTACCTACGGGTCGGGTTCGGTTTGGGTATTTAGATATCCGCGGATACCCGAACTGAACCGATATATATATATATATATATATATATATATATATATATATATATATATATATATATATATATATATTGCTCCTTTAGAAACTCAATCACTAAACAGTATGCACAATCTAATTTGATTCTATCATGAACATCAAAAAAGTGACTGTAGTTTAAATATAATATAATTTTCATGCGTAATATAGAAATGAGAATTGGTTATATTAATATATTTGATTGTGTTTACTGACTTGTAAATATTTTAAGGTCACATGAAAAAAAACAAGAATTAATAAATATTGAATATCATTATATCAAAGAATTTGTTGTAGTCTGCACAATTGTGTTTGCGTAAATTCAGAACTAACGATCGGTTTTATAATATTAAATTATTTATCATTTATATTTCAACAATTGGTTTTATTTTCAGAATTTTTTTTTATTGAAATGGAGTTTGTAGTTTTGATTGATTCTTATTTTTTATATTTAGTGGATACCCGTGAACCGAACCGTGGTTACCCGCCTTTATACGGTTTGGTTCGGTTCGGTTTTTTTAGCAATTCGGTTCGGTTACGTTTAGTGCTAGAAAGGTACCCGCCCCGCTGTCACGGTTCACAATTTTATTACTATCTGATTCGAACCGCCCTGTAAACACCCCTAAATGACACTGATGGAATTAGAAGCGACAATGGTGGCAATAGATTTAGATGAGGTCATGGCACTGATGGAATAAGAGGAAGCAATGACGACAATGGAATTAGAGGAGACAATAACGCTGATGGAGTTAGAGGAGGGAACGTTGGCGATGGAGCTGAGGGCGTTGGAAGAGCTGATGGGGCATCGCAGAAGCCATTTAATGGCGTAAGTGGAGGGACCGTGGCTAGAGGCAGCCTACTACGGTGGCTTGGAGGTTGTTGGAGAAAATGAGAGTTGCAAGGAGAGGGAGAATTATGAGGGTAGTAGAAGCAATGGCGGAGTTAGTAGGGGGGCTGTCGGATGCTTGGCCCCCCTCAACGATTTTAACTAAATGGTGTAAACTTTGTATATATTAATAATATAGTTACCAAGCCCACATGGAATGTATGTATAGACATTATAACCCCCTGTATTTTTATTTATATTCAATGTGCATCCTATAATTCTCTTATATGACTTAAAAGTTTTACTAATGATTTAACTTTTACTTATTTATTACCCACTCCCATAAATTCTCATAAATACATGATCCTATTCAATTAGAAATCAGCGATAGCATCTTCGCTACAGTTTCCATTTCAAGTCTACATTAATAATGTTATTTTTAATATTTATTTTATTTTTAATAATTTCTTAATTTATAATTAATTATATTATTACGATTGGAAATTTGGCTTTTTTATAATCCTATAGTAAATCATTAGTAAAAAATCATATTATCCAACATCATCTTTTCAAACGAATTGAAAAGATGATGTTGGATAATATGAATCAATGTTTATAGTCGATTAAATTTTGAAGATCGATTAATATAATGATCGATGTAGATTTTATATAGATGAGTTTTTCCTTGTTGATTTCTATTTTAAAATTTTAGACTCTATGACTTTATTCAGGTATAATATTATATTTTAATATGTTATTATGATGTAAGACTCTCGGCCCCCCTTATTCATAAATTCTGGCTCCGCCCCTGAGTAGAAGCCATATTGAGAATTGGAATGAAGTCGTTGAAGAAATGGTACTAGGAGTTTGTGGTTATATAGGAGTAGGCGATTGAATTTCTTTTACTTCCCCTCTCTTTTAAAACAATAGAAAATATATTTCTTTATTTTTTTATATAATCAGATAATTTAGGTTACACGAAAGTAAATAAATATACGTTACACATAAACCATTAATAACTGAGAGGTTGTATTAATTATTTTGAAAACGTATATATAAACACCACCCATAGTCTTGTTAGCGGTTGCTACCAAAACGAAATCGATTATCATATAGTATTGCATTACTCGTAAAAGGAAATAATGCACCATTGTGTAAAGATAAAAACATTTTGTTTAGCGTTTACATAAGACAAAAAATGAATTGTATTCAAAAGTATCAAACAAGTAATAATAAGAAGTTGCATATTGCAAACATATTTATTTTGAAGATTGAGTTAATCAATGTTATAAGTTCATAATAAAATGCGGTATCTAGCTATAGAAAGTTACTCTTCTATGAATCGTAAGTAATCAAATTTATATTTGATTGTAGACTTATGACATAAATCATTGTGTGTTGGAATTTAAAGTGTGTAGGAAGAAAGTGATGTATGGTTCATTTAAGTTCATAATTTCATATATGATAATCGAGTATTACAAATTATAATATTCAACATGTACACTATGTTAAGTTTTAATATTTGTGGCTTCACAAATATCTTATGCGGATGCAAATTATAGTTGTGTTAGTGTGTGGCCTAACGACAAGTATAACTATAGTTACTACCCATGGGGGTCGACACCTGCTTCAAAATTTAAAATTTGGTAAGTAGGTCGCAAAATTTTTATATACCATATCATGGATTGTTAGTATACAAATTTTCGTAAAAACGTCCTACATGATATATCCATGAACTTTACTACTTTTAAATGTTTTACTAGCTAACTAGATTTAAAAAAAAAAAACTTTATATTTTGTAACTACACATGAAGTAATGCAATATTCATCGGCTAAGTAACTCTATGATACACAAATAATCGTTCTTTGTTGCATAATTAATACAACTCTTATGAATAATAATCAACACGTTCATAGCATAATGCTAATTAGTACTAAACAATGTGGTGTTGTTATCTTTCTGACACAACTTTATGTTTTTTAAAAAACTTGACAAATCTTATAATAGAAATTCAGATTTTCTTAAAGGTTTGTTTACTTTCGATAATTAGGTTTTGTTTTCACAATTTTGTAGCTTCAATTAGCCCAACATTGTCCTTTAACTACTCAAGAAATAAAATTCACTTGCATTTAGAGTAAATTATTGAAATCATCATTATGGTTTGATTAGAATTACATTTTTGGCCCCTAATTTGATTTTACATTCGGACCATCCTTATGCTATGATTTTATTCAAACATAAAAAAAATGCTATGATTTTATTCAAACATAAAAAAAATGCTATGATTTTATTCAAACATAAAAAAAATACTATCTTTCCATTTATATTTCTTTTTTCAGTTTTTTAATTTCTTTTATTTATTTATTTATTTATTAACTCTAAATAAATAAGTTAATATGAGTTTATAGATATAGGGTGCTACCACCACTAAAAGAACCGAGAACCATCACGACTAAAAAAACCAACAAACACCACCACCACCTCCTCCGCCCTCAAACACCACCTCTTCCGCCCTCAAACACCACTAGTTGAGTTTGAATAAATTAATATCAGTTCTCACATAGTTTTTTTTTTTTTTTTTTTTTTTTTTTTTTTTTTTTTCTTTTTTTGCATAAAGATTTAAAGTTTGTAAACCCAAGTCGGTTAATAGTATGATCCGTCTTTTATATAACTATGTCATATTTATTCAATCTTAAGTTTGAATAAATTACTAAACCCCAGTCCGTTAATATTAATTTCAGTAATTTACTCAAAATAGTATGATCCATTTTGTATATAACTATGTCATATTTATTCAATATTGAGTTTGAATAAATTAATAACAGTTCTCACATATATTTTTTTGCATAAAGAATTAAAGTGTATAAACCCATGTGGGTTAATATCTACTCATTTCTCTCTCTATACTTTAAACATTGATTATGTTTGTAACTCATATGTAAAGAAACGCAAATATAAATTGCATGTTCTTAAAACATACAATTTGGTAGGAATTCCAACTCTTTATTACTTATAAACATATTTCACTTGATAAAATTACATCTTAATGCAGTAGATGGTGGTAAGTGTCGGCTACAACCTTCAGGGACGGATGGTTCCCGCGACCGGAGGAGTGAAAGTTGTAGTGACCGGTGGTGGGGGTGATGTGACTTTGGGAAGTGAGGGAATAAGAGGAGGGACCGGAGGCAATGGAACTGATGGAATTAGAGACGACAATAACACTAATGAAATTAGAGGCGGCAGTGGTGGCAATGGATTTAGAGGAGGCAATGGCACTGATGGAATTAGAGGAGGCAATGGCGGCAATTAAATTAGAGGAGTCAATGGATTGAGAGGAGGCAATGGAGGCAATGGAATTATAGGAGGCAATGACACTGATGGAGTTTAGGGAGGCAACGTCGGCGATGGGATTGAGGGCGTTGGAAGAGATGATGGGGCGTCGGGGAAGCCATTTGATAGCGTAAGTTGAGGGACTGGTGGCAAGAGGTGGCCTGCTGCTGTTGCTTGGAGGTTGCTGGAGAAAATGAGAGTTGCAAGGAAAGGGAGAATGACGAGGGAAGTAGAAGCCATTTTGCGAATTGGAATGAAGTCTTTGAAGAAATTTGTGGTTATATATGTAACGTTCTGTTTAAAATAAAATAAGTAATAATACTTAAAACTTTGAGATGTAATCTATTTAATTTTCTCAGCCCTAAAGTTGTATTAAAAAATGGGGTTTACATTTTGGGAGTTAAGTAGTAACTTTTGGACTTGAATTGTAATGAAATCTGAAAGCTGGGGGCGAATTGGTAGATGTTGGGCTTAAGTTGAAAAGAATTGAGAGGGAGGGGTTGGATGTGTAATTATGAGTCAAGTTTTAAATTGAACGGGCATAAACCCGTCACCCTCATTTTAGCCTCCATATAAGGCTTTATATAAACCCTAAACCTAGGAAAAGTCTCTAGCCGCCACCCTCCGGCCGGCGCCGCCACCCCCGCTGTTGAGGTCGCAAACCACCAAGCCAATGTCACCGCGGTTGTTGCCGACGAAGCCGAGGTTGCTGAAGACCGACATCGTGGCTATGTTGCTGTCATTCTTGGACGCGCCTCCTCCTCCTTCTGCTGTTTTGCCATCAGTCACGTCACCGGTATCACGGAAGGACCGACGAACGCCGCCGCCGCTGCTCTCACTGACCAGCGAAGACGTGGGTTGTGAGCCCGAGCCCGGCTCTGTGAATGTGGGGAGACCGGTCGAACTGCAATGTCCCTCTCTGTCGACGATGCAATACCCTCTCCACTCTCTTCGTATTGCCGTCGTGTTTCGCTGTCGCCGTCGCCGCCATACGGCTGCTCCGTATCGCTAATGTTCTCCGGCCGCCGCCGGTCATCTCGTGGGTTGCCGAGCTGGGTTTGTTTTCTGTTATCTCCGTGTGTGTGGTGCATGTTCATTTTAGGGTGGCGAGGGAGGGTGCGTCCAGTCGTTGTGTGTGTGTGTAGATGGCTGGAAACCACGAATAACCACCATGGTGGTTGCCGCCGTATTGCTTTCTTCTGATGCCGTTTTTCCACCACCAGACACTATCTCGAGTGGTAGTGGGCTTGTGTTTGTGTTTGGACTGATGATTGGGAAGCTTGTGATGTTGTTGGGCCTAATATCGTAGCCACCACCACCGTGGGGTGGTGGCTGCCGCCGCGAACCGCCATTGACCACCACCACCCGAGGTGGTAGTGGGCGGTGCCCGACTTATTAGACACTAATTAATGTAAAATCTTAACCATTGGACTAATTGGCTTGTGATTGGGTTGGAAACCCTAATTAGGGTTTAGAAAACCCTAATGTCAAGAACCCTAGTTTTGGAGATGGTTGGACCTGCGTTAAAGCCGTTACTTAAATTTCTAAATAAAAAATAATAATGCCCCTACAATTAACTTAATGCAATTTTGGACTTAATGGATTAAGTGTTGGATTAATGTCTAAGTCCATAACTATAACTGGTAAGACTTGACCCGACCCGGCATGGTCCATTTGGGTTGCATGGCATCATGCATTTGGATAGACTATAATGAGAGAAATAACACTTAAGGTTGGTTAATATATTATAAGTTCTAATATATTAATAAGATTATTTAATTAGTATTGATCAAGAATTAATCTAGTATTAATTAAGTGATCAAAAGAAGACTAATTAAATATATGGGTTGATTGTGTAAATCATCCATACTTATATAGTGGGCTAATGCTCCATGGATTGTCAAGTTGGGCTAAAACCCATAAGATGCTCCATGGATGCTCCATGGTGTATTTGTACCCATGGATCATGGAAATGAAAGGCCATGACAATTAGGGTTTACATGGTGTAACCCTAACTATATAATGATCTTATTCTTGGAGAAAATCGGCCACTATGTTTGATAGAAAGGGCTAGCCGATTTGATGAAGTGTTCCAATTCTCTCAAGTTATTCCAAGTGTATTTGGTGTTGTGTGAACCATTTGAGGTGTCACACTTGGGGCACTAGGCACTCAAGCTTCATGAAGTCATTCTACATCAAAGAGGTATGTAATTCTAACTTGATATATTCATATGAATCAATGTTATTATGCTAGTTAGGATGAATACCTTGGAAAGTTCATATTTGCATGTATAATAGAGAAAACATAGATCCAAGGTATTTAGGGTTGCATGTACACTTAGGAGTGTTAGAATGCTCAAAACCCAACATTAAGTTCTTAATGCGTTAAGCGTTTTTACTTAACCCTAATCGTGTTTGGGCTTCAAGTTGGGCCTTTATTTTGGGTTTTGGTGATTGGGTTATGGGCCATCTGAGAACTAGGTTGGGGCCTTGGTTGATTGTTTGGCTTCTAGGCTTTCAGAGTGTGAGTTTGGGCATTGGGCTTGGATCAAACTAGGTTGGGGTAAAGTAGTCTTTTTACCCCAAGTATGGATTTATGGTTATGTATTGGAACCTAATTATTAATTGGGTGTTGTTTTGATGTTAACAGTTCGGGAATCTGTCATCCAACAGCTAGAGTTTTATCCGCGAGACTTCAACAGTGCGAGGTGAGTTACCTTCCTAGTATCAGTGGGTTAAAGGCACCAATGTCGACAGACTAGTTGTTATTTATAGGAAAGATGATTGTCTTCGTGATAATTGTCTGGTATGCCACTATCTGTTCTGATTTATGTACTTATTGGAAATGTTATTATGTGGTTGTGGTAGGGGTGAAATAGACCCCGTAACCGGTTGAAATAAACTGGAGGGTAGGTCAGGCACCTATATATGCCTGACAGTATGTTTATGTATGTTATTATGTGGTAGTGGTAGGGGTGAAATAGACCCCGTAACTGGTTGAAATAGACCGAAGGGGCATGGTCGAGCACCTATATATGCTCAGCAGTATCCAATTGAAATAGATCGAAGGGGCAGGTCGAGCATCCAGATATGCTCGGCAGTATCCGATTGAAATAGACCGAAGGGGCAGGTCGAGCACCCAGATATGATCGGCAATATCCGGTTAAAATAGACCGAAGGGGTAGGCCAGCACCCGGATATGCTTGGCAGTATGTTTGCTTTGTATGTGGTATGTTGGGGGAACTCGCTAAGCTTTGTGCTTACGATTTTTAGTTTGTGTTTCAGGTACTATGATTTTCAAACTAGGGAGCTCCGGATGATTGCAGGGCACGCACCACAAGTGTAACGCCCGTAGATCCGGGCTAGTCAATTTAGAGATAATAGGGGTTGAAAACGACTTTTTGATAAAAGATTATTTAGAATAAATAATCTTAACCAAGTTGTAGAATACGTCTCAAGGGTTCCGTACATATGAAGAACGTTGAAATCCGAGTTATAACGAAGAAGTTATGGTCCGTCGAAGTTTTATGGCAAAACCGGCACGACACCGGGAGACGTAAATAGTGAATTTACGATGGAGGACTTTTTAGCCTTATAAATCTAAACAAAATTTGTAGTATACGTTAAACCGAGAACATACAAAAAAAGAACGCCCAAATCTGACTTCGTATGAGGAAGTTATGAATTTTCTAAGATTTGGCTTAGCAGTGCACAGCCCGAAACTCGAATTTTAGATCGAGTGGTTTTTGGCCTACGCGACCTAAATGAGAATTGAAGATCTCATTAATAGGAACTCAACGGTAAAAAGACAGACGAAAACAGAGTCCGTATGTAGAAGTTATGAATTTTACGCGGACATTTAACAGTATAATCTCCTCGTACTGTTAAATTTAAGATCGGTCAAGAATTAGCCGATGGAGTCAAAATGAAAGTTGTAGATCTTATTTTTACCTACGCGTGGATATAAAGAACGTCAAAAACGGAGGTCGTATGTGAAAGTTACGGATTTTAGAAGTCGGAAGTGTGCTGTGCGAAAATGGGTGATGTGGCACAATCTTGGCCATTGCTTTCTCCCCAAGTGTGGCACAAAGTTCAACCATTTTTCACCCTATAAATAGAACCTCTCCCACCCTCATTTTCTTCACACCTTTCCCATTCTTTCTTCTCTTTACTCTCTCTCTCTCTCTAGAACCTCTCTCTAGCCCCGAACCCCCCCCCCCCTCCCCCGAAAAGCCTAGGGAGCCTCCCTAGCACGAGGCGGAAGCCCCGGAGTGCTCGACGGCTCCGAGAAGAAGAGCTTTTCGGCTCGGAAACGCTGCTCCAAGCAAAGCCCAGTTTTCTATAAAACCCGCTGTAAGTGAGCTACGCCTACGCTATTTTTAATATACCTTATTTAATTATAGTAACGTTATTAGGAACTTATAATAAGTACTTGGGCTATTATTATGGGTTATATAAGTATTGTTTAACGCTTATATAATAGTAATAATAGCTAGACTATTAATTAGTCTCGGTGAATAATAGACTAAACTCTAGTGGTAATAATACTAGGTTTCGTCGAAGGAAATTATTTTTTTAAGAAGCGAAGCGCTGTCTGAGTTCGGAATCACCACCTTTTCAAGTGAGTGCATAGTTACTTTCATCTTACACATAGATATGAAGTATTTTATATAAATTACGTGCTATGTGTGCATATTATCCGTATACTTGCTATCTATGCTGGAGGAACGATTTTATACAAGTTTTATATGATTTAAACTGTATATGTATTTATATCTACATAATATGTTGGGTAAAACATGGGTAGATGACATATGAGTTGGATGATGAGTTAGACCATGAGGTAAGGGTGAGAGGTGGAGGATGTGAGAAGCCTTTTTCCCAAATGATGTCCCCGTCATCTAGCAGAGTATGGATGACAACCACGGACTATTCTAGACAGTCCAGTGGAACTCTAGCAGGCTCGTAACCTATAGGTGTTGTGAACGATGTGTTCACCCGGTGTACTCTAAACCCTGGCGATCATGCAGACTTGGTGCCTAAACCTTGGCGATCATGCAGACTTGGTGCCAAAACCCTGACGACTATGCGGACTTAGTACCTGTTGTATAAACCATGGCGACTATGCAGACTTAGTGCCTAAACCCTGGTGACTATGCGGACTTAGTGCCTATTGTATAAATCCTGGCGACTATGCAGACTTAGTGCCTAAACCCCGGTGACGATGGACTTCGTGCCGATTCCTTAGGATGATCCTTAGGAATGAATGAACGAGGAATAGTTGATTCTTAGGGTAGATCCTTAAGAGTAAAGAAGATAATGGGGATGGGTAATTGGGTTGATTGTTTGATGTTTAAACATAATAATTATATTATTGTGGGTTGAAAACCCTATGTACTCACCAGGTTTCCCAACCTGACCCACTCAAGCTTATTTGTATCATAGGTGTCAATATGAAGCTACTTTACACTGAGAGATTTAAAAGAGATGTAGATCACTAGTGTAAATGAATGTAAGTTCTGTTTATGTTTATGTTTATGTATTGACGATGACATCCCAAATGTTTTAAAATGAATAAAAATACATTTATTCGGAAATGCTTTGATAATGTATTTACCATGTTTTTCTGGGAACAAATTCCGCAAGATTTTTATTAAAAGAAGTACTCTGATTTTTATAAAGTATAAACAAAATCGGTCTTTTCTGGCCGTGAAAATGGGGATGTCACAACAAGTTTCCGCATTTTATAATTTACTCTGATTTGAAATAATACTCGTACACTTACTTTGTTAAACTCGTATGGATAATGTTTGGAACACTGTTTTTTATTTGATCAAAAAAATGAAATTTTATGGTCTTATTTTTGGGACGTTACAATATAGGTGTAGGCCATTAAATTTATGTTACTTCCCCTCTCTTTTAAAACAATAGAAAATATATTTCTTTATATTTTTTATAAAATCCAATATTTTAGGTTACACGAACGTAAATAAATATACGTTGCACATAAACAATTAATAACTAAGAGATTGTATTAATTACTTTAAAAACGTATATATAAACACCACCCATAGTCTTGTTAGCGGTTGCTACTAAAACGAAATCGATTATCATATAGTATTGCATTATCCATAAAAGGAAATAATGCACATAAAGATACAAACATTCTATTTAGCGTTTACGTAAGACAAAAAGTGAATCCTATTAAAGTATCAAACAAGTAATAATAGGAAGTTGCATATTGCAAACATATTTTTTTTTTAAGATTGAGTTAATCAATGTTATAAGTTCATAATAAAATGTGGTATCTAATTATACAAATTTACTGTTCTATGAATCGAAAGTAATCAAATATTATATTTGATTGTAGACTTATGACAAAAATCATTGTGTGTTAGGAGTTTAAAGTATATAGGAAAAAAGTGATGTATGGTTCAATTAATTTCATAATTTTATATATGATAATCAAGTATTACAAATTATAACATTCCACATGTACACTATGCTCAAGCATGAGAAGTTTTAATATTTGAGGCTTCACAAATATCTTATGCGGATGCAAATTATATTTGTGTTAGTGTGTGGCCTAACGACAAGTATAACCATAGTTACTACCCATGGGGGTCGTCACCTGCTTCAAGTTTTTGAATCTGTTAAGTAGGTCGCAAAATTTTGTATAACATATCATGGATTGTTACTATACAAATTTTCGTAAAAAATGTCCTACATGATATATTCACGAATTACTTTTAAATGCTTTACTAGCTAACTAAATTAAAAAAAAACTTTATAATTTGTAACTACACTTGAAGTAATGCAATATTCATCGACTTAGTATACACAAATAACGTTTTGTTGTTCCTTATATAATTAATACAACTCTTATGAAAAATAATATACGCTTCATAACATAATGCTAATTAGTACTAAACATTGTGATGTTGTTATTCGGCTGACATAGCTTTATGTTTTTTTAAAAATATGGCAAATCTTATATTAGAAATTTAGATTTTCTTAAAAGTTTGTTTACTTCCAATAAGTAGGATTTGTTTTCACAATCTCGTTGCTTGAATTAGCCCAATATTGTCTTTGAACTTCTCAAGAAATAAAATTTACTTGCCTTCTTATAAAGTAGAGTGAATTACTGAAATCATCCTTATGGTTTGATTAGAATTACATGTTTGGTCCCTAATTTGTTTTTACTCTCGGACCATCCTTATGGTATGATTTTTTTGCGTTTTTAATCCCTCACAAACATAAAAATTACTATTTTTGCCTTTATATATATATATATATATATATATATATATATATATATATATATATATATATATATATATACTAGCCGTTTACCCGCGCCAAGCGCCGGGTGCGGATATTTTATTCAAAAATTAAATTGTAGAGACGATTAATTCTTTTGCACAAATAGTTTGCTACATATAAACAATTATCAGTATAATTAAAATAATAATATATAAATGTACACTCTTGATTACAAACCCGATTATGTCAAAATGTGCAAATGTTAAAATAATAATATATAAATGTACACTCTTGATTACAAACCTGATTAAATATTTGTTTTTTTCAGTATAATTATGATTTATGTTGTTTTTTTGTCACAACAGACAGGTAACAGATAAATCGACACTTAGGTAACAGATAAATCGACACTTAGGTAGCCAATATATAACTCACAGGAGCTCGATCCACTCCAAATTTCCCATCTTTTTCCACCTTTTCACTTTCTCTCACCTTTGACTTTGACTCTGACTCATTAACAACCCCTAAAATCCTCCTTTGTCTCAAACTCTCCCAAGAAACAACTGCTTTGCGTTTCATCTTATGCCCCCACACAACACTATCCTTATCCCACCTTTTTACCTCATTAAGCAACAGACTTTCATTCTCTTTCACATCATCTTTCATTCTTGGAACAAAAAATTCCGGTTTTGCCCCTGCCACCGCCATTCTTGGAACACCCAACACGTTCACAAACGAATAAGGAGCATCATGTCTTTTTTTCCCATTTGAAGATGAAAAATCAGACAAGAAAACATCCTTAACATTTCTCATGTGGGTCCCCGTTTGACTTTGACTTTGACTACTCAAGGTCCTACTACCTTTTGAAAGTCCAACCACTACATGATCTGTTTTAGGCCTTAAAGATTCCACCTTTTTGTCTTCTAACATTCCGGGAATTGAAGAGAATGAAAACTGACCTTTGATGGAGATAGAGGGTAGGATCTTGGGGGTGGGGTGAAGTTTTTTTGGAGGGAGTTGACTTTTTTCGGGAGGTCAACGGCTGCCCCTTCGACCCATCTGACCACTGCGATCTGTGAAGTGTGATTTGGGTCATATTCGATTCGTTCAACTACACCTACTGATGAAGTGTTGCGTTTTAGGTCAATTGTTCTTTGTGACCGTTTTGCCCCTCCCCCTCTGTGGAAAATTGTGATACGACCCTTTGAATTTCTACCTGCTGACTTGTCTTTACCTGTAACGAATTGCCTAAGTGGCCTTTCAGAGCTCACAATTTGAGCACCTGTAGGAATATGATAAAGTAAGTAAAACTGTTTTTGTTTGGATAAATCATAGATGAATTTCAGATAACAATATAATTAGTAATGTTCAAATCCTAAGCACCACATCTCTACAATCAAATTAAGAAAGCTGGAAATGACATCTCTCTGGTACTGATTATCCATCTTGAATTGAAAATATGCAGCTTTAAATACCAATTTCTTTTTACTTTATCAGCATATGATTCATTCTTTCAATATATTTGCATTTTTACATGTACAAATAAGTGTTTACTGAAATGTACATGACCAAAATCAACTCTTTTTATTTAAAAGAGTATACCAGGGTCTAGGAATGCCAAAGAAAGTTTCGCTTATGATGTCAAAAAGGTTGTTTCTTATTGTAAAATTGAAGTTAGGGTTCAACAAGAAGAGCAACAAGCAAACAAATTCAAAAAGTCACCTGTTTCATCAGCAATTCATAAAACACGTGTTAACACTCTGAAAGAACCAATATCCCAGCAAAGCTGAAACCTCAAAAACAGAACTTTGCCTTGGGTGACTACCGATACCCTTAAGCATTTTGACCTTATACAGACGTGGGTTTTGAGGCTAGAGACACACAGACGACACTCGAACATGTAATAATTTGAAAGAGCTAGGTTTGACATAAAAATTGGAATAAAGAATCTGTATTTGCACATTAATTCCGACATCAAATTCAATCTTCATTGAGCCCCTTTTTCAGATTCATTTCTCTTGAGCATGACAATTTCAACTTCGAATTTGCATTTAAAAAAAAAACTTACGGCTGATAGAGTGCTTGGATCTCATCTGAAAGCCGCTAATCCTCGAAGTAATCTCAAGCGAGTGGTGCGAGTGTAGAGGACAGAGGAGATAAAGAGAGAGTCTGGTGGCTTCCTGTCACCGAAAAAGTGTTGCGAGAGCACAGTAGGTGGCGGCGACGGCGATCAGATACAGATATAGTGAGTGGTGCGAGGTTGGAGAGTGGGTGGTGATTCACTACCGATGGTGATGATGACAATGAGTTAGGCGGATGAGGTGCGATGTCGGCTTTTCAAAATAGGGTTTTTGCTATTTGTTTGAGGGAAAATGCGAGTGTAGAGGACAGAGGAGAAAAATAGTATGTTTACTTTTTTGATTCAATTTATGAAACGTCAATGTTAATGCCATTAATTTGTCAAATGAAAATGTGAATATTTAATGCAATTAATTTGTAAAACGGAAATGTGATAGGAGTATTAAAAGGTATGAATAAATTGATTGTATATTATGCAGTAGGTGTAGTACCTCTTAAATTTCAAGAAATGGGCAATATCCTTAATAATATAGTAAAGATATATATATATATATATATATATATATATATTCCATTTTTTAATTTCTTTTATTTATTTATTTATTAATTCTAAAAAAATTAGTTAATACAAATTTATAGATATAGGGTGCCATCACCACTAAATGAACCGAGAACCATTACCACCAAAAGAACCAACAACACCACCACCACCTCCTTCCCCGCCAAACACCACCTCTTTCACCGTCAAACACCACTAGTTACGTCTGAATAAATTAATATTGGTTACCACACAAATTTTTTTTGCATAAAGATTTTAAGTTTATAAATCGGAGTAAGTTAATATCCATTTAATTATCTAAATAGTATGATCCATCTTTTATATAACCATGTCATATTTATTCAATCTTTAGTTTAAATAAATTAATAAAGCTGAGTCGGATATTAATTTCAGTAATTTAATCTGAATTGTATGATCCATGTTGTATATAACTATCTCATGTTTATTCAATATTGGGTTTGAATAAATTAATAACAATTCTCGCATATATTTTTTTTGCATAAAGATTTAAAGTATATAAACCCGTGTTAGTTAATATCCACTCATTTCTCTCTCTCTCTCTCTCTCTCTCTATCTATCTATCTATCTATCTATCTATCTATCTATCTATCTATCTATGTATACGTAAAACATCGAGTATGTTTGTAACTCATATGTAAAAGAACCGCAAAGGCACATACATAAATTACATGTTCTTAAAACATAAAATGTAGTAGGAATTCCAATTCTTTATTACTAATAAACATATTTCACTTAATAAAATTGCATCTTAAAGCAGTAGATGGTGGTAACTGTCGGTTGCCAACTTCAGGGTCTAATTGTTCCTGCGACCGGAGGAGTGAATGTTGTAGTGACCGGTGGTGGGGGTGATGCGCCTGTGGGAAGTGAGGGAATAAGAGGAGGGTGTGGTGGTAATGACACTGATGGAATTAGAGACGGCAATGGCACTCATGGAATTAGAGGCGGCAATGGTGGCAATGGATTTAGAGGAGGCAATGGCACTGATGGAATTAGTGGAGGCAATGGCGGCAATGGAATTAAAGGAGTCAATGGCGGCAATGGATTAGTGGAGGCAATGGCGGCAATGGAATTAAAGGAGTCAATGGCGGCAATGGATTGAGAGGAGGTAATGGAGGCAATGGAATTAAAGAAGGCAATGGCACTAATGGAGTTAAGGGAGGCAATGTCGGAGATGGCGTTGAGGGCGTTGGAAGTGATGATGGGGCGTCGGGGAAGCCATTTGATAGCGTAAGTGGAGGGACCGACGGTAAGAGGCGGCTTGATGCGGTTGCTGGAGAAAATGAGAGTTATAAGGAGATGTAGAATGACGTGGGTAGTAGAAGCCATTTTACGAATTAGAATGAAGTCTTTGAAGAAATTTGTGGTTATATAGGCATAGGCCATTAAATTTCTGTTACTTCCCCTATCTTTTAAAGCAATAAAAAATATATTTCTTTATATTTTTTTATATAATCAAATATTTTAGTTTACACGAACGTAAATAAATATACGTTGCACATAAACCATTAATAAATAAGATATTGTATTAATTACTTTAAAAACGTATATATAAACACCACCCATAGTCTTGTTAGCGGTTGCTACCAAAAGGAAATCGATTATCATATAGTATTGCATTATCCGTAAAAGGAAATAATGCACGTAAAGATAAAAACATTCTATTTAACGTTTATGTAAGACAAAAAAGTGAATCCTATTCAAAAGTATCAAACAAGTAATAACAGGTTGTTGCATATTGCAAACATATTTTTTTTGAAGATTGAGTTAATCAATGTTATAAGTTCATAATAAAATGCGATATCTAACTATAAAAAGTCATTGTTCTATGAATCGTAAGTAATCAAATTTTATATTTGATTATAAACTTATGACATAAATCATTGTGTGTTAGAGTTTAAAGTATATAGGAAAAAGTGATGTATGGTTCAATTAAGTTCATAATTTTATATATTGTAGGAATAATATTCCGGTAATGTACGAAAAGAAACATGAAAATAGAAAAACCGAAGCATGTGTTTAACACATTGTCCTTAAAACAAATTCGCCCGCTACCGAGTGTTTGTTTCCCAGGATACAACAGTTTGAAGTGGTTCTTCTAGACCACCCGAACCCTCAATATGCCTGGATTATATCTTCTATATAGCTAGAAAAAGAAGAAGATGAAGTAGGAAGAATAGAGTTTTCATACATTCTTTTGGTGTCCTCAAATGGTTGTAGAGTAGTGGTATTTATACTACACATTCTGTAACCTCTCATTTAAACACCTCTATTAATCACAAAGATTAATGTGTGTTAATATGTAATTAAATTGTAATATTAGTTACAATTTTTGTTACGAAAGAAAGAAATATTTGCAAGAAAGGTCCCTAAACTTTTCTTTTCTTTCTCCCACCCATTAAACTCTTTTATTTACTTCTTCTAACACCCTTACTTTAAGGATTAATTTCTCATTCATATTAAATCCATTTTGGACGTGTTAAAAAAAATGGGGAAAACACATTTTTATAAATCGGTTAACACCAATTTTCCAACAATTTCCCCACATGAATGAAAATTGATCAAACATTTTCAAACTACCAAGATAAAATCCAACAGTTGAATCATGCATAGGATAGGTAGGTGTTACCCTTTGAACCTTCCCTTAAGATACATATTTATTTTACTAGCGGACCAGTAGACTCGATGTCCTTGAACTGTTCTACCGTTTGTGTAAATAATCAATATGCGTCTCACATGATTCTACCTGACCTAGTTAGGTTTGTTGGATTAGGTGTCTAAGCCCATAACTATAATTGGTATGTACTTGAATTGATAGCAGCACAGTCCTTTTGGGTTGCCCTCAACCTAGCAACTGGACAAGGAAATTATGAAAGGACAGATATTAATTTATAAGATTAATAAATTAATATATATATATATATATATATAAATGATTTATTAATATGTTAATGGATTTATATATTAATTAGAAATCATTATGTTTAATTAATTGTTAGCCAGAAATTAATCAGAATTGATTTTGGGGTTAAAAGAATTAGTTATAAGGTGCAGGGACTAGTTTGCAATTATCTAATAGTTGAGTGGAAGGCTCTAGAACCCCCTTGGAAGAGGGTGGACGAAATCTTTAGGGGAAACCCTAATAATTTCGTCCATAGGGGCTTGGATAAGGCCCTTGGGTTTGCTTAGGCCCTAAGCAAAGGATAACTAGGGTTTCCCTTAAACCCTAGATCCCTCAGCTATATAAGGAGCCTCCTGGTTCATGTTTTTGGTCACTCTTTCTTTTGAAGAAACCCTAAGGCCGAGATTTTGCATACTCCCTCTCCCCTCTCTCTTCTACTTTCCTTCTTGCTAGTTTGGGTGTGATTCCATTAGAGGCATTACACTTGTGGTGCTAAAGCTTCCAAGAAGATCAAGATCAAGATCAAGGGAATATCAATTGTTTGCTATAACAATTGAAAGGTATGTAAACCCTAAACCCTAGTTTGTTAATTTCGAAATTAGCCTCTCTCCTCTAGGGTTCTTGTTTTGCAATTCAAAGTTGTATGTTCAATAGTTAAAACATAGATCCAAAGTAGGTTGCATGTGAACGTAGGAATTGTTTCTAGTTTATTTGTTGTACCTAAAACCCATCAGTGGTATCAGAGCCATTGTTGTTTTAAATTGAATTGCTACAATTGTTGAATTGCAAATTAGGGTTTATAGCTATTAAACCCTAAATGCCAAAATTTTCGATTTCTAGGGTTTTGGATCAAAGGGTTTTTTCGAAAACCCTAGCCTCCAAAGAACCCTAATCGAAATTAGGGTTAGGGTTTTGAAAACCCTAGCCTCCTCCCTTGTAAATTTCGAAATTTGCTTAGAAGTTTTAGGGTTTCTTGTTTTGGATAATTGTTACTTAATTAGATTAATTGGATAATTATCCTTACCCTATTTTTCGAAATTTAGAGGGATAAGGATTAGGATTAAATTAATGGATTAATTTAATTAGATAATCCTTACAAGATTTAATAATTTGATTAATAGTTAATTAAAAGATAAATATTAAATCTAGTTAATTGGTTTATTTAAATTTAAATTTAATAGCTTAAATTTCGAAATTTATAAACCCTTGAAGTTTTAAAATGTTTTAAAACACACCTTATATATATATATTATAATTAAAAGTTTAATATTATATATGTATAAGAACATGGTCAGTCAAATCGCTAGTATGTCTCATTCACGAAGCTAATCTATAAGGGGGGTATAAGGAAACTGCCTATAAAATGGTAGTTGAATGGGTGTCCACTCTCACCCACCGCTTCCTTGATTAGTGGAGGGTCGTTAGCAGAACGGATTTGATAGGACAACTACTTCTCATTAAAAGTATAATGATATTAAAGAAAGTACTAGAACATTATTTTCAAAATCCCAACTCTAGTTACTTTAGGAAAAATGTGAAAAGTATGCTAATCCATGAAATTGCACATTATGCTTTATTGGTCGTTAGTGGAGCGTGTGTGGTTAACCAGCACACTAAAAGGCACTAATAAAGAGTAGTAATGGGTATCTCATAATTGTCATTTTGATGGAGCGTGTGTGGTTTACCAGCACATCAATAGTTAATGATAAAGACAATGAGGTTACCAAGCACATTTGCATGGTTATTCACATCTTGTTTGTGATCCTCGGCATCCCAGTCACAAATAGAAGAGCATAATCTGAGATTAAAACATGCCATTGAATAGTTTCAATGTATCTCAAAAGAATTAGGAATTTCACTTCGGTTGTTTCGTTTAATGGTGGAATTGGTGAATCGTCATTCACCTACCTTTATGAAATTTACACTTGGATCTCGGCATCCCATTTCTAAGTTGTGAATCTTCATAGTTGGATCCTAACCTTGATATTATATCTTTGGGTTATTCTATTAAGGTATCTTGAAATCTAACTAAAACTTTCTTTCTTTTCAGATGTCTACTCCTGGAAACACTTCTACTTCATCCTCCTCCAACCAGAACTTCTCCTTGCTCAATATATGCTCCAAAGTCGTTATGGATGGCTCAAACTATAACGATTGGATGCGCAACATCAAGATGGCTCTTCGTTTCGAGAACAAAGAATATGTTCTTGAAAAGGAGCTCAAAGAGCTTGATGAGAACGAAGCTACTCCTGAAGATCTTGCTGCCTACAAGAAACATTACGATGATGCTACCAAAGTGGCATGCATCATGGTGGCAACTATGTCCCCAGAACTGCAGAGGTACTATGAGGACTACTGGCCTTTCGAGATGAACAAGGACCTTATGGAAAAGTACCATAAGCGAGCTCGTCAAGAAAAGTTCGAAGTAGTCAAGTCACTCATGGCTTGCAAGATGAAAGATGGGGAGTCAGTTGTGTCACATGTGCAAAGAATGCAACGCTACATAGAGCGTTTGGTCAAGCTCAATATTCACTTTGATGAGGAATTGGCCATTGACATGGTCTTGAACTCACTTCCTGAATGTTATGGTCAGTTTATTCTAACTTACCATTTGAACAATACTGAGCAGACCTTGGCCCAATTGCACAACTTGTTGCAGACAGCTGAGGCAGGGATGAAGGGTAAAAGTATACCCTCCACACCTACGAGTGCCCCTGTTTTGGCTATTGGACAGGGAAAGGGGAAAAAGAGGAAAGGTCCTCCCAAGCAAAACTGGAAGAGCAAGGCTCAAGCTGGGTCATCTAGTAATGGCCCAAAGGCTAAGCCCAATGGTTCCACTCCCCATGTTTCTGATCCAAAAGAGGCAGTTTGCTTTTACTGCAACCAAAAGGGGCATTGGAAGAGATCTTGCCCACAATATCTGCAAGATATCAAGGATGGCAAAGTGAAGCCATCTTCGGCAGGTATTTACACTATTTCTGCTAATAACTCATTATCTTCTCGTTCATGGGTCCTTGATACAGGATGTGGTTTTCATATCTGTTCTGATTTGCAGGGTCTAAAGGAAAGTGAGGAGATAGAGCGAGGAAGGATAAACCTGATCATGGGAAACAGAAAGTCTTCACCAGTAACCAAGATCGGAGTTTATCAGCTTCTGCTTAGTAATGATGTTAGATTAGATTTAATAAATTGTTGCTATTCGTCTGAGATGACGAGAAACATTATTTCATTTCATGCATTGTTCAGACAAGGTTTTACATATTCTTTTAATGATTTGAATGGTTCAATTTCTGTTTATAAGAATGGTGTTTTTATGTTTGAAGCTTTACCTTGTAATGGTGTGTATGAAACCGTGACTTGTGTTGATAGCCTAGGAAATAGTGTACTTAATATTGACTTGTATAATAGTGTAGACAAGGCATGCTTGTGGCATTGTCGTCTTGGACACATCAACAAGAAACGCATAGCCCAACTCCAAAAGGATGGAGTGTTGGAATCATTTGACCTAAAGTCAGATGACATGTGTGAATCTTTTCTTTTGGGAAAGATGACAAAATCGCCATTCACAGGGTCTTGTGAAAGAGGTGAAGGTCTGTTGGATCTCATACACACGGATGTGTGTGGGCCCTTCAGATCAACCACAAGGGATGCTAATCGATTCTATGTGACTTTCACTGACGATTATAGCAGATATGGTTATATCTACTTGATCAAACATAAGTCAGAAACCTTTGAAAAGTTCAAAGAGTTTAAGCATGAGGTCGAAAATCAATTGGGCAGAAAGATAAAGATACTTAGATCCGATAGAGGCGGGGAGTATCTTAGTATCGAGTTCAACGACTATCTGAAAGAATGTGGGATAGTCTCACAATTGACTCCTCCTAGGACACCACAGTTAAATGGTGTAGCTGAGAGGCGTAATCAAACCTTGTTGGACATGGTTCGTTCTATGATGAGTCGTGCTTCGCTTCCTATTCACTTCTGGGGGTATGCCTTAGAGACAGCCGCCCACATCCTCAATCTTGTCCCTACAAAGAAGGTTACCAAAACACCTCACGAAATGTGGATAGGGAAAGTTCCCTCGTTAGCACATATTAAAGTCTGGGGTTGTGAAGCTTTCGTAAGAAGAGAGACTCACGACAAGCTAGCAGCTAGAAGTGAGAAATGTGTTTTTATTGGTTACCCAAAGCAGTCTTTTGGATATTTGTTCTACAGGCCTAGTGAGAACGTGGTCTTTGTTGCACGAAGAGGAGTCTTTCTTGAAAGAGAGCTCATATTCAAAGAGGACAGTGGGAGCACTATTGACCTTGAAGAAATTCAAGAGTCAGCCAATGAAGGAACCTTAGATAACACTAGCACTCAACCAGAGGAAACAGTTCCTGTTGAACCAATTGATGACTCATTACCTCTTAGAAGATCCACTAGGGTGAGTGTGCCACCTGAGTTGTATGGTTTTCATATTACTTCAGATGGTGACACATTCATAAGTGACAGAACACTGGTAAACTTAGATGAACCAGTCACTTATAAGGAAGCAATGGCAGGCCCAGAGGCTTCCAAGTGGAAAGAGGCAATGGACAGCGAGATTAAGTCCATGTATGACAACCAAGTTTGGAATTTGGTTGATAGTGCACCAGGTCGCAAGACAGTTGGGTGCAAATGGATCTTCAAGAAGAAGACAGACATGGATGGAAATGTGCACACATTCAAGGCTCGACTGGTTGCAAAAGGTTTCACTCAAACCCCAGGAGTTGACTATGATGAGACCTTCTCGCCAGTGGCTAAGATTAAATCTATTAGGATATTGCTCGCCATAGCTGCCTTTCATGATTATAAAATCTGGCAGATGGATGTCAAAACTGCTTTCCTTAATGGGAAGTTGGCTGAAGATGTTTACATAAGTCAGCCAGAGGGTTTTGTTGATGCAAAGTTCCCTAATAGAGTGTGCAAGCTTGAGAAATCCATTTATGGATTGAAACAAGCATCTCGCAGTTGGAATCTTTGCTTCCATGAGAAAGTCAAAGAGTTTGGTTTCTCTAGAAGTGAAGATGAGTTCTGTGTGTATATCAAGGCTAGTGGGAGTATAGTAACTTTTCTGGTGTTGTATGTCGATGACATATTACTCATTGGTAACGACGTTCCAACCTTGAAAGAAGTTAAGTCTTGGCTTGGAAAGTGTTTTGCCATGAAAGACCTTGGAGAAGCTGCCTATATTCTTGGGATTAGAATATTGAGAGATAGAAAGAAGAGACTAATTGGACTTAGTCAGAGCACATACTTGGATAAGGTACTAAAGAGGTTTAGTATGGAAAATTCCAAGAAGGGAGAGCTACCTATCCAGAGCAATACCAAATTGAGTAAGACTCAATGCCCGAGTACAGATGTTGAAATAGATGACATGAGTCGTGTACCTTATGCTTCCGCTGTCGGATCGATCATGTACGCTATGACATGTACTCGCCCTGATGTGGCATTTGCTTTGAGCATGGTCAGTCGCTATCAGGGAAACCCAGGTAGAGCTCATTGGATAGCAGTTAAGAATATACTCAAGTATTTGCGAAGGACAAAGGACTGGGTCCTTGTGCTTGGTGGCAGTGATACCTTGAGAGTAGATGGTTACAGTGATGCCAGCTTTCAGACGGATAGAGATAACTTCCGTTCTCAGTCGGGCTGGGTGTTTTTACTGAATGGAGGAGCAGTTACTTGGAAGAGTTCCAAGCAAAATACGGTGGTTGATTCTACTTATGAATCAGAGTACATAGCAGCAAGTGAAGCGTCGAAAGAAGCAGCTTGGTTGAGGAACTTCATCGGGGATCTCGGAGTTGTTCCAACCATCCAGGAGCCTATGGAACTGTTCTGCGATAATGAAGGAGCGGTTGCCTTGACAAAGGAACCGAGAGATCATGGTAAGACCAGACATATCGACAGAAAGTACCATTTCATCAGACATAGAGTAGAAGAAGGCCATCTTATAGTAAAGAGGGTATCATCTGAAGATAACCCAGCAGATCCTCTCACAAAGGGTCTGAGTAGGGCTAAGCATATTCAGCATGCTCGAAGCATAGGACTGAAAGATGATATTAGTTTTAGTAGTTAGATTAGTTTTTTGAAACTTGTAACAAAGTAAATGTAATTGACTTTTGGTGATTAAATAATAAAGTATTATTTATAAGTTTGGCTACTACCTTTTGTCAATTGTTTATTATTGTGTTTCATTTTTGCATGTTTTACTTCCTGAATAATGAGATTATTCAAACTCCACAGTCGCTCGTACTCTTGGAAGTAAGTAGTGAATTAAGACTGTCATGAATTGGATTGCAGATTGTCTAAGGATAGACATGGCAATAGAATTGCTGCAATGTTCATGAGTACTCAGAAATTGAGATTTGAGTATTGGATAAACCCTCGCTCAGAGTATCACTTCATGGAATTCATCACGAGTAATACTGAGACGATAATATCTTATAATCTTGAAACGAAGATATATGAGTTGTAATTTACAAAGTCGGTAATGCATTGGTGATACGAAACCGCATCAGTAACTTGGTGTTATAAAACGTATTGTCATGTATAATTTGATGAGTAAAAGATACAAGCATATGAGTCAACGTTTATTCGTTCCTTTTGCCCTAACAGGAAAAGCGATATCTGTGGGCCCCTCGATGATTTGGTGTTGACTTATGTGCTGGGCCCAGCCAGGACTAAATTGATGTGTTCAATTAGAAGTCCTACATCATCACAAATCAGGAATCGGGAAACATAGATTCTGGACAAACAGATTGATTACATTCCATGTCTTTTGTCTGGGGATATCAAGCAGAACGAAGGGTTATATGATCACTTATCTTAGGACACGTAACTGACTGGGTCAGAGTTCGGCAGCAGCTTTTGGAAGCTACAATTTGCTGGTCAAATTTAGAAGGCATACTAGCAATTATAGTTACAGACTTATCCAAGTGGGAGACTGTTGGATTAGGTGTCTAAGCCCATAACTATAATTGGTATGTACTTGAATTGATAGCAGCACAGTCCTTTTGGGTTGCCCTCAACCTAGCAACTGGACAAGGAAATTATGAAAGGAGAGATATTAATTTATAAGATTAATAAATTAATATATATATATATTATTTATTAATATGTTAATGGATTTATATATTAATTATAAATCATTATGTTTAATTAATTGTTAGCCAGAAATTAATCAGAATTGATTTTGGGGTTAAAAGAATTAATTATAAGGTGCAGGGACTAGTTTGCAATTATCTAATAGTTGAGTGGAAGGCTCTAGAACCCCCTTGGAAGAGGGTGGACGAAATCTTTAGGGGAAACCCTAATAATTTCGTCCATAGGGGCTTGGATAAGGCCCTTGGGTTTGCTTAGGCCCTAAGCAAAGGATAACTAGGGTTTCCCTTAAACCCTAGATCCCTCAGCTATATAAGGAGCCTCCTGGTTCATGTTTTTGGTCACTCTTTCTTTTGAAGAAACCCTAAGGCCGAGATTTTGCATACTCCCTCTCCCCTCTCTCTTCTACTTTCCTTCTTGCTAGTTTGGGTGTGATTCCATTAGAGGCATTACACTTGTGGTGCTAAAGCTTCCAAGAAGATCAAGATCAAGATCAAGGGAATATCAATTGTTTGCTATAACAATTGAAAGGTATGTAAACCCTAAACCCTAGTTTGTTAATTTCGAAATTAGCCTCTCTCCTCTAGGGTTCTTGTTTTGCAATTCAAAGTTGTATGTTCAATAGTTAAAACATAGATCCAAAGTAGGTTGCATGTGAACGTAGGAATTGTTTCTAGTTTATTTGTTGTACCTAAAACCCATCAAGGTTCTCATTGATGTGTCTGTTATGGTCATGGATACTTGCCTGGTTCTGTAAGAGCTCTTAGGAATGTGCCATACAATTCCTTTTGAAGCGACCCCACTTCTCTCTCACATAGGTGATTCTATAAAAATCATTAAAAACTAATTCGTGATGAGTTCCAATTTATCATCCACGACTATAAGCTTAACCTGCATCACTGTTTGTTTTAGGAATGGGTTGGGGTTAACTCCCACAGTGATTCACAAATGTTATATGCAAGTAAGTTGTCCCATTGAACCTAGATCTTGGGATCTCCAGTCAAATAGGTTAGGTTTTCCTTCGCAATAACTTATTAATCTATGGGTTTTTGTACCATTCCTCATAATGACCTCTCATTCCAAGCATTTTATAGCAGATCCGCAATTTTGACTTTATGTAGTCATTCATCTTGAGAGTCATTGTTGAATGGTGTTATGTATTTGCCAAATATATCTAGACTCACCATTATTTACATCATCATGTACATATATATAGGAGTTATTGGGTCATCATGGGACGTCTTCCAAGAACTTACAAAGCCCTTTAGTTTATTGTCTAACCTTGGATAAACTTGCAAAAAAAAGTTCTCCTATATTTTCCAACAAATGTTGACCATTATCAATATGTTTATAACTACACCATAGTTACCACTATTGAATAAGCATAATTGTGTCAACATAATACGATAAGCATATGTACTACATGTATTTGTGAAATCATAATAACATTGGCCAGATGTAATTATGAATATTCCATCCATGAGTTTTCTTGCAAATATCGTATTTTTCCATGCAATTTCTTGTCTTGACCATTTACATGTAAAATTATTTAGGCATCCTATCTTAAGGATCCTACTATGTCATAAAATAGAATATCACTTTAAAGTGCCATTTATATGGATCTATTTCATCACATCCATTGATGTTGAACGACATATTCATACTTTTGATACATGTTGTTCCAAAGCTTGCTTTAAACATATAATGACTTTACTACTCGCACATTTTGTTGCTTTCCCTCGGGTAAGATAACTGGTTGGCAGTTCCATGCATATTTATACTTCTAAAACTTTGTTTAGAAGTTTTAGTTTCATATCAGAATGATATACTTCCAAATTTCGAGAAGTTACAACCACATATAATGATAAAAGCATGAAATTAATCAAGACATTCTTATGTTTGTAATCCAAACATATATTTCAAATATGTCATCAACTCTTACTTCTTATTTGGAAACCCACTAAATCGCAATGATTTCCCAAACTCAATAGTTCAAATGATAGAACCATTATTAGTTTTTACAACTTAATCCAATATGATCTTTTAAGAAACGATCATTTGATTCCAAACTTAGAATAATAATATTTCCATTCATAGTCCTTTCAAATTCATGTTCAATATCTTAATATTCATCAACACATTTATCTTGTTTTGATGAATTCCAACCAATATTATTGGATTTAATGGAAATAGCTTCTTGGAGTATAGAACTATCATTTGATTCTAAATTTCCAAACAAGAAATCAATGCATATATCATAAACACTATGTTCTAACTGATTCTCATATTCTTTGGATCTATCTGCTTTCATTTCCTCTTGAAAGTCCATTTATAGCCTAGTGGTTTACATAATAGAGGTACATCCACTAGCTCTCATGTGAGATTTGGCAATATAGAATCCATTTCACTTTTAATTGCCTCTTTTCATTAAGATCTGTCAAAGGAAGTGAATTCCTTTTTGAAATTTTGAGGCTCTCTTTCAACCATATACATACATAAATCATCTCCAAATGATTTCTCACTTGTCCCCTTTTACTCCATCATGATCTATTTATTCCTCCATTCTCTTCTTCATGAGAGGATTCTTTGTGCCCAATTGTTTTGGAGCACTTATCTTTTATTTATCCAGACATGGAGACATATTTTCAAAGTATGATGCATTTGTTGATTCCATTAGTGTACAAGAAAACAATAAACTATATTGTTTTGTGCATAACCAATAAAGATGCAACCAACAATCTAGTGTACAATCCTTACAACTATTGGGTTAGGTATAGCACCCTTTGCGAGACACCCCCACATTCGAATGTATTTGTAAGATGATTTTATACCCGACCATAACTTAGAGGGTATTTTTTTGTTATCGTATTCTTTTGGGGTACCTTATTTAAAAGGTAACTAGTTGACAACACAACTTCCCCCCCCCACCCCCCAGATTGATTGTGGCAACCCAAAACATAAGCAACAACATGATATTCATCATTTCATTTAAGATATGATGTTTCCTTTCGGTGATGCCATTTGTTATGGTGAATAAGATGCCTTAAGCTCATGTTTAATACCATGACTTGCAAACTTATTGGACTCAAACACCAAAAAAAATCCATTTTTGTTCAACAACCACCCAAACACTAAGTTCTTCATAATCAATGGAACATACAACACATCATTAAGTGTTAGCTCTTTTATCTGTGATACCATTTCTGGAATGTTTTAAACACCAAATTTAAGTGTTTAGAATCACAATTACAAGAATAAATTTCTGCCTCAACTTGGACAACCTTATAATTCTTGAGTCACTCCTTATTTGAGTACGCATGGTGTGTAACACCCACATCAATCCATCACTCAATGGTGTTAGCATCCATAGAGTTTACTTCGGAAATCATTCCACTTTGGATGGTGACATTTCTGAAATCATTTACACACTAAATATAAATGTTTAGAATTCTAATTTCGAGAAAATATGTTTGCCTCTTGCTTGGACAAAACTCAACATAATTAAAATTTATATTTGAACAATTAAAATATACGCTTCATAACATAATGCTAATTTGATTTTATTAAAAGCTTGTTTACTTCCAATAAGTAGGATTAATTTTCACAATCTCCTAACTTGAATTAGCCTAATATTGTCCTTTAACTTCTCAATAAATAAAATTCTCTTGCCTTCTTTAAGTAGATTAAATTACTAAAATCATCCTTATGGTTTGATTAGAATAACATGTGTGGTCCCTAAATTGTTTTTACTTTCGGACCATCCTTATGGTATGATTTTATTGCATTTTTAATCCCTCACAAACATAAAAAATACAATATTTCCCTTTAAATATATATATACACACACACACACACACATATATATATATATATATATATATATATATATATATATATATACACACGCACACACACACACACACACACACATATATATATATATATATATATATATATATATATATATATATATATATATATATATTTATATATTCAGTTTTTTAATTTCTTTTATTTATTTATTAATTCTAAAAAAATTAGTTCATATAAATTTATAGATATAGGGTGCCACCACCACTAAAAGAACCGAGAACCATCACCACTAAAAGAACCAACGAACACCACCAGCACCACCTCCGCCGTCAAACACCACCTCTTTCACTGTCAAACACCACTACTTAAGTCTGAATAAATTAATATCAATTCTCACATAATTTTTTTGCATAAAGATTTTAAGTTTATAAACCGGAGTCGGTTAATATCCATTCAATTACCGAAATAGTATGATCCATGTTTTATATAACTATATCATATTTATTCAATTTTGAGTTTGAATAAATTAATAAACCTGAGTTGGTTAATATTAATTTCAGTAATTTAATCTAAATTGTATGATTCATGTTGTATATAACTATCTCATATTTATTCAATATCGGGTTTAAATAAATTAATAACAATTCTCGCATAATTTTTTTGTATAAAGATTTAAAGTATATAAACCCGTGTCAGTTAATATCCACTCATTTCTCTCTCTATACTTTAAACATTGAGTATGTTTGTAACTCATATGTAAAAGAACCACAGAGGCGCATACATAAATTGTATGTTCTTAAAACATAAAATGTAGTAGGAATTCCAATTCTTTATTACTAATAAACATATTTCACTTAATAAAATTACATCTTAAAGCAGTAGATGGTGGTAACTGTCGGTTGCCAACTTCAGGGTCTAATGGTTCCCGCGACGGGAGAAGTGAATGTTGTAGTGAACTGTGGTGGGGGTGATGTGCTTGTAGGAAGTGAGGGAATAAGAGGAGGGAGTGGAGGCAATGGAACTGATGGATTTAGAGGCGGAAATGGCACTGATGGAATTAGAGGCGGCAATGGTGTGTAACACCCACATCAATCCATCACTCAATGGTGTTAGCATCCATAGAGTTTACTTCGGAAATCATTCCACTTTGGATGGTGACATTTCTGAAATCATTTACACACTAAATATAAATGTTTAGAATTCTAATTTCGAGAAAATATGTTTGCCTCTTTCTTGGACAAAACTCAACATAATTAAAATTTATATTTGAACAATTATGAAACTCTATTTCTGATGCAGGAATTCTAAAATTTGATTTCTCATGCAGAAAACTGATGCATAAATTATGATATCAGAAAACTAATGTTTTCTTTCAACAAAACTATTTAAAATGTGATGTTTTTAAGTAAATCCAAGTTGTTTTCTGATTTCTAAAGCCGTTTTACATAAAATTGAAGTCGTTTTTGACTAAACAAAGCATTTTTGTTTTTCACAAAACAATGCAGTCTATTCAAGACTGTTTTAGCCCCTCTTAAACCTGTCAAAACTAAAATATAATTTAATAATCTAGTAGTAATGTCTCTTATCTTTCTAGGGACTACTTTCACAAGTTCATATGATTTTTCTACAATTTATTATGAATTTTACAAAACTGTGTATCATAGCTGTTAAAATCTAACCAATTAGTGAAAATCGTATTTTTCACCCTAGTTAGAGTTGTTTACAGCTTTCAGCCAAAACTTATGAAACGAAATAGACTCATATACCAAACTTTGAGAATTGGTTTCAACCAAAAATGAGCATCCATTATGAAGTTATGATTTTCCAAATATTGGGACAGATTAGAGTATTTCACAGCAACACGTAAATTGTGTTTTTGAGTTCAGCTAGCTTCTTAACCCGTTAGGTACTTTATAGAATCAGTACCGAAGCTAGAAAATCTTATACTTAAAACCAAATACATGTGTTAACGACTTAATGACCAAAGGTGCTTCAAAATCACAAAAAATCCATTTTTTCTTATGAAAATCGTACAAAGTCAAAATAATGTAAGTAAAATTGTTTCTGATTTCTAGTTCGATTCGTACAGACGAATTTTGTTTTAAGATTGTAGGAATAATATTCCGGTAATGTACGAAAACAAACAAGAAAATAGAAAAACTGAGACATGTGTTTAACACATTGTCCTTAAAACAAATTCGTCCGCTACCGGGTGTTTGTTTCCCAGGATAAAACACTTTGAAGTGCTTCATCTAGACCACCCGAACCCTCAATAGGCATGGATTATATATTTAATATAGCTAGAAAAAGAAGAAGATGAAGTAGGAAGAAGAGAGTTTTCTTACATTCTTTTGGTGTCCTCAAATGGTTGTAGAGTAGTGGTATTTATACTACACATTCTATAACCTCTCATTTAAACACCTCTATTAATCACAAAGATTAATGTGTGTTAATATGTAATTAAATTGTAATATTAATTACAATTTTAGTTACGAAAGAAAGAAATATTTGCAATAAAGGTCCCTAAACTTTTCTTTTCTTTCTCCCACCCATTAAACTCTTTTATTTACTTCTTCCAACACCCTTACTTTAAGGATTAATTTCTCATTCATACTAAATCCATTTTGGACGTGTTAAAAAAAATGGGGAAAACCAATTTTTAGAAATTGGTTAACACCAATTTTCCAACATATATGATAATCTAGTATTACAAATTATAACATTCCACATGTACACTATGTTAGAGCATGAGTAGTTTTAATATTTGAGGCTTCAATAATATCTTATGCGGATGCAAATTATATTTGTGTTAGTGTGTGGCCTAACGGCAAGTATAATTATAGTTACTACACATGGGGGTCGTCACCTGCTTCAAAATTTTAAATCTGGTAAGTAGGTCGCAAAATTTTGTATAACATATCATAGGTTGTTAATGTACAAATTTTCATAAAAAATGTCCTACATGATATATTCACGAACTACTTTAAAATGCTTTACTATCTAACTAAATTTAAAAAAACAAAGAAACTTTATAATTTGTCACTACACTAGAAATAATGTAATATTCATCGGCTTAGTATACACAATAACGTTTTGTTGTTCCTTGCATAATTAATTTAACGCTTATGAAAAATAATATACGCTTCATAACATAATGCTAATTTGTACTAAACATTGTGATGTTGTTATTCGCCTGACATACCTTATGTTTTTAAAAAAAACATGGCAAATCTTATATTAGAAATTTTGATTTTATTAAAAGCTTGTTTACTTCCAATAAGTAGGATTAATTTTCACAATCTCCTAGCTTGAATTAGCCTAATATTGTCCTTTAACTTCTCAATAAATAAAATTCTCTTGCCTTCTTTAAGTAGGCTAAATTACTAAAATCATCCTTATGGTTTGATTAGAATTACATGTTTGGTCCCTAAATTGTTTTTACTTTCGGATCATCCTTATGGTATGATTTTATTGCATTTTTAATCCCTCACAAACATAAAAAATACAATCTTTCCCTTTAAATATATATATATACACACACACACACACACACACATATATATATATATATATATATATATATATATATATATATATACACACGCACACACATACACACACACACACACACATATATATATATATATATATATATATATATATATATATATATATATATATTTATATATATTCAGTTTTTTAATTTCTTTTATTTATTTATTAATTCTAAAAAAATTAGTTCATATAAATTTATAGATATAGGGTGCCACCACCACTAAAAGAACCGAGAACCATCACCACTAAAAGAACCAACGAACACCACTAGCACCTCCTCCGCCGTCAAACACCACCTCTTTCACCGTCAAACACCACTACTTAAGTCTGAATAAATTAATATCAATTCTCACATAATTTTTTTGCATAAAGATTTTAAGTTTATAAACCGGAGTCGGTTAATATCCATTCAATTACCGAAATAGTTTGATCCATGTTTTATATAACTATGTCATATTTATTCAATCTTGAGTTTGAATAAATTAATAAACCTGAGTCGGTTAATATTAATTTCAGTAATTTAATCTAAATTGTATGATTCATGTTGTATATAACTATCTCATAGTTATTCAATATTGGGCTTAAATAAATTAATAACAATTCTCGCATAATTTTTTTGCATAAAGATTTAAAGTATATAAACCCGTGTCAATTAATATCCACTCATTTCTCTCTCTATACTTTAAACATTGAGTATGTTTGTAACTCATATGTAAAAGAACCACAGAGGCGCATACATAAATTGTATGTTCTTAAAACATAAAATGTAGTAGGAATTCCAATTCTTTATTACTAATAAACATATTTCACTTAATAAAATTACATCTTAAAGCAGTAGATGGTGGTAACTGTCGGTTGCCAACTTCAGGGTCTAATGGTTCCCGCGACGGGAGAAGTGAATGTTGTAGTGAACGGTGGTGGGGGTGATGTGCTTGTAGGAAGTGAGGGAATAAGAGGAGGGAGTGGAGGCAATGGAACTGATGGAATTAGAGGCGGCAATGGCACTGATGGAATTAGAGGCGGAAATGGTGGCAATGGATTTAGAGGAGGCAATGACACTGATGGAATTAGTGGAGGCAATAGCGACAATGGTATCAGTGGAGGCAATGGCGGTAATGGAATTAGAGGAGTCAATCGCGGTAATTGATTTAGAGGAGGTAATAGAGGCAATGGAATTAGAGGAGGCAATGACACTGATGGAGTTAAGGGAGGCAATGTCGGCGATGGCGTTGAGGGCGATGAAAGTGATGATGGGGCGTCGGGGAAGCCATTTGATAGCATAAGTGGAGGGACCGTTGGTAAGAGGCGGCTTGCTGCGGTTGCTGGAGAAAATGAGAGTTATAAGGAGAGGGAGAATGACGAGGGAAGTAGAAGCCATTTTGCGAATTGGAATGAAGTATTTGAAGAAATTTGTTGTTATATAGGTGTAGGCCATTAAATTTCCGTTACTTCCCCTATCTTTTAAAACAATAAAAAATATATTTCTTTTATATAATCAAATATTTTAGGTTACACGAACGTAAATTGTAACATCCCAAAAATTCGAGCCAATTTAAAACTTTTTAAATCATTTGAAACCATTCAGTTATTACAATTTGTTTTCAAAATAGTTTATACATCAGAGTTCCCAGAAATCATAATTATCAATCGAGGAAGTGTACGGTCACGCCTTCGCCTCCCAGCGGACATCCGCTGAACCTGAAACAATAAACTGAAACTGTAAGCTCGAGAGCTTAGTGAGTTGCCCCCCCCCCCCCCCAAATACCAACCTCATATAACATTAATCATATCATCTCAACAAATACAGAACAACATGCATACTGAACCCTCAGCTTGACTGGACCGCCTTGCAAGGCCTACAGTCTACCTGGATCTATCTCGAGCCTTCGGTATGACTGGACCGTCATGCAGGTTCACAGTCTATCCGGACCGCTCGTCGGGTATTTTGGCCTCAACCGCACGAAGTAGGACCCCGCCTCAACCCACCCATCAACAATAACCATGTGCACATAAATAACATATACTGGCATATATATAACAGTCATACCGATCTAACAGATCATCAATCATAGCAACATCCTGTAACTAGGATACCGACCTAACCAGGTCACTAACATAGCATCATCCTATATACCAGGATACCAATCTAACAGTTCATAATAGCATAGCAACATCCTAAACAGGATACTGACCTAACCGGTCACTAGCATAACATCATCCTATATACCAGGATACCGATCTAACATAATCATAATAGCATAGCAACATCCTAACCAGGATGCCGACCTAACCGGTCACTAACACAACACCGTCCTAACTACCAGGACGCAGATCTAACAAACCCATAAGTATATCATGCGAATACCCGAATACAAATCCGATAAAGGGTCGGCCTTGGTGCCGTAGACCCTGTTGATATAGTGAGGATAACTCACCTCACAGATGTCGACTCGGTAGATAAATCCCCACTCTCGAATCACTTGACACAGGCTCCACCACCTATTACCATAGCACAATATACTCATAAGTCCTTAACCTTATAAGGTACTCCATAACCCACTAGTCAACCCCTGGTCAAAGTCAAAGTCCTCAGTCAAGGTCAACAGTCCATGTTGACCTTAACTCGCCGAGTACCCTCGGCTACTCGCCGAGTTCCTTGAAGCACTTAGCAACTCGCCGAGTCATCGAGGTGACTCGTCGAGTTCCTCCGATTTGCGATCAAACTCTAAGGCCACCCGTCGAGTTTCCCTCTTGCCACACGACGGATACACACGCATACATTTCCTAGAGAAAACTCATCCGACTCGCCGAGTTGTTCATACAACTCGCCGAGTCTATGGCAATGTTCATCGGACTCGCCGAGTTGTTCATCCAACTCATCGGGTCCAAGCTCATCTTCATGCGACTCGTCAAGTCAACCTTGCGACTCGCCGAGTTCCTTTAGTCCTTAAGCCATACAGACTCTTTTTAAGCCATGCTAAGACGCCATACTGCAGATCCAACTTCCCAAGGCATGCTTATCACGTAAAGTTGCAAACTTTACGTGCATGCAAGGCTCTAATGACTCATAATGCCAAATCCAAGCTTGAAATGGGGTTTTACACTTAAGGCGGGGTTCATGCTTGCCAAAGCTGATAGCTTTATGGACTTACAAATCAAAGATAGTTCAGATCTGAAGTTACAACTTCAGATCTGGGCTCATACCCAAAAATAGCTTAATAACCAAACCAAGAAGCCCTAATTTCATCCAAGGAGATCCAGAAAGGAATGAGGCCAAGATCATGAATTGATACCTCAAATGAAGCTAACTGAGATAGATTTTGCAGATCCACACAAGTCCCTTGCTGGTAGCTACTTGACCTTCAAGCTCCCTTCACAAGTTCCACCTTCCAAAGCTTGAAACACACAAATGGAGCACACACACGTATTAGGGTTTTGCTGAACTCTCTAGAGGCTGAAAGGGAGGCTAAGGGCAAATGATCCTTTAAATAGGGTGCAAAACCTTGGAATTTAGGGTTTCATCCACCAGCTCCTACTCGTCGAGTCCCTTCTTGGACTCGGCGAGTAGGTCACTTAAACTCGCGGACCAACCCGCTGCTACTCGGCGAGTCAGGCCACCAACTCGTCGAGTAGACCTCGAAATCATGAGAATTTATAATCATAAATTTATACTCGGGAATCGGGGTGTTACAATTCTCCCCCAGTTAAACAAGAATTCGTCCTCGAAGTCCGCTGCGGCGAACAACCTCGGATAGTGCTCCCGCATCTCTGCCTCCGGCTCCCACGTCCACTCAGACACTCTTGGTGCTCCCACCGTACCGTTACCGAGGGTACCTCCTTGTTCCACAGAACCTTCACCCTTCTTCCAGTATGGCCACAGGCCTCTCCACATAATCCAGGCGCTCACCGACCTAAAAATCATCCAACGATACTACCACCTCCTGATCCATGACACACTTTCGCAACTGTGAAACGTGAAAGATGTTGCAAAACCCAACCGAACCTTTTAGAAAGGTCTAACCTACAAGCCATTTTGCCAACTGATAAAAATCCTGATGATCCAGCGTATCGGGAAGCCATCTTTCCCTTTTCCAGAGGCGAACCCTCGTGCTGACAGGACAATTGTCCCTCATCATCCTACAAAATCAATCCACTGAAACACGAACACTCATGCCTGGCCCAATCAGCCTCGGGCTGGAATACCAGGCGAGCCTACGACGGCTCTAATCATCCCTAGGGTGAAATACCCTCGTATTCCTCGCATGTTTGACCCAATCAACCCTCGGGTTGGAATACCAAACATATCAAGTCCAGTCAATCATAGGGTCCGGTCATCCTCAGAATGGAATACCCTAGATTGGAATACCTCTATGAACATAACTCGGGTCTACTCATAACTTGAGATCCAAGGATCAATCCTTGAGTCTCATCCACCAGCCTCAGATCCGTCACAATCGAGTGCAACTCCCCGAATCTTCAACAATACATCCAATCCGAACGCGCTCCTACAACAGACATAACCAACACAATCTCTATGCCCACAGCCTATGACTGGAATACCTTTACGTGGTCCTCAGCATAGGTCTGGATTGCCTCTGAGCCCACAACATGAGTCTGGTATGCCATCCCCGGCCCCCAGCTCATGACTGGAATGCTCCCGCTGACCTATCGACACTATTATCGTCACTTCAGTTTCCCAACACTCTGACCTTGCAGATATCCACTTTCCTCCGCCACTCGAAGGGCCTAAACAACGCTCCTCTCATCAACGAATAACATCACAATACATGTTGGATTAGTGTCTAAGTCCATAACTATAATTAGTATATACTTGACCCGACCCGGCATGGTCCATTTGGGTTGCATGGCATCAGAACAATTGGATAGACCTTTTAATGAGAAGAAGATATTTGTGACATATTAATATATTATAAGTTCTAATATATTAATATGAAATCATATTATTTAATTAGTGTTGATCTAGAATTAATTTGGAATTAATTTAGTGATCAAAAGAGACTAAATAAATATATGGGGATTGATTGTGTAAATCATAGATTCTTATATATGTGGGCTCATGATCCATGATTCCTTATGTTGGGTTTAACCCATGTGGTGGCCCATGGATACTCCATGGAGGTTAAAACCCATGGAGCATAAGGAATGGGTTAAGTCATGGGTTACATGGTGTAACCCTAATGTGCACACTATATAAAGACCCCATTGTTGGTGAAATCGGCACTAGTGTATTACATAGAGGGCAAGCCGATTTCATAGAGATATAAGACTAATATCTTCTCTCATGGTTATTCCAAATGTTCATGGTGTTGTGTGAACCATTTCAGGTGTCACACTTGGGGCACTAGGCTCTTGAGCTCCATGGAATCAAGCACCAAACAAGAGGTATGTAATTCTACTAGATTTTATATTATATGTACTTTATATTATGCTAGTTAGAACAATACCTTGGAAAATTTATATTTGCATGTATAATAGAGAAAACATAGATCCAAGGTATTTAGGGTTGCATGTACACCATAGGAGTGTTAGAATGCTCAAAACCCAACAGTGGTATCAGAGCCTAGGCTTGTTTTCACTAATACTTGATGCAAACTGCTTAAAATCGAAGTTTTTTTGTTGCTGGGACAGTGGACTCGCCGAGTTCACTGATGGACTCGACGAGTCCAAGACAAAATGCATCCAACTCGCCGAGTTGGTTCGTGCACTCGACGAGTTGGACCCCCAAACAGCATATCTTCGAGTTTTGGTGCTGGAATTGGTCTAGAATCATTACCTTTGACTGTTTTGGTCTTATAAAACCTGTTTTTAATGTGGTAATGATTATGTTAAACCAATTTCAATGCTATAATCAAAGTTTCAAGTTTATATATGTTTATGTAATTCTTGAAAATTGTTGATTGTGAATGTTCATGCTTATGAGTTTTGGTAGATCATAGGAATTATGTGCAAATTGTTTGTTATTATAATTCTTGATCTCAATGAAATTGTAAGGAGTCCATAACTTGTCCTCAAATTTTGGATTACCAAAAGGCTTTTATGTTTCCTTGATTTATGAGTTAGTTTAGATTAATGAAAAAAAATTGTGTTTTAGTTGTTTTTGATCCAAATTAATCTAAAAGGAGTTCATAAAATATGTTTTTGTAACTTGTCTTCAAGTTATATGAAAAGTCATATTTATGAATCTTAAAACTCATAAAAGTGACATAGGTTACATAAAAGTGAAGAGTCCTTTTCATTAAATAGTATTATGACTCCATAACTTGTCCTCAAGTTATGGATGTTAAAGAGTCACTTCTTTAAAAGATGTCATTAAAAGATAAGGAGTTACATAAAAATGAAGGGTCTTCATTTTAATGTACATTAAACTCATAAGTTATGAAATGAAAAGTCTTGAATAGTTTCAAAACTTGCCCTCAAGTTTTGGAATTTGTAAAGTTACTCTTCATGTATACTTTAATTCCAAATTGAACCCTTAGAATTTTAAAAGCTAAAATTCAAACTTTATGGACTTCATTAAATTAATTAAAGTGTTTAATTAAAAGAGTTAATAATTCCATAAAGACATGGTTTAAGTTTAATTAAATTAAGAGTATAGTTTAATTAATAGAGTAAACCACCAAGTATTTTAAATGTTTAAAATACACCCTTATACTATTATTATAATTTTAATTATATAGATATGTATAAGATAAAGTCAATCTTACCGTTAGTAGGCCTCATTCACGAAGCCGGTCTATAAGGGGGGTATAAGGTTACTGCCTATAAAATGGCAGTTTAATGGGTGTCCACTCTCACCCACCGCTTCCTTGACTGGTGGAGGGTCGTTAGCCGAACGGGTAGGAAAGGACTATAATTCTCCCTTCATTAAAAGTATAATGATAAATACTAAGTAACTAAACACTTATAAATTCCCAATCCTTAGTTACTTAGGAAAATGTGAAATAGGTTCTAACCCATGAAATTACACTTTGTACCTTACCAAGTCGTTAGTGGAGCGTGTGTGGTTAACCGGCATACTAATAAGGACTAGTAAGAGTGGCAAAGGGTAACTTGACTTTATTATAGATCGGTGGAGCGTGTGTGGTTAACCGGCACATCGATTAGGTGATAAAATTAAGGGTACCAAGTCAATTTGCATGGTTATTCACACTTTATTTGTGATCCTCGGCATCCCAGTCACAAACTTGAGAGGGCACAATCGAGATTCAAACATGCCATTGAAAGTTCAATGTATCTCAAAAGATCTAGGAGTTTCAAATCCAATTAAAACTTAATTATATTTCGTTTTTTATGGTGGAAATTGGTAAATCGTCATTTACCTACCTTCAACTATTTTATAATTTGGATTACGACATCCCTCTTCCAATTATAAATAGGTTGTTGGATCCTAGCCTTAATATTTCATATTGGGTGTTATATTAAGGACTTTAAATCAACTAACTTGAATTTCTCCCTTATAGATGTCTCCTTCAGACAACTATGGTCTTCCCAAATCTTTAGGAACAAGCTATCCTAATGAAGATGATATCCCAAATGGCAATCAAGGTGAAAGATCAATCCCTTTATTGAGCATTAGTGGGACTGAAAATCATACTTCACTTCCTCCACCTCCTCCAATAAATCTCCCTATCCCACAAGTTTCAAGACTTGATAAGTTCTAAGTCACTCAATCCCTATTGGAAAACAAAGTCTATATGTGCTTAGGTCTTGGAGATTAAGTCACATATTGACAAGCCGGGAGAGTCGGGTGTCGAAGTCTCGAGGTAGCTGGTTGTTGACTTGGTTCTTCAGTCACTCCCTGATGATAGATCGCGACATGACCCTTTAATGATCTTATCTATTTGCTTGGTGCTGCTAAATCAGCAATGATTTGGAACACTGGTAAAGCAAATTTGATTAGAAGATCGACTTCCCAAAACTTCATGGACATTGACAATGGTAACACTGGAAATCCAGAAAAACTTTCTCTTCCCAATGGAAAGGGATCGGCCATAGTCAACTCGGTTGACCAAATGGTAAAGAGAAAGGCTAAGTCTGAGATAATCCCATGTACCATTCCCAAAGAGTCCATATGTGCCTATTGCCAAAGGAAAGGGGCATTGGTTGCGAAGCTGCCGAATTTACCTGAAATCTCTTAAGGATGGTAAAGTCAAAAGTTTGACTCTACTTCAGATAAAGTCCGTTGTCTAACTTTATTAAGTCTCTTTTGGAGATTCTTAATACATGATGTAATGTAATTACATTTTGATGTTTTTTGAAGAATCAAAGGAAGCTTAAAGAAAAGGTGTGCTGATTCTGATCGCATGGTTCGATGACCAGAATTTTGAGCCACTGCATAAGAGTTATGAGATATTGTTTAGGAATAGATAACAACAAAGTTCTCATTGAATTTGCATTGTAAGGATAAGTTTTTCCGCAAGTTTTTAAAATAAAAGAAAATTTTTGATTTTATTTATTTTAAGTATCCTTACAAAGGCATTTGTGAAAAATTGTTGTTTATATGTTTCCATTGATAAGCAATATTGGAAAATGAATTTGATTCTTTCGTTTGTGGTAGTGTCATAATTTATCAAATAAGGAAAGATTCTCATCACCCAAGTTTCAGTTGGATAGAAAATTGGAATCATGCAAGTTGTATTGTGTGATGAATGAGATTTTTCATCTTTGGTAAATTAAGACTAATTCCTTGTTCACATTCGCATGTGAGTCAAGCGAAGGACTAAAGGATCGGGTACATTAGGTTGTGTACTAATCAGGTCCACCACAAAGGTTGAATAAGAAGAATCAAATAAGGCAGAAAGATAAAAGTTTCTCCAATCTGAAGAGATGGGAGAGTACTTGTGTATCTTGTTTTATGATTATCTTAGTGATTATGGAACCATATCACAATTGATCCTCTAAGGACACCTTAGTGCATTTGGTGGCTAAGGAGAGGAATCGTGAATTGTGGAAATGGTTAAATCAAAGGATAAATCATACTTCGTTCCAAAATAAAATCTTAGAGTCATACTCCAAGATTGAGCCTTGAGTGACATAATATTAAGAAAGGTTTAAAACACTTGTCAAATGTAGAGTATAATGTTTTCTTACTCTTGTACATTTGAAATTGGTAAGTTGTGATGTTTTGGATAAAACAAAGACCAACTAAGGCCAATTATGTGAAGTGTTTGTAAAGAATCCGTACTATCTCTTGAATATTGTACAAGAGAGTCTTATATGTCAAGAGGATAGTGGGAGTTTAAAAGATCCTGAAATAGTTTCAAGAGCTAATCAAGAGTTTTGTTAATCACTAGCCCACGACTTGAGGTTTGTAACCTATCGTGTTGACATATTCATATTTATGTGTCTATTCTAGTTAAAAGTTGACTATGCTTATGAGTTCTATGAGTTCTCAATTGTTTGCATAACAACCTGGAAGCAATGGTAGGCCCTTGTGCTGCCGGGTGGCAAGAAATTAAGATTGAACAAGTTCAGTCCATATGTGTTTGGATTTGCCACTAACCTTGTCTTGTGATTATGGTTATGACAAATTCACATGGATAGGAACACTTACACCATAAAAATCTAAGTGTCATAAGGTTTCTCTCCGATTCATGAAAATGATGGTGAGGAAACTCTTTCACTAAGTAGATTTTAAGTAGATAGCAATTGTGAGAATGACAAAAGGTCTAAACATTATGATTACGACATCCCTCTTCATAATTGTTTAGACACACAAGTGAGCTATCTAAGGAAAGGTGTATGATTTTGATAAAGTCTTATCAAAACATCTCGTATCAGAAATCTGAACTTTGGTAAGAAAGTCAATAAAGTATTGTTTTTCTAGAAGTCCAGCTGATTTCTGAGTACATGTCAAAGCTAGTGGGAGCATAAGTGTTATGCTAGTAAGATAATAATCATTATGCTAGTGGGAGCATGATGATTATGTTGCAAGTTAGCAATGTTAATTATAGAAAACAAAAGTTTCAATTCGCTTTGAAAAGTTGTTTCCCTATAATTAAGGGAGAGGATTTTATACTTCATTCCAATTCTACCAGCTTGGATTGAGATTTTAATCAACTTTAGTCAAGGATATATATGAATGTTATGTTGGAATGGTTCAACATAAGGAAATTTTGTATATGTTGCGTTCTCAAAATTTTGATTATGATTACGGCATACCTCTTCATAGTTTGAATTGTGAGAATATGGAAAATAAAAAAAAATTATAGCATGAATCATGTCCAATATGCTTCGGGTATAGGATCGATTACATGAGCTATAATAGTTATCCTTTCTAAATTTTCCTAATGCTTAGGGCATTAAGAAGGGAAAAGGGATTAGAACTGGATATGACTAAAATGATTAAGCAATTGTCGAGAACAATTTGAGGTTTACCAAAGATTGGTTACTCATGGACAATTGGAAGTATAGAGTAAGGACCATATTGACATATTTTGAAAAGAGGCAACTCTTGTTCAAAAGTGATGGTCAAAATGGGAATGTGGAATTGTTTCCATAGGTGGAAGTTATTCTTTGAATCTGTGTAAGATTAGAGAACTTAATGCAAAAAGGATGTTCAAAGGAATGTACTTTGAATTTGAGACTTCGTTTCCATGGAATTGATCTCCATTGGAATGCTTTGTAATGTCTGTTGCCAAGTCTTTGTGACTTGTGTGCATATTCATTACAAGAGAATCATTGCATATAAGTTTAGAATCTAACAAGATTACGGTAAATGACAAGAATTTGGTGTTCTTGCATTTATTGTAAAGGATTTGGGATTGTGAAATGAGCATCATTGAAATATTGTCAATTAATCTGTTTCACAAAGAGAGGACCACATGTAAACATAGTGTGCATACTTGGAGTATGGCATAGCTATTGTTTGGACGAACATAGTGTGCATGCTTGGAGCATGGCATGACTATTGTTTCAATTCAAGTATTAAGTTGATTAATCGAAACATGAATAATGAGTAATCAATATGGTGCTTAGATAAAAGATGCTTTTTATTTACACTCAAAGTGTTGGGGCCATATAGGATTAGTATTATTCTTGTGTTTCACTTTGCATGTTTTGACTTCCAGAATAACTAGGTCATTCTTCCCGAATGACTAAGTTATTTAAACCATCCACAGTCGGTCATATGTTGGAAGTAGATATGAATCAAGACTGTCATGAATTTGGCTTGTATGATTTGTCTAATGTGCATTAGACATAGCAGTGGTTGCTACAACATTCATGAGTGCTCATAAGTTCTGAGTATTGGATTCAACCCACGCTCATTTGAATCACTTCATGGATTTTATCACGAGTGAATCATGAGACGATAATATCTTATATTCTTCAAACCTAGAGATATGAGTTGTTGACTATGAGTTGGTTATACATTGATTGCACGTAAACGCATTGGTAACTCGATGTTATAAAACATGCCTTTGTGTATGATTCAACAAGTAGTCAGTACAAGCATATGAGTCGAAGTTTATCCATTCCTTTTACCCTCAAAGGGATAAAAGCGATATCTGTGGGCCCCTCGATGATTTAGTGATGACAAAATGTAAGTGCTCGGCCGGGCCTGGACTAATTTGATTTGTTCAATTAGTCAGTCGTCATAAATCAGAAATCGGGAAACAACAAATGGACAGAGAGAATGATTATAATCCATGTCTCAGTCCATATGATATCTAGAATGGAGGATTATATGATCACTTATCTAATGGACGCGTCATTGATTTGTTCAGAGTTCGGCAGCAGCTTTTAAGAGCTACGATTGCTGGTCAGGTTGTGAAGGCGTACTTGCAATAATAGTTATTAGACTTATCCAAGTGGGAGACTGTTGGATTAGTGTCTAAGTCCATAACTATAATTGGTATATACTTGACCCGACCCGGCATGGTCCATTTGGGTTGCATGGCATCAGAACAATTGGATAGACCTTTTAATGAGAAGAAGATATTTGTGACATATTAATATATTATAAGTTCTAATATATTAATATGAAATCATATTATTTAATTAGTGTTGATCTAGAATTAATTTGGAATTAATTTAGTGATCAAAAGAGACTAAATAAATATATTGGGATTGATTGTGTAAATCATAGATTCTTATATATGTGGGCTCATGATCCATGATTCCTTATGTTGGGTTTAACCCATGTGGTGGTCCATGGATACTCCATGAAGGTTAAAACCCATGGAGCATAAGGAATGGGTTAAGTCATGGGTTACATGGTGTAACCCTAATGTGCACACTATATAAAGACCCCATTGTTGGTGAAATCGACACTAGTGTATTACATAGAGGGCAAGCCGATTTCATAGAGATATAAGACTAATATCTTCTCTCATGGTTATTCCAAATGTTCATGGTGTTGTGTGAACCATTTGAGGTGTCACACTTGGGGCACTAGGCTCTTGAGCTCCATGGAATCAAGCACCAAACAAGAGGTATGTAATTCTACTAGATTTTATGTTATATGTACTTTATATTATGCTAGTTAGAACAATACCTTGGAAAATTTATATTTGCATGTATAATAGAGAAAACATAGATCCAAGGTATTTAGGGTTGCATGTACACCATAGGAGTGTTAGAATGCTCAAAACCCAACAATACAAAACTACCACCACACATGAATCTCAGACACATCACAATAACTCAAACCATCATCATCATACCTACCACTACCGGCCAACCAGTACGGTACTCATATCCAACCCATATCACCCCTTCCTTCGGGTTAGCATACCAACACGTCTAATCAATCCAATTATCGAGTCGAAAACTCTTAGGGTTTGCTGGCCTACCGCCCCAACCCTACTGCTCCTTTCGAGCCTCCGTGCCTACGACTTACAGTCGGCCCGCACCGGGTATCTTGGCCTACCGCATTAAGCAGGACCGCCTCAACCCTATCCAAATGCCATAGACGATTATGAGAAAGATCTAACCCGGTTCCGAGAACCTGAATGACAGGATATTCTAATCCTAAGCCTTCCCAAAACTGACGAATACCCATTCAGATCCACTCTCAGTCCCCAACTGGAGTATTACCCGATCAAGAAGATGAAACCTCGGAGACACTCCGAACTGATGAGATCACCAAGATCCTTTAAACTCCTTCTGACCACTAATAACAACTTCCGATCAACCAAAATACACCGGAGTCCTCAGCCTACTCTAACCGCATGTTCAAAAATTTGGAACAGACCTATTGATTTCTATAGCATAGCAGCCTACTCAATACCCGATCATAGATCTGCAAACATATACAGAGTCTTCAGCATGACTGGACCGCCCTACCAGGCCTTCAGTCTATCTGGACCACTCTCAGAACCTTCAGCATGTCTGGACCGCCTCTCTGGGCCTTCAGCGTGTCTGGACCGTTCTCCGAGCCTTCGGTCTGACTGGTACGCCCCACTGGCTTTCAGTCTATCCGGACCGCTCTAAACTGTTGAACATCTCCCTGGACCACCCCCCTTGATGCTCTCTCCCATGCATCCTGTTCTCACTCACTTGGGGCTTCGAACTCCTGATCTACTCTGTGGACTATATCCCCAGCCTAACCCTAGGCCTCATGTTGATCGTCCATCCTCTCGGAAATCCGTGGTCTGTTCCCTGACCTGCGTGTCTACCGCATATGCTAATAACCCGCACACCTGTGCTGAATGTACTGCCGAGTCCTGGCAGCTATCAAAACCCTCAACTTATCAATCTAAAACCTTCAGAGTCGAGCACACCCTCGGCCGAATATTCGGACTGAACACAATTCATGACTAGAACTCCAACCTGGTTCCCCAACTTGTGCTATCAAGCACCCAGAAGACGTGTTCTTATGCTGGGGAGTTTTACCGAATTCCCAATCAACACAACGCTCAAACCAAGCAGCCACTAGGGCCTCCATTTTCCCTGTCGGGTTGTAAAACTTATCCCCGTTTCAAAACCTCTCATGCTCTGCATCCCGGGGTAACTCTCCCCCACTTAGATTCGACTAAGCCTTCATAATACATGAAAATTTGAGGATTCCCAATCCTTCTCACTTCTCAACGATCGATCCGATGACAACCAACTCTTGCCAAATAGCACTCCTTTACTAGCCAACCTCAGATGAGCATATGCTTCTAATAACTAGATGAACACTTCCTTAGTCCCCGGGAAACCGACAGTCCCGAAAGCTTGAATGATCCCTCACCCAAATCTTGAAGTCCCTAAAATAGATGCTCCAACTAGTGTCTCAACAACGAGCTACTTCCTTTGGCGCTTTCCTCCGCCAATCAATAATGCTTACTAAAACCACTGAATCCTGACAATGATGAATAACCATCTTGTGGGACCCTGTCCACAGACCTCCCGCATAATACCCTTCTTCCCAAAGCATTCCAACAATCCTCCCGCTTTCGACTCTAGAACTCATCATTCAGGGCCTCACACCCTGACTCACTCACCAACTCAATCATCCACCGCTGAACTGCAGTGGCTGAAACAACCTTTGCCCTGAACCAGGCTACAATCACTCCCAAGACGTAGTCTACAATCCCGAAAGTGCAATAGATCGCACCAACAATCCTTAGCGTCTGATACAAGAGATCCAAGGCGAAATGGACCTCCAAAGTACTTATGCCACATCGACCCACCTGCGCTTACCAGCGCTAAACCATTGTCGCCAATCCCGGCGACCAACTAACCCCGAGTTAGAATACAACCTGATCCTGGGGTCACAAGCCTGCTTAATCCTTCGAGCTCGTAAACTGAAAGGGCACAATCCTTGCCCTAGAAAATAAACCATTTTAATTCCATTTGCATAACTCCAGCTGAACATAATCATTACTCCTTTCCGGAGTTCCCGCGACTCACATTCCGGCCTCGAACAAAACCCTCGAAGCCTAAATCTAGAATCGCATGTTCTAGACTCTCCCGCTTAACCCGTAGACTGTAACAAGTACAGAACACCTCACTGATCCCAAGAAGCTGCAACTCTCTGCTCCTCATAATACGACCCAATAACAAGTCCCCACCAATCCTTCGCCCCGACCCTTAGCAGGTTTGGAGCGTGCCTGACCTCTGTTCAGTAGAACATGAACATGTGAAGCAACATCCCTTCACGTCATATGGTACCTTATGGCTATAACCGGGTCCTGAACCCTATCAAAAGTCGGGGCTTCGCATCATCGAAGTCTCGATACTAGGAAGCCTAACTGGCTCCTCCCCCTGCCATTGTTACAGCTGCTATAGCTGCCACGACAATCGTCTCGGCCCTAGCTGCATAGCGCTCGTCGAAATACTCGACCATAACGGTCTTGACAGACCCAAATATCTCCGCTAACTGTCCCCGAACAATCTCAATCACCTCCTCCCGGATGATCTCACAGACACAATCCTCTAACAATGCTGGCCTATCCTAGCTGCCAACTCCCGACCCTAACCTGGATCCGGTCTCAAGACGTCTCGTAACCACCATTCTGGTAAGACACCAGAAAGATCTCTGATAATGCATAATATAACAGGGGCCAACTCCTCACCAAACCCTAGGGGTTGTGACTTCCTTGCTACGCGTATGGGTCCTGTGCTTTCAGTAGTATGGGCCCATACTACCTTCCACACCTACCCATATTTGTCTCAAGTATCACCACAACACCCTACTAATACATATAGCGAGCGCTCAATCCTCACCCCCTAGAGGAATGCTAAATATCTCATAACTGGCCTCCTGGCCTCACACAACCCATCCATCCATGAAACTTCCACCAACCCTTGCAGCACTAGTGTATGCTAGCCATACATAACGCTGGACCCTATAGACTTTTGAATATCCAATCCTACCTTATACCCTAATCAATAAGAACAGAACATAAGGCCAGATCAAACATTCTCAGGCTATAAGATCTTAATTATATACAGCTGTGATGCATACACAAGACAACTACAGTAATGATGTCAATTTCACATAAGGGAAACCCTAGGCTAGCAGGCATCATGTAATCAGGCAATTCTATCATGCAATTCCTGAAGATCCCTAGCCTAGTACTAGCATGTTGTTCTAACATATCACAATATCAAATAACTGTATAGTATTTTGGGGTCTACTTACTGGCTCCGGCTGATCGTACACTTTACATGCTCCTTTACGTGTTTTGAAAACCATTTAGAAATCATTTTGAAAACCTTTCCTTGATTTGAGACTGGGTTCACATGAATGTTCCTCCAATTCACTCAAACCAAGGCTCTGATACCAACTTGTAACATCCCAAAAATTCGAGCAAATTTAAAACTTTTTAAATCATTTGAAACCATTCAGTTATTACAATTTGTTTTCAAAATAGTTTATACATCAGAGTTCCCAGAAATCATAATTATCAATCGAGGAAGTGTACGGTCACGCCTTCGCCTCCCCGCGGCCATCCGCTGAACCTGAAACAATAAACTGAAACTGTAAGCCCGAGAGCTTAGTGAGTTGCCCCCCCCCCCCCAAAAAAATACCAACCTCATATAACCATAATCATATCATCTCAACAAATACAGACAAACATGCATACTGAACCCTCAGCTTGACTGGACCGCCTTGTAAGGCCTACAGTCTACCTGGATCTATCTCGAGCCTTCGGTATGACTGGACCGTTATGCAGGTTCACAGTCTATCCGGACCGCTCGTCGGGTATGTTGGCCTCAACCACACGAAGCAGGACCCCGCCTCAACCCACCCATCAACAATAACCATGTGCACATAAATAACATATACTGGCATATATATAACAGTCATACCGATCTAACAGATCATCAATCATAGCAACATCCTATAACCAGGATACCGACCTAACCAGGTCACTAACATAGCATCATCCTATATACCAGGATACCAATCTAACAGATCATAATAGCATAGCAACATCCTAAACAGGATACTGACCTAACCGGTCACTAGCATAACATCATCCTATATACCAGGATACCGATCTAACAGAATCATAATAGCATACCAACATCCTAACCAGGATACCGATGATGGGTTTTGAGCATTCTAACACTCCTAAGTGTACATGCAACCCTATATACCTTGGATCTATGTTTTCTCTATTATACATGCAAATATGATTATCCAAGGTATTATCCTAACTAGCATACCAAAACATTGATACTGGGATAATAAAATAGATAGAATACATACCTTGTTGTTGTTGCTTGACTCCATAAATCTTGAGAGCCTAGTGCCCCAAGTGTGACACCTCAAATGGTTCACACAACATCATGAACTCTTGGAATAACCATGAGAAGAAGACATACATGTTCAAATCGACTAGCCCTCAAAATATGTATCACTAGTGCCAATTTCTTGAACTAAAGGGGTTCTTATATAGTGTGGCTATTAGGGTTACACCATGTAACTCATGACTTTACCCATTCCTTATGCTCCATGGGTTTTAACCTCCATGGAGTATCCATTGATCACCACATGGGTTAAACCCAACATAAAGGAATCTTGGATCATAAGCCCACATATATAAGAATAAATGATTTACACAATCAATCCCCATATATTTAATTAGTCTCTTTTTGATCACTAAATTAAGTCCAAATTAATTCTTGATCAATACTAATTAAATAACATGATTTCATATTAATATATTAGAACTTATAATATATTAATATGTCACAAAATATCTTTTCCTCATAAACGGTCTATCCAAATGTTCCGATGCCATTCAACCCAAATGGACCATGCCGAGTCGGGTCAAGTACATACCAATTATAGTTATGGACTTAGACACTAATCCAACAGTCTCCCACTTGGATAAGTCTAAAACTATTATTGCGTATGACTTCAGGAACCAACTGGCAATTGTAGCTCTCAAAAGCCGCTGTCGAACTCTGACCTTGTAGATGAACTCTGACCTTTGTCAATGACTTGTCCATTAGATAAGGGATCATATATTCCTCCATTCTAGATATCATATGGACTGAGACATGGATTATAATCATTCTCTCTGTCCATTTGTTGTTTCCCGATTTCCGATTTATGACGACTGACTAATTGAACAAATCAAATCAGTCCTGGCTCGGCCGAGCACTTCCATTTGCCATCATCAAATCATCGAGGGCCCCACAGATATCGCTTTTATCCCGAAGGTAAAAGGAATGGATAAACTTCGACTCATATGGCTTGTTCTACTACTTGTTGAATCATACACAAAGGCACGTTTTATAACACCGAGTTACCGAATGCGTTTTCGTGCAATCAATGTACAACCAACTCATAGTAACAACTCATATCTCGAGGTTTGAAGAATATAAGATATTATCGTCTCATGATCACTCGTGATAAAATCCATGAAGTGATTCCAATGAGCGCGGGTTGAATCCAATACTCAGAACTTATGAGCACTCATGAGTGTTGTAGCCCCTTGTCCAACATCTTAGGCCTCTACAAGCCAACCCATGACAGTCTTGATTCATATCTACTTCCAACATATGACCGACTGTGGATAGTTTGAATAACTTAGTCAATCAGGAAGAACGACCTAGTTATTCTGGAAGTCAAAACATGCAAAATGAAACACAATAATAATAGAATCTAATATGGTATCAAAACCTATGAACATAAATAAAATACCTTTTATTTATCACCATATGATTACACATTATTCATTGTATACTGTTTCAGCTATCAACTTTATTCTTGAATTTAAAACAATAGTTGTCCCATGCTCCAAGCATGTACACTATGTTTTCTAAACACTAGTCATGCCATACACCAAGTATGCATACTATGTTTGTCTATGATTTTTACTTTGTGAATTAGATCAATTGAACATAACTCCAATGATCCTCTTTCACAGTCCCAAATCCTTACTGCAAATGCAAGAATTCCAAATTCATGCCATTTACTGAAATCTGTTAGATTCTAAACTTATATGCATTGATCCTCCTGTAATGATTATGCACAGAGTCAGAAAGACTTGACAACAACCATTACAGAGCATTCCAAGGAGATCAGCTCCTTGGAAATATCCTTCTTGCATTAAGTTTCCTAATCTTACACAGATTGAATAATTTCTAACTTTAAAACATTTTCAGATTCCATTTTGACTATCACTTCTGAAAAAGAGTTGCCTCCTTACAGATTATGTCAATATGGTCCTTCCAGAATTATCACTATACTTCCAACTGTCCTTGAGCAACCAATCTTTGGTAAACCTTAGATTGTCCTCGACAATTGCTTAATCCTTTTATTCATATCCAGTTCTAGACCTTTTCCCTTCTTAATGCCCCAGGCATTTGGAAAATTTTAGAAAGGATAAATATAGCACATGTAATCGATCCTATATCCGAAGCATATGGGACACGAGTCATGATGTCTCACATAAAGACTAAACCAGTCTTTTGCTATAACATTTCCATTTCTATTTGCCAAGTTCTCATAATTCAGATTATGAAAAGGGATGCCGTAATCATAATCGAATTTTAGAACGCAAATAATGGACCCATATATAGAATTTCCTTATGTTGAGTCATTCCAACATGAAATTCATATATATATATATATCCTTGACTAAATACGACTTAAAACCTCAATCTAAGCTTTTAGAATTGAAATGAAGTATAATTTCCTCTCCCTTAATTATAGCAAAACAACTTTTTCAACCCCTGCAGCCTCACGAATTGAAACTTTTGTTTTCTATAATTAACATTGCTAACTTGCAATCTTTATCATAATTATCATGCTCCCACTAACATGATGATTATTAGCATAACACTCATGCTCCCACTAGCTTTGACATGTAATCAGAAATCAGCTGGACTTCTAGAAATCAATACTTTATTGACTTTCTTACCAAAGTTCAGATTTCTGATACTAGATTGCTTTGATAAAACTTTATCAATATCATACACCTTATCTTAGATAGCTCACTGGTGTGTCTAAACAATTTTAAGAACTATGAAAAAGGATGCCGTAATCATAGTCTCGATTGTTTAGACCTTTACCACTTCTCACAAGTCCATGTTAGTGTGCTGGTTAACCACACACGCTCCACTAACGACTTTGAGAATGCAAATATCACAATTGCTATCTAGCTAAAATCTACTTAGTGAAAGTGTTTCCTCACCATCATTTTCATGAATCGGAGAGAAACCTTATGACACTTAGATTTTATGGTGTATGAGTTCCTATCCATATGAATTTTGTCAAAACCATAATCACAAGACAAGGTTACTGACAAATCCACACTTATATGGATTAAACTTGTGCAATCTTAAATTCTTGCCATTTGGCAGCTCAAGGGCCTGCCATTGCTTCCAAGTAGCTGTGCAACCAATTGAGAACTCTCAGAACTCCTATGCAAAGCCAACTTGAATAGGCACAGACATGTCGACACGATAGGTTATAAACCTCAAGTCGTGTGCTAGTGAAGAACTTCAGGTTTTATTCTTGATTAGTTCTTGAGACTTTGAAGACCTTTAAGACTCCCACTGTCCTCTTGACATATAAGACTTTCTTGTCGGATATTCAAGAGATAGTGTGGATTCTAATCAAGACAAACACTTCACACAATTGGCCTTAGTTGGTCTTTGTTTTATCCAAAACATCACAACTTACCAATTTCAAATGTACAAGAGTAGAAAACTTTTACTCTTACATTTGACAAGTGTTTTAAACCTTCTTTAAGACATGTCACTCAAGTTACAATCTTAGAGTATAACTCTAAGAATTGTTTTTGGAACGAAGTATAAATCATCTTCTTGATTTAACCACTTCAACAATTCATAGCTCCTCTTCTTAGCTACCAGAATGCACTTAGAGGATGAATTGTGATAAGGTCTCTTAATCATTAAGATGATTATATAACATGATACTAAAGTACTCTCCCATCTTTTCAGATTTGAGAAACTTTTATCTTTCTGCCTAAGTTGATTCTTCTTATTCGCTCTGCCATACATTGAAACCTTTTCCAATGTCTCAGAATTACACTTAAGCTTGTAAGTATAACCATATTTACTGAATTTTAGTAAATAATGACGAATAGTCTTAACGATTATTTGTGGTGGGCTTGATCAGTGCACAAGAATGTGTACTCGATCCTTTACTTAACTCACACATCCATGTGAACAAGTAGTTAGTCTTAATTTTTCCAATGCTTGGAAGTTCTTATTTATCATGCTATACAACTTGCATGATTCCAAGTTTCTATCCAACTGAAACTTAGGTGATGAGAATCTTTCCTTATTTGGTAAATTTAGACACTACCACAAATGAATGAATCAAATTCATATTTCCACTCTTGCTCTTAATGGAATCTTATAAGCAACAAAAGTTTTCACAAATGCCATTGTAAGGATATTTTAAAATAAATAAAATAAAAAAAAAAATTCTTTTATTTTAAAACTTTGCGGAAAAACTATCCTTACAATGCAAAAGCACATGAAAACTTTGTTGTTATTTATTCCTAAGCAATATATCATAACTCTTAAGAAGTAGCTCAAGAATCCGATCTTCAAACTATGCGATAGAAATGCATCTATGCCATCAGATTCAGCATATTCTTTCTTTAAGTTTCTTCACTTTTTCTTTGATTCTTAAAACATCAACATGTGACCCAGTCACATCATGTATCAAGAATCTCAGAATAGAAACTTAGCAGAGTTAGATAGTGGACTTTACCCGAAGTAGAGTCAAACTTATTGACTTTAATATCCTTAGGTAAATTTGGCAGCTTCGCAACCAATGCCCCTTTCTTTGGCAATAGACCCTTGATAATGGGACTATCTCAGACTTAGCCGTTCTCTTTACCATTTGGTCAACCGAGTTGACTATGGCTGATCCCTTTCCATTGGGAAGAGAGAGCTTTACTGGATATCCAATGTCATCATTGTCAATGTGCATAAAGTTTTAGGAAGTTGATCTTAGCAAACAGATAAGATCATTAAGGGTCTTGTCATAGTCTGTTTCATAGGAGTCCCAAAGGAACTCACTATGTGACTTAGAAAATAGTTGAGTCACCTACTTTCTCAAGACTTTGACACCCAACTCTCCCGGCTTGTCAATATCTGACTACATCTCCAAGATGTGATCACATATAGACCTTTGCTTGAGTGACCTTAAACTTTTCAGGAACTTGTGGGTTAGGGAGAATAATTGGAGGAGGTGAAAGAAGTATGATTTCCATGGGACATCATCTTCATTTAGGAAAGCTTGTTTCAAGAGATTTGGGAAGATCATCTTTTGGGAGATATTCAAGAGAGTTGATTTAAAGTCCTTAATATAACACCCAATATGAAATATTAAGGCTAGGACCCAACAACCTATTTATAACTGGAAGAGGGATGCCGTAATCCAAGTTATAAAATAGTTGAAGGTAGGTAAATGACGATTTACCAATTTCCACCATGAAAAACGAAATATAATTAAGTTTTAATTGGATTTGAAACTCCTAGATCTTTTGAGATACATTGAAATTTCAATGGCATGTTTGAATCTCGATTGTGCCCTCTCAAGTTTGTGACTGGGATGCCGAGGATCACAAACAAGGTGTGAATAACCATGCAAATTGACTTGGTACCCTTAACTTTATCACCTAATCGATGTGCCGGTTAACCACACACGCTCCACCGATCTATAATAGAGTCAAGTTACCCTTTGCCACTCTTACTAGTCCTTATTAGTGTGCCGGTTAATCACACACGCTCCACTAATGACTTGGTAAGGTACAAAGTGTAATTTCATGGGTTAGCACCTTTTCACATTTTTCTAAGTAACTAAGATTGGGAATGTACGAGTGTTTAGTTACTTAGTATATATCATTAATACTTTTAATGAAGGGAGAATTATAGTCCTTTCCTACCCGTTTGGCTAACGACCCTCCACCAGTCAAGGAAGCGGTGGGTGAGAGTGGACACCCATTAAACTGCCATTTTATAGGCAGTAACCTTATACCCCCCTTATAGACCGGCTTCGTGAATGAGGCCTACTAACGGTAAGATTGACTTTATCTTATACATATCTATATAATTAAAATTATAATAATAGTATAAGGGTTTGAATTTTAACTTTTAAAATTCTAAGGGCTAACTTGGAATTAAAGTATTCATAAGAGAAAACTTTTCAAATTCCAAAACTTGAGGGCAAGTTTTGAAACTATTCAAAACTAATTAATTCCATAACTTATGTGTTTAAAGTAGTTTTAATTAAAAAACTCTTCAAGTTCCATAACTTGAGGACAAGTTATGGAAGACTTTAAACTAATAAAAGAATGTAACTTTTCTTTATTTTGTAATTTATGGAATTAATTAAGGTTACACATTTTATTACTTAATGAAGTGACTCTTGAACCTCCATAACTTGAGGACAAGACTCTTCATTTTTGTAACCATTACCAACTTTTATGAGTTTTATGAAACTTAAATGTGACTTTTCATATAACTTGAGGACAAGTTACAAAAACACATTTTAGAATCAACTCTTAGATTAAAATGGATTGAAAACACATAATCAATTAACTTTTCTATTAATCTAAGCAACTCATAAGAACAAGATAATTTAATCAAACTTTTTCATGTAATTAGCCTAACCACTAAACTAATACAAAACATGAATCTATTGACAATTATCTTTGAAATTGGATTAGTATGAACATTACCACATCAAAAACAGGATTATAGGTTCAAAAACAGCTTATGGTAATGTTCCTAGTCCATTTCTAGCCAAAAAAACTCGAAGATATGCTGTCAGGGGCTCCTACTCGTCGAGTGTATCAACCTACTCATCGAGTAGGATGATTTTCTTCATGGGCTCAGCGAGTTCATCAGTGGACTCGGCGAGTCCAGTGCCCAGAATGCCCGAAATTCGACTTTTTCAGCATTTTTCAGCAATTTGCATCAAGTATAATTGAAAACAAGCCTAGGCTCTGATACCACTGATGGGTTTTGAGCATTCTAACACTCCTAAGTGTACATGCAACCCTAAATACCTTGGATCTATGTTTTCTCTATTATACATACAAATATGATTATCCAAGGTATTATCCTAACTAGCATACCAAAACATTGATACTAGGATAATAAAATAGATAGAATACATACCTTGTTGTTGTTGCTTGACTCCATAAAGCTTGAGAGCCTAGTGCCCCAAGTGTGACACCTCAAATGGTTCACACAACATCATGAACTCTTGGAATAACCATGAGAAGAAGACATACATGTTCAAATCGGATAGCCCTCAAAATATGTATCACTAGTGCCAATTTCTTGAACTAAAGGGGTTCTTATATAGTGTGGCTATTAGGGTTACACCATGTAACTCATGACTTTACCCATTCCTTATGCTCCATGGGTTTTAACCTCCATGGAGTATCCATGGATCACCACATGGGTTAAACCCAACATAAAGGAATCTTGGATCATAAGCCCACATATATAAGAATGAATGATTTACACAATCAATCCCCATATATTTAATTAGTCTCTTTTTGATCACTAAATTAAGTCCAAATTAATTCTTGATCAATACTAATTAAATAACATGATTTCATATTAATATATTAGAACTTATAATATATTAATATGTCACAAAATGTCTTTTCCTCATAAACGGTCTATCCAAATGTTCCGATGCCATGCAACCCAAATGGACCATGCCGAGTCGGGTCAAGTACATACCAATTATAGTTATGGACTTAGACACTAATCCAACAACCGACCTAACCGGTCACTAACACAACACCGTCCTAACTACCAGGACGCGGATCTAACAAACCCATAAGTATATCATGCGAATACCCGAATACAAATCCGATAAAGGGTCGGCCTTGGTGCCGAGTTGCTCATCCAACTCGTCGGGTCCAGGCTCATCTTCATGCGACTCGTCGAGTCAACCTTGCGACTCGTCGAGTCAACCTTGCGACTCGCCGAGTTCCTTTAGTCCTTAAGCCATACAGACTCTTTTTAAGCCATGCTAAGATGCCATACTGCAGATCCAACTTCCCAAGGCATGCTTATCACGTAAAGTTGCAAACTTTACGTGCATGCAAGGCTCTAATGACTCATAATGCCAAATCCAAGCTTGAAATGGGGTTTTACACTTAAGGCGGGGTTCATGCTTGCCAAATCTGATAGCTTTATGGACTTACAAATCAAAGATAGTTCATATCTGAAGTTACAACTTCAGATCTGGGCTCATACCCAAAAATAGCTTCATAACCAAACCAAGAAGCCCTAATTTCATCCAAGGAGATCTAGAAAGGAATGAGGCCAAGATCATGAATTGATACCTCAAATGAAGCTAACTGAGATAGATTTTGCAGATCCACACAAGTCCCTTGCTGGTAGCTACTTGACCTCCAAGCTCCCTTCATAAGTTCCACCTTCCAAAGCTTGAAACACACAAATGGAGCACACACACACACACGTATTAGGGTTTTGATGAACTCTCTAGAGGCTGAAAGGGAGGCTAAGGGCAAATGATCCTTTAAATAGGGTGCAAAACCCCGGAATTTAGGGTTTCATCCACCAGCTCCTACTCGTCGAGTCCCTTCTTGGACTCGGCGAGTAGGTCACTTAAACTCGCGGACCAACCCGCTGCTACTCAGCGAGTCAGGCCACCAACTCGTCGAGTAGACCTTGAAATCATGAGAATTTATAATCATAAATTTATACTCGGAAATCGGGGTGTTACATAAATTAATATACGTTGCACATAAACCATTAATAAATAAAATATTGTATTAATTACTTTAAAAACGTATGTATAAACACCACCCATAGTCTTGTTAGCCGTTGCTACCAAAACGAAATTGATTATCATATAGTATTGCATTATCCGTAAAAGGAAATAATGCACGTAAAGATAAAAACATTCTATTTAGCGTTTATGTAAGACAAAAAAGTGGATCCTATTAAGAGGTTGTTGCATATTGCAAACATATTTTTTTTGAAGATTAAGTTAATCAATGTTATAAGTTCATAATAAAATGCGATATCTAACTATAAAAAGTCATTGTTCTATGAATCGTAAGTAATCAAATTTTATATTTGATTGTAGACTTATGACATAAATCATTGTGTGTTAGAGTTTAAACTATATAGGAAAAAGTGATGTATGGTTCAGTTAAGTTCATAATTTTATATATGATAATCTAGTATTACAAATTATAACATTCCACATGTACACTATGTTCAAGCATGAGTAGTTTTAATATTTGAGGCTTCAATAATATCTTATGCGGATGCAAATTATATTTGTGTTAGTGTGTGGCCTAACGACAACTATAACTATAGTTATTACACATGGGGTTGTCACTTGCTTCAAAATTTCAAATATGGTAAGTAGGTCGCAAAATTTTGTATAACATATCATGGGTTGTTAGTATACAAATTTTATGTCCTACATGATATATTCACGAACTACTTTAAAATGCTTTACTATCTAACTAAATTTAAAAAAACAAAGAAACTTTATAATTTGTCACTACACTTGAAATAATGCAATATTCGTCGGCTTAGTATACACAATAACGTTTTGTTGTTACTTGCATAATTAATTCAACTCTTATTATGAAAAATAATATACGCTTCTTAACATAATGCTAATTTGTACTAAACATTGTGATGTTATTCGTCTGACATAGCTTTATGTTTTTTTAAAAACATGGCAAATCTTATATTAGAAATTTAGATTTTATAAAAAGTTTGTTTACTTCCGATAAGTAGGATTCGTTGTCACAATCCCGTAGCTTGAATTAGCCCAATATTGTCCTTCAACTTCTCAAGAAATAAAATTCACTTGCCTTCTTATAAAGTAGATTAAATTAATAAAATCATCCTTATAAATTGATTAGAATTACATGTTTGGTCCCTAGATTGTTTTTAGTTTCGGACCATCCTTATGGTATGATTTTATTGCGTTTTTAATCCATCACAAACATAAAAAGTACAATCTTTCCCTTTATATATATATATATATATATATATATATATATATATATACACACACATATGTGTGTGTGTATATATATATATATATATATATATATATATATATATATATATATATATATTCAGTTTTTTAATTTCTTTTATTTATTTATTAATTCTAAAAAAATTAGTTCATATAAATTTATAAATATAGGGTGCCACCACCTCTAAAAGAACCGAGAACCATCACCACTAAAAGAACCAACGAACACCACCAGCACCTCCTCCGCCGTCAAACACCAACTATTTCACCGTCAAACACCACTACTTAAGTCTGAATAAATTAATATCAGTTCTTGTTGGATTAGTGTCTAAGCCCGTAACTATATTTGGTATGTACTTGACCCGGTTATGCATGGTCCTTTTGGGTTGCCTTCACCAAAGCAACTTGACAAGGTAATTTAAAGAAAGAGAGAGGATATTATGGTTTATTAATATATTATAAGAATAATATATTAAAGGAGAAATCATATTTATTTAATTAGTATTAGTCATAAATTAATTAGGAATTAATTTGGTGACTAAAAGGGATTAATTAAATAAAGGGGCTTAAACTGTCAAATGTGTGATAGTTGAGTTTTGGGCTGGGAAACCTAATGGACTAAGGGGGAACGAAATTATGATGAAGGATCATCATATTTTCGTCCAAGGGCCTTATTCCAGAAGGTTCCTTGGGCTGCTTGGTGGCTAAGCTATCCATTAGGGTTTAGACTGAAACCCTAGCAGCCTATAGTATAAATAGAGACCCTTGCATGCAATTTTCGGCCACTTGCTTCCCAAGAGAAACCCTAGGCCGAAAATTAGCATCCTCCTCTCTCTCAAATTTGCCTTCTTGCTTGTGTGGTGTTTGTGATCCATTAGAGGAGTTACAATTGTGACTCTAAGCTCAAGAGAAGAAGATTCAAGCTACTATTTGAAGAGGTAAACATCTAGATCTGATGTTATATGTTAATTTCGAAATTATGTATGCTAGATTAGGGTTTATAAGTCTTGGATTCATTGCATGTACAATAGAGAAACCTAGATCCAAGCATTAGGGTTTGTATGAGCACATAGGATTGTTCTTATGCATAAAACCCATCAGTGGTATCAGAGCCTTGATTGGTTTTTGTTGTATGTGATGCAATTGTCATTTTTCTGCTGAAAATCGATTTTCTTGCCTCTGCCCGACTCAACTCGGCGAGTCAGTATCTGGACTCGGCGAGTTGGCCCTACTCGGCGGGTTCAGGATTGACTCGGCGAGTCCGGGAGTCAGACAGAGTATGTTTCGGGATTTACTTGCTGTTTTGCTGTAGGATTGATGCCAAAATCGTTTTTTGATAATAAAATCTGAATTTTATTGTATGCAAATGATTATCCTTACCAAAACAAAAGATAATTCCAAATCTTTTGAATAATAGTTTCTTTATATGATAAATATGGATTATTTAAATTATATGGTAATTATCTTGTGACTAAAATTGGATTAGGTCAAATATAGATAATCACTAAATTAATTGTTTGATTTATATTATTTGTTATTTGATCCCTTGTGTTTTGAAAAGTTTAAAACTTGCCCTCAAGTTTTGAAATTTAATTTTTTGATTAAAAGTTTAATTTTGAAAATTTAAATTTCAACCCTTAGAATTTTACAAGTTTAAAATTAAATCTTATACTCTATCTATTACAAGATTAATATATATATATATATATATATATATATATATATATATATATATATATATATATATATATATATATATGTGTGTGTATAAGAATAAGCTAGTCTTATCGCTAGTAGGCCTCATTCACGAAGCCAGTCTATAAGGTGGGTATAAGGTTGTTGCCTATAAAATGACGCTTAATGGGTGTACACTCACACCCACCGCTTGCTTGATTGGTGGAGGGTCGTTAGCCGAACGGATAGGATAGGGCACTTAATTCCTCATTATAAGTATAATGGAAATATTAAAGTAACTACATTGTTTTATAAATTCCCAATCATAGTTACTTTAGGGTAAAATGTGAAAATGATGCTATTCCATGGAATTACACTTTGTACCCCTGTCAAACGTTAGTGGAGCGTGCGTGGCTAACCGGCACACTAATTTGGGATTGACATTGGTGACAAAGGGTGGCTCGATGTTTATCATAGATCAATGGAGCGTGCGTAGCTAACCGGCACATTGATTAGGTGATAGAGACATTGGGTGCACCATGTTGATTCGCATGGTTATTCACAATTTGTTTGCGATCCTCGGCATCCCAGTCGCAAATTTGAAGTGCATATCGAGATGTAAACATGCCATTGAAATGTTCAATGAATCTCAAAAGAAATCTAGGAATTTTCAAATACATTTAAAACTTAATCTCTATTTCGTTTTTCATGGTGAAAATTAGTGAATCGTCATTCACTTACCTTCAAATTATTTACTTTTAGATTACGGCATCCCTTTTCTAAGTTGTAAATAATGTTGTTGGATCCTAGCCCTAATTTATCATTTGGGTGTTTAATTGGGGATTCATTTCTAATCAAACTTTGTTTCTTTCTATTTCAGATATCTAACGCAAACGCAAACAACAACACTTCTGGGTCATTCTCGTTGATGAACCTGTGTCAAAAGGTGACATTTGATGGGTCGAACTTCAACGAGTGGATGAGATACATTCGCATGATAACTCGCTACGAGGACAAAGAATATGTCCTCGATGAGAAACTAGAAAAGATCAACCCAGAAGATGCTACTCCTGAAGAAATGGCCGCCTTTGAGGCCCACAAGCATGATACGACGAAAGTTCATTGCATCATGCTGGCCACCATGAACCTCGAACTCCAAAAGTCCTATGAGGACATGTATCCATATGAGATGCATCAAGATTTGTTGGACAGGTACCACCAAAGCGCAAGGCAAGAGCGCTATGAGATCATTACTAACATGATCACCGCTAGGATAGGGAGTGGAGAATCCCTAACTGCTCATTTGCAAAGAATGCAAAGGTATGTTGATCGTCTTCTCAAACTTAATGTTAAGTTTGATGAGGATTTGGATATCGACATCATCCTCCACTCCTTGCCTTCCTGCTACAACCAGTTCAGAATGACCTACCACATGAACAAGGAAGAGGTCACCCTGAGTAAACTTCAAGGGCTCCTGAGGACAGCTGAGAGCAACCTCAAGGACAAATCTATTGCATCATCCTCTACTGTAGCTGCTCCTGTGTTGGCAATTGGCCAAGGAAAGGGTAAAAAGAGGAAGGGTCCTTCTAAGAGCCACCAAAAAGGTAAGACCCAAAATGGTTCCTCTTCTAGTGGGACCAAAGCAGGTTCTGTTAAGCCCTCTTCTGACCCTAAGGAAGCAGAGTGCTTCTATTGCCACCAGAAGGGCCACTGGAAACGAAGCTGCCCTAAATATCTGCAGGATATTAAGGATGGGAAGATAAAGCCCACCTTTGCAGGTATGTATTTAATTAAATCTAATAACTCATCACTTGCTACTGCATGGGTCCTTGATACTGGATGTGGTTACCACATTTGTTCTGATTTGCAGGGGCTAAGAGAAAGTAGGGAAGTGGAGCATGGGAGGATAAACTTGATCATGGGAAACAAGAAGTCTTCATCAGTCACCAAGATCGGAGTTTATTCCTTAGTGTTGAGTAGTGGGTTAGGGCTAGATTTAAATAATTGTTGCTATTCGCCAGATATGGCAAGGAACATCGTTTCTTTTCATGGATTGTTTAGACAAGGTTTCAGATATTCGTTTAATAATAGTAATGGTTCTATTAATGCTTATTTGAATGGTGTCTTTTATTTCAATGCATTACCTTGTAATGGGATTTATGAATCTGTGTTAATTATAGATAATTTAGGAAATGATGTTTTGAATATTGATTCGTCCACAAGTTTGGACAAAGCATGCTTGTGGCATTGTCGCCTTGGCCATGTTAACAAGAAACGCATAGCCCAACTCCAAAAGGATGGAGTCTTGGAGTCATTCGACCTTAGGGACGATGACGTGTGTGAGTCTTGTTTACTTGGGAAGATGACCAAGTCACCCTTTACTGGCACATGTGAAAGGGGTGAGGGTGTATTGGATCTCACACATACTGATGTATGTGGACCCTTTAGATCCACCACAAGGGACGCTTGTCGCTTCTACGTGACTTTTACAGACGATTATAGCAGATATGGATATATCTACTTAATCAAGCAAAAGTCAGAAACCTTTGAAAAGTTCAAAGAGTTTAAGAACGAAGTGGAGAATCAGCTGGGCAGGAAAATCAAGATGCTTCAATCTGATCGAGGAGGAGAGTACCTAAGTCTTGAGTTTCACGACTATCTAAAAGAATGCGGAATAGTTTCGCAATTGACGCCTCCTAGAACGCCACAATTGAATGGTGTGGCTGAGAGACGTAATCGAACCTTGTTAGACATGGTTCGTTCTATGATGAGTCGTGCTTCGTTACCAATCTCATTCTGGGGGTATGCCTTAGAGACTGCCGCCCATATCCTTAACTTAGTTCCCACCAATAAGGTTGCCAAGACACCTCACGAGATGTGGGCAGAGAAAGCTCCCTCGTTAGCACATATCAAGGTTTGGGGTCGTGAAGCTTTCGTAAGACGAGAGACTCACGACAAGCTAGAACCTCGTAGTGAGAAGTGTTATTTCATCGGCTATCCACATAAGTCTTTTGGCTATCTCTTCTATAGACCAAGTGACAATGTTGTTTTTGTTGCTAGGAGAGGTGTTTTCAGAGAGAGAGAAATCATAAGTCAAGGAGACAGTGGGAGTCAGATTGACCTTGAAGAGCTTCAAGAGTCAGGAGATGAAGAAACCTCTGACACTGGCGCTCAACCCGAGGAGGAAACTCCTGTTGAACCAATTAACCAGTCCTTACCTCTTAGACGCTCGAATACAGTTAGTGTTCCACCCCAGTTTTATGGTTTCCATATTACTACTGACGGGGATACGTTTATTAGTGATAGTACACTAGTAAATCTGGATGAACCTAATAGCTATAAGGAAGCCATGGCAGGCCTAGAGTCTGCTAAATGGAAAGAGGCAATGGACAGCGAGATTCAGTCAATGTATGACAACCAAGTTTGGAATTTGGTTGATAATGTACCAGGTCGTAAGACAGTCGGGTGCAAGTGGATCTTCAAGAAGAAGACAGACATGGATGGGAAAGTGCACACTTATAAAGCGCGATTGGTCGCGAAGGGCTTTACTCAAACTCCTGGAGTTGACTATGATGAGACCTTCTCGCCAGTTGCTAAAATAAAGTCTATTAGGGTAATGCTCGCAATAGCTGCGTTTCATGATTATGAAATTTGTCGATGCGAAGCACCCAAGTAGAGTGTGCAAGCTTGAGAAATCCATTTATGGATTAAAGCAAGCGTCTCGCAGATGGAATCTTTGTTTTGACGAGAAGGTCAAAGAGTTTGGTTTTCTGTGAAGCGAAGATGAGTCATGTGTGTATGTCAAGGCCAGTGGAAGTATAGTGAGCTTCCTCGTATTGTATGTCGATGACATACTACTCATAGGAAACGACATCCCAACCTTGCAGGAGGTCAAGTCCTGGCTTGGGAAGTGTTTCGCTATGAAGGACCTCGGAGAGGCTGCGTATATTCTGGGAATAAGGATAGTGAGAGACAGAAGTAAGAGACTGATAGGACTCAGTCAGGATACATACTTGGAAAAGGTACTAAAACGTTTTAGTATGGAAAATTCCAAGAAAGGGGAGTTGCCAATCCAATGCAATACCAAACTGAGTAAGACTCAGAGCCCGAGTACAGAGGCAGAGATAGCTTATATGAGCCGAGTACCTTACGCTTCCGCAGTTGGCTCGATTATGTACGCTATGACCTGTACTCGCCCTGATGTGGCCTTCGCTTTGAGCATGGTCAGCAGATATCAAGGGAACCCTGGTAGAGCACATTGGATTGTTGTTAAGAACATTCTTAAGTACCTACGAAGGACCAAGGAATAGTTTCTAGTCCTCGGTGGGAGTGATGACTTAAGGGTACGAGGGTACAGTGACGCTAGTTTTCAGACGGATCGGGATAATTACCGATCGCAGTCGGGCTGGGTCTTTACCCTGAAAGGAGGAGCAGTGACTTGGAAAAGTTCTAAGCAAGAGACCGTAGCTGATTCAACGTGCGAATCAGAGTACATTGCGGCAAGCGAGGCGTCAAAGGAGGCTATATGGTTGAAGAAATTCATAGGAGACCTTGGAGTTATGCCATCCATAAAGGAGCCCATGGAAATTTTCCAGTGATAATGAAGGAGCGGTTGCCTTGACCAAGGAACCAAGGGATCATGGCAGATCTCGACATATCGACAGAAAATACCATTTTATTAGACATCGGGTAGAAGAGGGACTCCTCGTTGTGAAGAGGGTATCGTCAAAAGATAACCCAGCAGATCCCTTTACGAAGGGACTGAGTAGGGTCAAGCATTTGAAGCACGCTAGGAGCGTTGGGCTAAAGGACGATATTAGTTTAGATTAGATATGTAGGAAACTTGTAATGGATAATTTTGTATTCAACATTTTGATGATTAAATAAGGGTGTGTTATTTATAAGAAAGTTACTATCTTGTGTTGATTATTTATCTGTTATTTCCATTTTGCATGTTTTGACTTCCTGAATAATAAGATTGTTCGAACAGTCCACAATCGCTCATATGTTGGAAGTAGATATGAAAGAAGATTGTCATAAATTTGTTTGTAGATTGTCTGAAATGTTTTAGACATAGCAAAGGTTTGCTACAAAGTTTATGAGTGCTTATGAAATATGTGTTGAGCATTGGAATAAACCCGCACTTGCTAGTATCACTTCATGAAAGATATTACAAGTGATCGCAAGATGATAATATCATATAATCTTTAAACCTAGAGATATGGTTATTGTTTGCTAGTTGATTATGCATTGATAATACGAAAACGCATCAGTAACTTGATGTTATAAAACGTATTATTGTGTGTAACTTAGCTAGTAGATAATAAAAGCATATAAGTCGAAGTTTTTCTGTTCCTTTTATTCTAAGAGAATAAAAGCGATATCTTGGCCACTTGATGATTTGGTTTGACTTATGTGCCAGGCCCGGTCAGGATGAAGTTGATGTGTTCAACTAAATTCTATGTCGAACAAATCAGAGATCGAGAAACAAAATGCTGGACAATAAGTATTGTCGGCATGATATTTAGAACAGAGGAGTATACGATCCCTTATCTGAAGGACATGATTTTTTGATCAGAGTTGACAGAAGCGTATAAGAGCTAGGATTTCTAACCGAATCCTGAAGTCGTATGTGAGATATAGTTACTAGACATATCCAAGTGGGAGACTGTTGGATTAGTGTCTAAGCCCGTAACTATATTTGGTATGTACTTGACCCGGTTATGCATGGTCCTTTTGGGTTGCCTTCAACAAAGCAACTTGACAAGGTAATTTAAAGAAAGAGAGAGGATATTATGGTTTATTAATATATTATAAGAATAATATATTAAAGGATAAATCATATTTATTTAATTAGTATTAGTCATAAATTAATTAGGAATTAATTTGGTGACTAAAATGGATTAATTAAATAAAGGGGCTTAAACTGTCAAATGTGTGATTTTTGAGTTTTGGGCTGGGAAACCTAATGGACTAAGGGGGAACGAAATTATGATGAAGGATCATCATATTTTCGTCCAAGGGCCTTATTCCAGAAGGTTCCTTGGGCTCCTTGGTGGCTAAGCTATCCATTAGGGTTTAGACTGAAACCTTAGCAGCCTATAGTATAAATAGAGACCCTTGCACGCAATTTTCGGCCACTTACTTCCCAAGAGAAACCCTAGGCCGAAAATTAGCATCCTCCTCTCTCTCAAAGTTGCCTTCTTGCTTGTGTGGTGTTTGTGATCCATTAGAGGAGTTACAATTGTGACTCTAAGCTCAAGAGAATAAGATTCAAGCTACTATTTGAAGAGGTAAACATCTAGATCTAATGTTATATGTTAATTTCGAAATTATGTATGCTGTATTAGGGTTTATAAGTCTTGGATTCATTTCATGTACAATAGAGAAACCTAGATCCAAGCATTAGGGTTTGTATGAGCACATAGGATTGTTCTTATGCATAAAACCCATCAGTTCTCACATAATTTTTTTTGCATAAAGATTTTAAGTTTATAAACCGGAGTCGGTTAATATCCATTCAATTACCGAAATAGTATGATCCATGTGTTATATAACTATGTCATATTTATTCAATCTTGAGTTTGAATAAATTAATAAACCTTGAGTTTGAATAAATTAATAAACCTGAGTCGGTTAATATTAATTTCAGTAATTTAATCTAAATTGTATGATTCATGTTGTATATAACTATCTCATATTTATTCAATATTGGGTTTGAATAAATTAATAACAATTCTCGCATAAATTTTTTGCATAAAGATTTAAAGTATATAAACCCGTGTCAGTTAATATCCACTCATTTCTCTCTCTATACTTTAAACATCGAGTATGTTTGTAACTCATATGTAAAAGAACCGCAGAGGCGCATACATAAATTGCATGCTCTTAAAACATAGAATGTAGTAGGAATTCCAGTTCTTTATTACTAATAAACATATTTCACTTAATAAAATTACATCTTAAAGCAGTAGATGGTGGTAACTGTCGGTTGCCAACTTCAGGGTCTAATGGTTCCCACGACCGGAGGAGTGAATGTTGTAGTGACCGGTGGTGGGGGTGATGTGCTTGTAGGAAGTGAGGGAATAAGAGGAGGGAGTGGAGGCAATGGAACTGATGGAATTAAGGGCGGCAATGGCACTGATGGAATTAGAGGCGGCAATGGTGGTAATGGATTTAGAGGAGGTAATGGCACTGATGGAATTAGTGGAGGCAATGGCGGCAATGGTATCAGTGGAGCCAATGGCGGTAATGGAATTAGAGGAGATACTGGCGGCAATGGATTGAGAGGAGGTAATAGAGGTAATGGAGGTAATGGAATTAGAGGAGGCAATGGAGGTAATGGAATTAGAGGAGGCAATGGCACTGATGGAGTTAAGGGAGGCAATGGCGGCGATGGCATTGAGGGCGTTGGAAGTGATGATGGGGCGTCGGGGAAGCCATTTGATAGCGTAAGTGGAGGGACCGGTGGTAAGAGGCGGCTTGCTTCGGTTGCTTGGAGGTTGCTGGAGAAAACGAGAGTTATAAGGAGAGGGAGAATGACGAGGGAAGTAGAAGCTACGAATTGGAATGAAGTCTTTGAAGAAATTTGTGGTTATATAGGCGTAGGCCATTAAATTTTTGTTACTTCCCCTATCTTTTAAAACAATAAAAAATATATTTCTTTATATTTCTTTTATATAATCAAATATTTTAGGTTACACGAACGTAAATAAATATACGTTGCACATAAACCATTAATAAATAAGAGATTGTATTAATTACTTTAAAAACGTATACACTATGTTCAAGCATGAGTAGTTTTAATATTTGAGGCTTCAATAATATCTTATGCGGATGCAAATTATATTTGTGTTAGTGTGTGGCCTAACGACAAGTATAACTATAGTTACTACACATAGAGTCGTAACCTGCTTCAAAATTTTAAATATGGTAAGTAGGTCGCAAAATTCTGTATAACATATCATGGGTTGTTAGTATACAAATTTTATGTCCTACATGATATATTCACGAACTACTTTAAAATGCTTTACTATCTAACTAAATTTAAAAAAACAAAGAAACTTTATAAGTTGTCACTACACTTGAAATAATGCAATATTCATCGGCTTAGTATACACAATAACGTTTTGTTGTTCCTTGCATAATTAATTCAACTCTTATTATGAAAAATAATATACGCTTCATAACATAATGCTAATTTGTACTAAACATTGTGATGTTATTCGTCTGACATAGCTTTATGTTTTTTTAAAAACATGGCAAATCTTATATTAGAAATTTAGATTTTATAAAATGTTTGTTTACTTCCGATAAGTAGGATTCGTTTTCACAATCTCGTAGCTTGAATTAGCCCAATATTGTCCTTTAACTTCTCAAGAAATAAAATTCACTTGCCTTCTTATAAAGTAGATTAAATTACTAAAATCATCCTTATGGTTTGATTAGAATTACATGTTTGGTCCCTAGATTGTTTTTAGTTTCGGACCATCCTTATGGTATGATTTTATTGCGTTTTTAATCCATCACAAACATAAAAAATACAATGTGTGTGTATATATATATATATATATATATATATATATATATATATATATATATATTCAGTTTTTTAATTTCTTTTATTTATTTATTAATTCTAAAAAAATTAGTTCATATAAATTTATAAATATAAGGTGCCACCACCACTAAAAGAACCGAGAACCATCACCACTAAAAGAACCAACGAACACCACCGACACCTCCTCCGCAGTCAGACACCAACTCTTTCACCGTCAAACACCACTACTTAAGTCTGAATAAATTAATATCAGTTCTCACATAATTTTCTTTGCATAAAGATTTTAAGTTTATAAACCGGAGTCGGTTAATATCCATTCAATTACCGAAATAGTATGATCCATGTTTTATATAACTATGTCATGTTTATTCAATCTTGAGTTTGAATAAATTAATAAACCTGAGTCGGTTAATATTAATTTCAGTAATTTAATCTAAATTGTATGATTCATGTTGTATATAACTATCTCATACTTATTCAATGTTGGGTTTGAATAAATTAATAACAATTCTCGCATAAATTTTTTGCATAAAGATTTAAAGTATATAAACCCGTGTCAGTTAATATCCACTCATTTCTCTCTCTATACTTTAAAGATTGAGTATGTTTGTAACTCATATGTAAAAGAACCGCAGAGGCGCATACATAAACTACATGTTCTTGAAACATAGAATGTAGTAGGAATTCCAATTCTTTATTACTAATAAACATATTTCACTTAATAAAATTACATCTTAAAGCAGTAGATGATGGTATCTGTCAGTTGCCAACTTCAGGGTCTAATGGTTCCCGCGACCGGAGGAGTGAAGGTTGTAGTGACCGGTGGTGGGGGTGATGTGCTTGCAGGAAGTGAGGGAATAAGAGGAGGGAGTGGAGGCAATGGAACTAACGGAATTAAGGGCAGCAATGGTACTGACGGAATTAGAGGCGGCAATGGTGGCAATGGATTTAGAGGAGGTAATGGCACTGATGGAATTAGTGGAGGCAATGGCGGCAATGAAATTAGTGGAGGCAATGGCGGCAATGGTATCAGTGGAGCCAATGGCGGTAATGGAATTAGAGGAGTTAATGGCGGCAATGGATTGAGAGGAGGTAATGGAATTAGAGGAGGTAATGGAGGTAATAGAATTAGAGGAGGCAATGGCACTGATGGAGTTAAGGGAGGCAATGTCGGGGATGGCATTGAGGGCGTTGGAAGTGACGATGGGGCGTCGGGGAAGCCATTTGATAGCGTAAGTGGAGGGACCGGTGGTAAGAGGCGGCTTGTTGCGGTTGCTTGGAGGTTGCTGGAGAAAATGACAGTTATAAGGAGAGGGAGAATGACGAGGGAAGTAGAAGCCATATAGGCGTAGGCCATTAAATTTCTGTTACTTCCCCTATCTTTTAAAAGAATAAAAATTATATTTCTTTATATTTCTTGTATATAAGAAAATATTTTAGGTTACACGAACGTAAATAAATATACGTTGCACGTAAACCATTAATAAATAAGATATTGTATTAATTACTTTAAAAACGTATATATAAACACCACCCATAGTCTTGTTAGCGGTTGCTACCAAAACGAAATCAATTATCATATAGTATTGCATTATCCGTAAAATGAAATAATGCACGTAAAGATAAAAACATTCTATTTAGCGTTTATGTAAGAGAAAAAAGTGAATCCTATTCAAAAATATCAAACAAGTAATAACAGGTTGTTGCATATTGCAAACATACTTTTTTTTGAAGATTGAGTTAATCAATGTTATAAGTTCATAATAAAATGCGATATCTAACTATAGAAAGTCATTGTTCTATGAATCGTAAGTAATCAAATTTTATATTTGATTGTAGGCTTATGACATAAATCATTGTGTGTTAGAGTTTAAAGTATATAGAAAAAAGTGATGTATGGTTCAATTAAGTTCATAATTTTATGTATGATAATCTAGTATTACAAATTATAACATTCCAAATGTACACTATGTTCAAGCATGAGTAGTTTTAATATTTGAGGCTTCAATAATATCTTATGCGGATGCAAATTATATTTGTGTTAGTGTGTGGCCTAACGACAAGTATAACTATAGTTACTACACATGGGGGTCGTCACCTGCTTCAAAATTTTAAATCTGGTAAGTAGGTCGCAAAATTTTGTATAACATATCATGGGCTATTAGTATACAAATTTTATGTCCTCCATGATATATTCACGAACTACTTTAAAATGCTTTACTATTTAACTATATTTAAAAAAAAAAAACTTTATAATTTGTCACTACACTTGAAATAATGCAGTATTCATCGGCTTAGTATACACAATAAAGTTTTGTTGTTCCTTGCGTAATTAATTCAACTCTTATTATGAAAAATAATATACGCTTCATTACATAATGCTAATTTGTACTAAACATTGTGATGTTGTTATTCGTGTGACATAGCTTTATGTTTTTTAAAAAACATGGCAAATCTTATATTAGAAATTTAGATTTTATTAAAAGTTTGTTTACTTCCGATAAGTAGGATTCGTTTTCACAATCTCATAGCTTGAATTAGCCCAATATTGTCCTTTAAATTCTCAAGAAATAAAATTCACTTGCCTTCTTATAAAGTAGATTAAATTACTAAAATCATCCTTATGGTTTGATTAGAATTAAATGTTTGGTCCCTAATTTTTTTTTTTTACTTTCGGGCCATCCTTATGGTATGTTTTTATTGCGTTTTTAATCCCTCACAAACATAAAAAAATATAATCTTTCCCTTTATATATATATATATACACACACACACACACACACATATATATATATATATATATATATATATATATATATATGCAGTTTTTTAATTTCTTTTATTTATTTATTAATTCTAAAAAAATTACTTCATATAAATTTATAGATATAGGGTGCCACCACCATTAAAAGAACTGAGAACCATCACCACTAAAAGAACCAACGAACACCACCAGCACCTCATCCGCCGTCAAACACCACCTTTTTCACCGCCAAACACCACTAGTTAAGTCTGAATAAATTAATATCAGTTCTCACGTAATTTTTTTTGCATAAAGATTTTAAGTTTATAAACCGAAGTCGGTTAATATCCATTCAATTATCGAAATAGTATGATCCATGTTTTATATAACTATGTGAAATTTATTCAATCTTGAGTTTGAATAAATTAATAAACCTGAGTCGGTTAATATTAATTTCAGTAATTTAATCTAAATTGTATGATTCATGTTGTATATAACTATCTCATATTTATTCAATATTGGGTTTGAATAAATTAGTAACAGTTCTCGCATAAATTTTTTGTATAAAGATTTAAAGTATATAAACCCGTGTAAGTTAATATCCACTCATTTCTCTCTCTATACTTTAAACATTGAGTATGTTTGTAACTCATATATAAAAGAACTGCATAGGCGCATACATAAATTGCATGTTCTTGAAACATAAAATGTAGTAGGACTTCCAATTCTTTATTACTAATAAACATATTTCACTTAATAAAATTACATCTTAAAGCAGTAGATGGTGGTAACTGTCGATTGCCAACTTCAGGGTCTAATGGTTCCCGCGACCGGAGGAGTGGATGTTGTAGTGACCGGTGGTGGGGGTGATGTGCTTATAGGAAGTGAGGGAATAAGAGGAGGGAGTGGAGGCAATGGAACTGATGGAATTAGAGGAGGCAATGGCACTGATGGAATTAGAGGCGGTAATGGTGGCAATGGATTTAGAGGAGGCAATGGCACTGATGGAATTAGTGGAGGCAATGGCGGCAACGGTATCAATGGAGGCAATGGCGGTAATGAAATTAGAGGAGTCAATGGCGGCAATGGATTGAGATGAGGTAATGGAATTAGAGGAGGCAATGGCACTGATGGAGTTAAGGGAGGCAATGTCGGCGATGGCATTGAGGGCGTTGGAAGTGATGATGGGGCATCGGGGAAGCCATTTGATTGCGTAAGTGGAGGGACCGGTGGTAAGAGGCGGCTTGCTGCGGTTGCTTGGAGGTTGCTGGAGAAAATGACAGTTAAAAGGAGAGGGAGAAGGACGAGGGAAGTAGAAGCCATTTTGCGAATTGGAATGAAGTCTTTGAAGAAATTTGTGGTTATATAGGCGTAGGCCATTAAATTTCTGTTACTTCCCCTATCTTTTAAAAGAATAAAAAATATATTTCTTTATATTTCTTTTATATAATAAAATATTTTAGGTTACACGAACGTAAATAAATATACGTTGCACATAAACCATTAATAAATAAGAGATTGTATTAATTATTTTAAAAACGTATATATAAACACCACCCATAGTCTTGTTAGCGGTTGCTACCAAAACGAAATCGATTATCATATAGTATTGCATTATCCGTAAAAGAAAATAATGCAGGTAAAGATAAAAACATTCTATTTAGCGTTTATGTAAGAGAAAAAAGTGAATCCTATTCAAAAGTATCAAACAAGTAATAACAGGTTGTTGCATATTACAAACATATTTTTTTTAAGATTGAGTTAATCAATGTTATAAGTTCATAATAAAATGCGATATCTAACTATAGAAAGTCATTGTTCTATGAATCGTAAGTAATCAAATTTTATATTTGATTTTAGACTTATGACATAAATCATTGTGTGTTAGAGTTTAAAGTATATAGGAAAAAGTGATGTATGGTTCAATTAAGTTCATAATTTTATATATGATAATCTAGTATTACAAGTTATAACATTCCACATGTACACTATGTTCAAGCATGAGTAGTTTTAATATTTGAGGCTTCAATAATATCTTATGTGGATGCAAATTATATTTGTGTTAGTGTGTGGCCTAACGACAAGTATAACTATAGTTACGACACATGGGGTCGTAACCTGCTTCAAAATTTTAAATATGGTAAGTAGGTTGCAAAATTTTGTATAAAATATCATAGGCTGTTAGTATACAAATTTTATGTCCTACATGATATATTCATGAACTACTTTAAAATGCTTTACTATCTAACTAAATTTAAAAAAACAAAGAAACTTTATAATTTGTCAGTACACTTGAAATAATGCAATATTCATCGGCTTAGTATACACAATAACGTTTTGTTGTTCCTAGCATAATTAATTCAACTCTTATGAAAAATAATATACGCTTCACAACATAATGCTAATTTGTACTAAAAATTGTGATGTTGTTATTCGTCTGACATAGCTTTATGTTTTTTAAAAAACATGGCAAATCTAATATTAGAAATTTAGATTTTATTAAAAGTTTGTTTACTTCCAATAATTAGCCCAATATTGTTCTTTAACTTCTCAAGAAATAAAATTCACTTGCCTTCTTATAAAGTAGATTAAATTACTAAAATCATCCTTATGGTTTGATTAGAATTAAATGTTTGGTCCCTAATTTTTTTTTTTTTACTTTCGGACCATCCTTATGGTATGTTTTTATTGTGTTTTTAATCCCTCACAAACATAATAAATACAATCTTTCCCTTTTTATATATATATATATATATATATATATATATATATATATATATATATACACACACACACACACATATATATATATATATATATATATATATATATATATATATATATTCAGTTTTTTAATTTCTTTTATTTATTTATTAATTCTAAAAAAATTAGTTCATATAAATTTATAGATATAGGGTGCCACCACCACTAAAAGAACCGAGAACCATCACCACTAAAAGAACCAACGAACACCACCAGCACCTCATCCGCCGTCAAACACCACTAGTTAAGTCTGAATAAATTAATATCAGTTCTCACGTAATTTTTTTTGCATAAAGATTTTAAGTTTATAAACCGGAGTCGGTTAATATCCATTCAATTATCGAAATAGTATGATCCATGTTTTATATAACTATGTGAAGTTTGAATAAATTAATAAACCTGAGTTGGTTAATATTAATTTTCAGTAATTTAATCTAAATGTTATGATTCATGTTGTATATAACTATCTCATATTTATTCAATATTGGGTTTGAATAAATTAATAACAGTTCTCGCATAAATTTTTTGTATAAAGATTTAAAGTATATAAACCCGTGCAAGTTAATATCCACTCATTTCTCTCTCTATACTTTAAACATTGAGTATGTTTGTAACTCATATATAAAAGAACCGCATAGGCACATACATAAATTGCATGTTCTTGAAGCATAAAATGTAGTAGGAATTCCAATTCTTTATTACTAATAAACATATTTCACTTAATAAAATTACATCTTAAAGCAGTAGATGGTGGTAACTGTCGGTTGCCAACTTCAGGGTCTAATGGTTCCCGCGACCGGGAGTGGATGTTGTAGTGACCGGTGGTAGGGGTGATGTGCTTGTAGGAAGTGAGGGAATAAGAGGAGGGAGTGGAGGCAATGGAACTGATGGAATTAGAGGAGGCAATGGCACTGATGGAATTAGAGGCGGTAATGGTGGCAATGGATTTAGAGGAGGCAATGGCACTGATGGAATTAGTGGAGGCAATGGCGGCAATGGTATCAGTGGAGGCAATGGCGGTAATGGAATTAGAGGAGTCAATGGCGGCAATGGATTGAGAGGGGGTAATGGAGGTAATGGAATTAGAGGAGGCAATGACACTGATGGAGTTAAGGGAGGCAATGTCGGCGATGACATTGAGGGCGTTGGAAGTGATGATGGGGCGTCGGGGAAGCCATTTGATAGCGTAAGTGGAGGGACCGGTGGTAAGAGGCGGCTTGTTGCGGTTGCTTGGAGGTTGCTGGAGAAAATGATAGTTATAAGGAGAGGGAGAATGACGAGGGAAGTAGAAGCCATTTTGCGAATTGGAATGAAGTCTTTGAAGAAATTTGTGGTTATATAGGCGTAGGCCATTAAATTTTTGTTACTTCCCCCATCTTTTAAAACAATAAAAAATATATTTCTTTATATTTTTTTATATAATCAAATATTTTAGGTTATACGAACGTAAATAAATATACGTTGCATATAAACCATTAATAAATAAGAGATTGTATTAATTACTTTAAAAATGTATATATAAGCACCACCCATAGTCTTCTTAGCGGTTGCTATCAAAACGAAATCGATTATCATATAGTATTGCATTATCTGTAAAAGGAAATAATGCACGTAAAGATAAAAACATTCTATTTAGCGTGTATGTAAGACAAAATAGTGAATCCTATTCAAAACTATCAAACAAGTAATAACAGGTTGTTGCATATTGCAAACATATTTTTTTTTGAAGATTGAGTTAATAATTGTTATAAGTTCATAATAAATTGTGGTATCTAACTATAGAAAGTTATTGTTCTATGAATCGTACGTAATCAAATTTTATATTTGATTGTAGACTTATGACATAAATCATTGTGTGTTAGAGTTTAATGTATATAGGAAAAAAGTGATGTATGGTTCAATTAAGTTCATAATTTTATATATGACAATCAAGTATTACAAATTATAACATTCCACATGTACACTATGTTAAAGAATAAGTAGTTTTAATATTTGAGGCTTCACAAATATCTTATGCGGGTGCAAATTATATTTCTGTTAGTGTGTGGCCTAACGACAAGTATATCTATAGTTACTACCCATGGGGGTCGTCACCTGCATCAAATTTGTAAATCTGGTAAGTAGGTCGCAAAATTTTATATAACATATCATACGTTATTAGTATACAAATTTTCGTAAAAAATGTGCTACATGATATATTCATGAACTACTTTTAAATGCTTTACTAGCTAACTAAATTAAAAAAAAAACAAAGAAACTTTATAATTTGTCAGTACACTTGAAATAATGCAATATTCATTGGCTTAGTATACACAAAGAACGTTTTGTTGTTCCTTGCATAATTAATTCAACTCTTATGAAAAATAATATACGCTTCATAACATAATGTTAATTTGTACTAAACATTGTGATGTTGTTATTCGTCTGACATAGCTTTATGTTTTTGTTAAAAACATGGCGAATCTTATATTAGAAATTTAGATTATCTTAAAAGTTTGTTTACTTCCGATAAGTAGGATTTGTTTTCACAATCTTGTAGTTGAATTAGCCTAATATTGTCCTTTAACTTTTTAAGAAATAAAATTCACTTGCTTCTTCTTATAAAGTAGAGTAAATTACTAAAATCATCCTTATGGTTAGATTAGAATTACATGTTTGGTCCCTAATTTGTTTTTACTTTCGGACCATCCGTATGGTATGATTTTATTGCGTATTTAATCGCTCACAAACATAAAAATACTATCTTTCCATATATATATATATATATATATATATATATATATATATATATATATATTCATTTTTTAATTTCTTTTATTTATTTATTTATTAATTATAAAAAGTTAATATAAATTTATAGATATAGGGTGCCACCAAAGCAACGAGAACCATCACCACTAAAAGAACCAATGAACACCACCAGCACCTCATCTGCCGTCAAACACCATAAGTTAAGTCTGAATTAATTAATATCAGTTCTCACATAGATTTTTTTTTGCATAAAGATTTTAAGTTTTTAAACTGGAGTCGGTTAATATACATTCAATTATCTAAATAGTATGATCCATGTTTTATATAACTATGTCACATTTATTCAATCTTGAGTTTGAAAAAATTAATAAACCTCAGTCGGTTATTATTAATTTCAGTAATTTAATCTAAATTGTATGATCCATGTTATATATAACTATCTCATATTTATTCAATATTGAGTTTGAATAAATTAATCACAGTTCTCGCATATATATATATATATATATATATATATATATATATATATATATATATATATATATATATATATATATATATGTGCATAAAGATTTAAAGTATATAAACTCGTGTGAGTTAATATCCACTCATTTCTCTCTCTATACTTTAAACATTGAGTATGTTTGTAACTCATATGTAAAAGAACCGCAGAGGCGCATACATAAATTGCATGATCTTAAAACATAAAATGTAGTAAGAATTCCAATTCTTTATTACTAATAAACATATTTCACTTAATAAAATTACATCTTAAAGCTATAGATGGTGGTAAATGTCGGTTGCCTACATCAGGGTCTAACTGTTCCCACTACCGAAGGAGTGAATGTTGTAGTGACGCGGGGGGGGGGGGGGAGGGGGGGTGATGTGCCTGTGGGAAGTGAGGGAATAAGAGGAGGGAGTGGAGGCAATGGAACTAATGGAATTAGAGGGGATAATGGCACTGATGGAATTAGAGGCGACAATGGATTTAGAGGGGCAATTGCACCGATGGAATTAGTGGCGGCAATGGTGGCAATGAAATTAGAGGAGTCAATGGCGACAATGGATTGAGAGGAGGTAATAGAGGCAATGGAATTAGAGGAGGCAATGGCACTGATGTAGTTAAGGGCGGCAACGTCGGCAATGACATTGAGGGCATTCGAAGTGATGATGGGTCGTCGGGGAAGCGATTTAATAGCGTAAGTGGAGGGACTGGTGGCAAGAGGCGGCTTGCTGCGGTTGCTGGAGAAAATGAAAGTTACAAGGAGAGGGAGAATGACGAGTGCAGTAGACGCACATTTGTGAATTGGAATGAAGTCTTTGAAGAAATTTGTGGTTATATAGATGAGGCCATTAAATTTATGTTACTTCCCCTATCTTTTAAAACAATAGAAAATATATTTCTTTATATTTTTTTATATAATCAAATATTTTAGGTTACACAAATGTAAATAAATATACGTTGCACATAAACCATTAGTAAATAAGAGATTGTATTAATTACTTTAAAAACGTATATATAAACACCACACATAGTTTTGTTAGCGGTTGCTACCAAAACGAAATCGATTATCTTATAGTATTGCATTATGCGTAAAAGGAAATAATGCACGTAAAGATAAAAATATTCTGTTTAGCGTTTACGTAAGACAAAAAGTGAATCGTATTCAAAAGTATCAAACAAGTAATAATAGGAAGTTGCATATTGCAAACATATTTTTTTTTTTGAAGATTGAGTTAATCAATGTTATAAGTTCATAATAAAATACGGTATCTAACTATAGAAAGTTATCGTTCTATGAATAATAAGTAATCAAATTTTATATTTGATTGTAGACTTATGACATAAATCATTGTGTGTTAGAGTTTAAAGTATATAGGAAAAAGTGATGTATGGTTCAATTAAGTTCATAATTTTATATATGATAATAAAGTATTACAAATTATCACATTCCACATCTACACTATGTTCAAGCATGAGTAGTTTTAATATTTGATGCTTCAATAATATCTTATGCGAATGCAAAGTATATTTGTGTTAGTGTGTGGCCTAACGACAAGTATGACTATAGTTACTACACATGGGGGTTGTCACCTGCTTCAAAGTTTTAAATCTGGTAAGTAGGTCACAAAATTTTGTATGACATATCATGGGTTGTTAGTATACAAATTTTCGTAAAAGTTGTAATTTAGACAAAATCTGGGTTTTTGGAACTGACTGTTCGTCGTGTTCTTGAGGCATGTCGTGCATCTTCAATGCACATGGTACACCTTCAACATGCACGTGGCGCAGTCTTTGGTGTGCGCGAGGCTCATTTCAACAATTTTTCAATCCTTTTTCCTATCTTAACTTAATTCTAATTGTCTTGTCATATTTTCATCAGGTATGTCTCGAGCAGGTTGTCAGCGGGCGGGTCGGTTTCCACCTAATTGGTATCACATTCATATTTACAGTTTTCTATATAACATTCCTTCTACTAACCGGAACATATTTTTTTCACGGATGACTGCTCTGCTGTCCTAGCAGATCAGCATTCCACAGTCTCTGGTATGGAGGACTGCTGACAATCTTAAGTTGACGACGTGTTTAGAGTCGTATCTCACCCAAGTTTTTCGTGATGGTAATGGTCTCAATTTTTTTTTGCCACAATTAGCCAAAACTCCTAAAACTTTAAGATTTAAAATAATTAACTCAAAAGAATAATACCTGAAAAACAAATGTTACACAAAGAAACTCGATAACTGCTTACCCTTCACGTCATGTCCTTCGCGAGAAACCCTAATCGTTTAAGGTTCGGTGCTCTTCTATTCTAATGGTTGTCAAAGGTTGCTAATCTAATCTTTGGGTGCAATTACATCAGAGGGATCCTAGTTTGGGTTCTACACATTCAGACCAAAGATATCAAAGGCTATGAATGTACGTACTTTTATCCCTATATCGTTGTTTACTTAAGTTACATTAAATAGGTTGAACATCGATATGCTATTGGGTTCATAGGGTTGTTTTTATGTATAATTTTGCTATGTGTCTTTGTGGCTTTGTATCCTCATAACCCAACAATTCTAATTTTGTGCCTCTTTCTAAGTTGATTATGAGCTTCTTATAGAAATTAGGTTTTATTTTATGCTCTTTCAAACATGATCGTCAGTTTCTGAAGAAAAAATATGGTTCTAATTCTGTGAGCTTCTAGAAAATGAGTGAGAATGGGGGAAATGAGAGAAAAAAGAAGAAGATAGACGATCGTGAGTGAGAAATTAGAACCATAATTTGGTATCGACTATAATAGAGTAGGAGAGAGATGATAGGTAAAATAACGGATTTGTCCTCATATGAAGGGCATGTGAGGTAGTTAAGGGTTGCTCTTTATTAGAAGAAAGTCATAGACCAAACCTACAATAAAATATGTTCATAAGGACTAATATATATATATATATATATATATATATATATATATATATATATAAAAGAAAATAAAAACTAAATGGTCAATAATCTAGCGGTAAGGAGTGACGTTTTCAAATGAGAGATTATAAGTTCAAATATCAGTAGAGACATACGTGGTTATTTAGATGTACGTTTGTTAGTTTGCTGTTTAAAAAAATATCATGCTAAAAAAACCCCAATGGGGGTTTTTAAGTTTTCCGCAAAAGCAAAAATGTTTCTCTCTTTGTGTGTGTGTGTGTGTGTGTATATATATATATATATATATATATATATATATATTATTTATTCTAACTTAATTATAATACAAAATATAAGATGGTTTTTTTCATAATTTTTTTAGTATTTTTTTATAACATTATTTTATATTACTATTTATTCTAAGTTAATTATAATACAAAATATAAGATGGCTTTTTTCATAATTCTTTTAGTATTTTTTTCTAACATTATTTACTATTTATTCTAACTCATTTTAATATAAATTTTTTATATTTTTAATACTTAACAAAAAAAGAGTTGATTTGATATCCGTTTTTAGCCTTATCTATCATGAGTTTATATACGTAAATATAAAATCGGTTTTAGGCTATCAGAGTTCGATTAAATCCAAACATGTTTTTATCAGTTTTTTGCATCAGATACGGATTTACAGTTTAACTATTAAACGAACAATTTTTTCGAAACGAACATGACGTCAAGTAGTTAAAAATTTTTACATGTAAAAAGACTATACAAAAAAAATCGTAAGTTGTAAAAAAAAAGTTAAAGATTCGGATGAACCAACTTCATATAAACGAACAAAATTTTAAAAATTTATGATTAATGTCAATTTTTGGATTCCAACCAAATAAATGGAAAAATATTTAAAATATAACCGGAAAAAAACATTGAAAATATAAATGATTTACTAGAAAAATTAATTGATTTTAAATTGGAAATAAAAAATAAATCCAACCACATAATTATTTTTAAAAATCCTAAACAAAAATAATATAGATAAAGTTAGAAAAATAAATGCTTTAAGTTTAAAATAATCGAAGTAATATTTTTTTAATAATAGGATATATTTAAATATAAATAATCTAAAGAATTAATTTAATAAAAATAAAATAGATAATAACTATAAACATATTTTTTTAAAAGTATATTAAAATAGAAAAAATAAAAGAAAAAACATAATAATTAAAAGATGATTAAAGTGTGACGTGAAAGGGATTTTTTTTAAATCTTGGTTTTTTTTAAGAAACCCCTTAAAAAATATATAAAATTAAAAGTTTAAAATTAAACTTTTTTACAAAAACATTGACCCAGTTTAAAGTTTTCTTTGAAAATAATGAAGTTTAAGAGTTTTTGACGATAAAGGTGTTTTTTAAAAAATATATTTACCATATAAGTATAGTTTTGAAAGTATTTATCAAACAATGTTATTTAACGAAAAAAAATCAAAATCGTGCCCTACTCTTCTCTTCTCCTCTTTCCTGAACGACAGAAACAACTGGGGAAGAAGATACGATGACGCCATCGTCTCTCTGACCTCATCTCCATCTTCGGCTAGGGTTGAACATGGTACGGTACCAGTTGATTTTTACTCAAACCGTGTATCGTACCAACTATAGTTGGTATAAATTTTTTGCTATCAGTATCGTACCAACTATACTTGGTACTAACTTGTTTGGCTACCAATAAGTTTGATTGGTACAAATTGATACTTTGTTCTAATTTTCAATTGTAGTAGTTAAAGACTAGTAATGATATTAGACGTTTTTCTCGTCTAGTAATATAAATTAGTAAATTAACTATTGTAGTTACTAAAAAATTTTAATAAGTAACTTTTTAAATTTTTAATATAATTTGGTAACAACTATTGACTATGTCTAATGTCTAATATCATACTTTTTAAAATCGTAAACAGTAAACACTTGACATTTAAAAATACGATTTCGTTTATATATATATATATATATATATATATATATATATATATATATATATATATATATATATATATGAATTGGTTGGTAAGGTAATACCGTGGTATTTAAAATTTAATACTATTATCATACCAAGTTTACTGAATTGGTACGGACTGGTAACTAACTTTCTTGGTTCGGTTGGTAACATGCTGGTTGGTTCTCCGTGGTACATATTGACAGCCCTATCTCCGGCCATCGCTCCGAACGACCACTTCACCTCGCCCACACACTGAACGACACAAGCCACAACGGGAAAAAGTATGAACCAAACTATCATTTCCATCTCCGGCCGCGCCTGCATCTTCAGCCACAACTCCAGCCGGCCACACTAGACGGTGGCGACTCCACCTCCGTCCACTCCTCTAATCGGCGATTCCATTTCAGGTTCGATTTTGAACTCTATCTCAGCTTTGATTATAATACTTTCATTGTTGATTATGCCTTTTTTACGCATATTGAATACATATTTTTGAAATTTCATCTTCATTCCTTACTTGATTAAATTACAAGTTCGAACTTTCTTGCCTGTATTTGCGAGCTACTGTCTACATGAACTTGCTTGGTTAGATTTCAGAATTTGAGTTTGATTTTCTTATATTACTAATGTTGTCGAAATTTACATTGAACTTGCTTAGGTCAGATTTCAGAATTTGAGTTTGAGTTTATGATTGTATATTAATGATGTTATTTTTTGATTGTTGATCTTGTCTGATGTTGTGTTTTGAAATTGATTGCTGATATATGTTGTTTTGCTTGATTTATGATTACATATTAGGGATGGTATCATTGAAATTTACATATAACTGATGTTTTTTGATTGCTTCAATCTTATTGGTGTCTAGTTTCTGAATTTGAGTTTTAGTTTTTTATTATAACTAATGATATGTTTCTGTTTTTTATGTTGTTTTTGGTATATGGATGCTAACGTCAATTTGAACAATGAGGATTTCTACGCAATCTCTCAAGTTGTTGTGAGCAATGCAATAACGAGTAACAATGAAGCTGATGCTAAACGATAGGTTCGAAGAAGATGGCATCGGAGAAGAATATGATGAAGAATCTTTCAACAAATTTCAAGTACTTACAGGTATTGGTTACCAAATGAACTATACCAAATGTTTATTATTATTTTTTTTGTAAGTAGGAATTGTACGAAATAGTTTTATTTTAAGATGGTGCTTGTTGGTTTTATTTTAAGATGATGTTTGTACTTTGTTGGTTTAAATTCAAAAAAAAAATGTTGGTTTATATTCAAATAAATTGTGGGATAATAAAATAAATTGTTGGTTGTAATCATGATTGTAAAAAGAAATTGATAAACATTATTAGCAAAAAAAGTTATTAAAAAAAATTATATTAAGAAAACCTAAAAGTTTTAGATAAGTATACAATTTTGAAACTAAATACTTTTAAAATTTATACCGGTAAATATTTTTTTGAAAACACCATTTTGTTCAAGTTGGTTAAATAAGAAATTTAGTAATTTACCACGTATATAACCATTTACTCGTTGTGCACCAATGCCAACAATTTACCACCTACAGTTACGGCCTACGTCATCCCCATCTCCTTCCCCTCTCCAATCTCCAAAAAAACAAGAAACGTCTCCTCGCCTCTTTCCTGTCTACGCAGTGTTCTATAATAGGAAAGGAATCTTCCTTTCTTTCTCTCTCTAGAATCTAGAGAGAGAAAGGTGTGCGCCATGGGGGAGAAGGTACAGAATGATAAAGATGGCGTATCGTACGATACAAATACGACGCCCCGGGAAGGAGTCGTAGAGGGTATGCCTTTGTTTGCTAAAGAGCTGATCGCCGGTGGTGTCGCCGGAGGAGTCGCGAAGACAATTGTTGCTCCTCTTGAGCGCGTCAAGATCTTGTTTCAGGTATGCTTTTCGTCATCAATTCTGCTTCATAATTGCAGATCGTTGTCGGTGACAATTCACAATTTTGTTAACATCCGATGTGTTCAATTTCATTTTTTATTATGTTACTATCTAATTGTTCATAAATTTGGACGAAATTTTGATTCTAATATATTTAGACCCAGGTTGTGATGATGAATTTGCGGATTAATGGTAATTTCATGCTTTTGATTGCCAATTTTGACAATGCGATAAACAGAAACAGAAAATCCCCTTTTGTGAAGACAAATTGGACTTATATCACCTCCACACCTATTCATTAAATAACGAACACTTCCACCTCCATTTTTACATCAGGCCCCTGGTATTTAAAAACGTTTATTAATAAATGATCAGCATTTATAAATTTTTATATATACAAATGTTGTAATAGAAAGAGATGAAATTAAGACGCTACAAGACACAAATAAATGAAATCACATTCTTGTTTCTTCCATTTAGTAACAATCTTTTTACTCTTATATTACAATATTACAGACTAGAAGCGACTTTCACAATATAGGATTGTTAGCATCTTTTAGAAGGATTGCAAAGACAGAAGGCCTTTTCGGGTTTTACAGGTTGGAGAACAAACTTCTATCGACCAATTCGAACTCCAAAAACTTTTTCTTATTCTATTTAATCTAATGATATAGATATTTTTATTGTAATTTATATACTCAGAGGAAATGGAGCTAGTGTTGCGAGAATTGTTCCTTATGCAGCCTTACATTATATGGCATATGAACAATATAGAAGACATATTGACCATAACTTTCCTGGAATGGGAAGTGGTCCAGTTGTTGATCTGTTAGCAGGATCATTATCTGGAGGAACTGCTGTTCTTTTCACTTATCCACTTGATTTAGTTAGAACTAAATTGGCTTACCAGGTATACAATCATAATTCCCACAATTTTATTTTAAAAAATAGTTACATACTTTTTTAATATGCAATTAGCCATAGTTTGAGTGTCTAACTAGCCCAATCATTTTCATCTGATATGATAGTACAGGTTGTGGATACTCCCAAATTGAACATGAAAGAGGCCATGAGTAGCGAACATGCATTCAGAGGAATTAGGGATTGTTTTTCAAGAACTTATAGAGATGCTGGGATTAGAGGGTTGTATCGTGGTGTTGGTATGAATTTTTTTAATTTCTCATACAAAATAAGTTTTTTTTTTTTTTTTTTTTTTTATAAAAATTGATTTTTTTTTTTGTAGCTCCATCACTCTATGGAATCTTTCCTTACTCGGGTTTGAAGTTTTACTTCTATGAGAAAATGAAAAGCCATGTCCCCGGTGATTACAGAAAAAACATGATGGTCAAACTTGCTTGTGGGTCCGTTGCTGGTTTACTTGGTCAAACTTTCACTTACCCTTTGGATGTTGTCAGACGCCAAATGCAGGTAATTGTTTAAATCTAGTATATGTATATGTATATAATCAAAGTATGAGAGTATCAAGAGTCAAGATACATGTTTGACTATTGTAGGTTCAACGTCTACATGGCTCAAGCTCACAACTGAAAGGAACAATGGGAACTCTTGTTATGATTGTCCAAAAAGAAGGATGGAAACATTTATTTTCAGGATTGAGCATCAACTATCTCAAGGTGAGATTGTTAATTACCCGAAAGGGCGAATTTGTAAAAAGTTAGGACTTAACAAGGAAATTTATTTATTTATTTTTTTATTTTTTTCAGGTGGTGCCATCAGTTGCAATTGGATTTACAGTCTATGATACTATGAAAGTATATTTAAAGGTCCCACCACGAGAAAAAGCTATTGTTGAAATGGCCACAAATAAAAGAGAGACCCAAACAACAACCTTGCCCTCATCACAATAATTACAACTTTAACCTGGTATTCTTTTTTCCAATTAGTTTTAAGGTAATTGAAAATTGTATATTTGATTCTTTTGTAATCTAGCCTAGGTTCTATTCCAATGTATAGGCACAACTATCCTATCCCCTCTTTGCAATGATTTGAGGGTGAGTTAATAATCCCTTAGATTGAGAATAATCCAGGGCTATATATATGTTACATGTCAATTTCCAAACAATGTACATAAAAAATAAGATTTGTAATTGTATATGTAACATCCATATTTGATATCTATATTTCAAGATAGTTAACTATGTTACATGTCAATATCCAAACAATGTGCATATAAAAGATTTACCAATAATCTCCACAAGAGCACATACCATCCTTAAAATGATGAAACCTTTTGTTGTCTCTTACAATGAGCTCCCTCCCAACAATCTTGGACATAATCTTGATAGCATTATGACAATCACCACATATCCTTAAATTCTTGATGATCCTAAGAGTTGTTCTTGCTGGAGTACTAATTAAACCATATGCAATTGCTAACCTTTCACTGTGGTGCATCAAGGCTTGTTCTTTAGCTTCTTGATCAATGTCATGAAGAACGTATCGGGTATCCGGAACATACCCTGCATCTCTCATTTGACCATTTAAACCGTTTAATTTCTTGTTTGAATCTTCTTTGTAAGGATCTGGATTTCTGTATTCATAGACTCTGTTCTTCTTCCCTTCAAGCATATTAGTTGCAGATTGATTAAGTAAAGGAATTTGATGTAACACAATTGATGGTTGAAGGAATGCTATGGCTCGATCTTCAAGCTCGATATCACCATGGATTCGAGCAGAATTCATCAATGATTCCCATATTTTGTATGTAGGTTTAATAGGAATGTTTTCAATGAACTCAAAAGCTTCGTTTAGATGCCCGGATTTCCCCAAAGCATCGATAACCCCTAGATAATGATCAATTTCTGGATCTAGATTGTAGTCGTTCTTCATTGATTTGAAGTGTTTGAAGCATTCTTGAATTGAATTAACACTGGCACATGCTGATAAAAGTAATCGGAAAGTCTCCTTGTTTGGAGTTAACTCCAGCTCTTTCATCTGGTCGTATAACAACAAACCTGCATCGGGTTCCCCGTTATCTGTGTAGCCCTTTATCATTGAATGCCATAAGTTTAAGTCATCTCGTTCACGCATTCTGTCGAACACCCTGCGTGCATCCCTCATGCTGTTGCATTTTATGTATAGACCTATCAATTTAGAGTTCAAATTCACAAAACCGTAGTACGGAGATCGAATAAGAAGCTGCTGGACCTTCTTCCCCAGTTCAAGATCGTCACATGAATCCAAAACAAGCTCGAAAACATCGGAACCTGCTGGCACACCTTGAGACATAAATTCAATCGTTTCTTTAATCGAGCCATTTTTGCATAGCGTCATTAAATCCACATCCGGTGGCGGAGATGGGGCGGTGTGTTTTTGTTTTGAGTTGTTTTTGGGAAGAGGTGGTGGTTTTGTGGATGTGTTGAGGCGGCGATTGGTGGTGCGTGTGGTGGCATCGTTTCGGGATGCGGTGCAGAGGGATTTGGGAGTAGGATTTGGAAGGTGAAATGGAAATTTGAGGTTGGTCTGTTTTGGTATGCCAAATTTGAATTCAATAGAAGAGAGAGATGACGCCATTGGAGAGCACGAGCTCTGGTTAGACCGTTAAACCAGATAGATGATAAAGGAGGAAGAAAATATCTACAGGTCGTTGTCGTTTTATACTTATATTTTTTGTACATGAGGGGTGGCCACTCGTTTTAGTTGTTTTATATTCATAAACTAACATTTACCAAGTAATTGTTAAATAAAAAACTTATATACACAAAATCAGAATTAATATCTGAAAATGAATTTCTTGTTTAATCAATTTCATTGAAACCTAATATCATCAAAGAAAAATTTTGAACTTTGTATTAGGTTTTATTTGAGTGTCCATTTAAAGTGATTATTGTAACTTCAAATTGTAAAAATTACTTTATACCATTCATTGAAATCGAATTTGATTCTTAATTATTTGTTATAAGATGATCAGGTTTGAAAAAACATATAATCGATTGTTGTAAATAACAAGTATTAATATAGTATAAGTTTATTCAACTATCTATAACTTTATCGGCTAGCTATTTCATTAAATGGTTTTAAATATGTTCAACGACAAAATTTTGAGAACTTTCAATTTTTATCTTGGAAGAAAAAAACTTGAATTTTGGTTTAGTTTAAAACTTTTAGTTTAAACAAGGTCAGATAACTAGTAACTTTTTGTTTTAGTATTTGTGCAATTTTACGGATTTTAAAATACTAAAGCTAATTTTACTAAACAATTTTACACAAATAAAAACTAGATTCAATTTTACAAATTTCAAAATACTAAATCTAATTTTACCAAACAAATTTACACAAATAAAACTTATGACTATTTGCTATTACCAAAGATACTCCTAATAGTAAAAGCTCCCATCATCACTTTGGAAAACCATATGTCCAAGCACCCCCACAATATTTATACATTTGGCTAGCAGCCTAGCAACCATCCAAATAGTTCTGTAAGTTCTAACCAAAAAATAATTATTAGACATTCTAATTTCTATATGCATGATACACGTCTTGTATCAACAAACATTTTGAACCTTATTAACCAATTCAGACAAGTCCACAAACCATTAAGACATATTCAGATAGTGTAATCAGACCACTCAGATATAAACGAAGTATGATCCATAGACATCCCCGGGCATTCATCAAGCTTTGACGCCTCTTTCCCTTCCACCACCCTCGCCGGATTCCCAACCGCAGTGGCTCGTGGCGGCACTTCAATCAGAACCACCGACCCCGCACCAATCTTTGCTCCGGCGCCAATCTTCACGTTCCCCAAAATCGTCGCTCCGGCACCAATCAACACCCCGTCTCCGATCTTCGGGTGGCGGTCGCCGCCTGCTTTTCCAGTCCCACCAAGAGTCACGTGGTGGAGCATTGAAACATTGTCACCAATAACTGCGGTCTCACCCACAACGACACCTGTCGCGTGGTCGAACAATATTCCCTTCCCGAGCTTAGCACCCGGGTGGATGTCAATTGCAAAGACATCGGAGATTCGGGATTGGAGGGCTAGGGCAAGTGGTTTTCGGGATTGAGTCCATAGTTTATGAGACACCCGATGAGCCTAATCAAATGAGAAAAACAAGTTATTAACAAAAAGTGGTTGCAATGTATCCCTGAGCATGAGCAGTTGCAATTTTGGGAGTTTCAATTCATAAGGGCCCAATATACATAATAATATACATTTGGCAAACTGTTGTGGTCGGCTAAAAGGTTGCTGGAAATTTTTATTTTTTTTTCTTTTAGAATGTAGTATATTTCGGAATACTTCTCTAAGCATAAACGAGTAATCTGTAAACGAATTTGTTATTTTTGAATCGTCATACACATTTTAATTTAATACAACAATAGTAAAACACAAAAATGAAAGTGCTTCACATAAATAATCACGATCTGAAAGCAAAAGTTGATTTAGGTTCTTTGCTATTAACCCTATATAACTAATCATAATCTTTTGAAGTGTACTCTCTCCAAAAAATGTAATAAAGTCCTTGAAGTTTGGCTCTATTAACGAAAAGCCATTTCTGAATTTCTTTTGTTGAAGTTTAGCCCAAAAAACCGGTAAACACTTGCAAAAAAAATCATTGTTCCTGGCTAATGCCGGTTTTCAAGGCTTTCTGAAAATTTTAAAAACTAGTCTGAAAATAAACAATTAGATATGGTTTTTTCGTTAATAGGGTTAAAGTTTAAAGACTTTTTGAAAAAATTATCTTTTTATATCTACTAAATTAATGAAGAAAACTCATATTTATTCATTAAAAAACTAAAAAAAATATCATCTACATCATTTTCACTAAAAAAATCATATTTATTCATTAGAAAACTAAAAAAATCATTTTCACTAAAAAATCATTTTTATTTATTTAAAAAAAAATATCATCTACATGAGTTCATTTTAAAGAACAAAATATGAAATTCTAAATATTTGAGAAGTTTGAACTTATAAGAAAAAATAGAAAAATATTGAATTATTGAAATTAAATTGTTTGTTTTTCTTTTAACTTAAACAAATAATTTGATAAATAAACAAAGGAAACTAATCAAACTTTAATTTAGAAATTTTGAAATTAGAAGGAAGTCAATTAATGAAATTGATATGCAATTATTATTACATTTATTGTAATTATTACATTTAAATATTATGTGAAATTAATAAAATGAAAAAAACCACAAAATGTCATGTGGAAAAAAAAATTAGTTGAAAATAACCACAAAATGACATGTGACCAAATCAATGAGATTGTGACATGTGGCAAAAAAAAATTTATTTATTAGGGAGGGTATTCATGTCGTGGATGTGAAAAAGAAGTGACTTGGGTGTAAAGAATGACAATCAAGAGAGTTTCTACTTTTTTAGAAGTTACAAAATTAAGTTCAAGTTGTTCTACAATACATAACTTAAATGACAATATGGTTAAATGGTTGCAAAGAACGTTATAAGAACTACAATAGTTATAAAAACACAAGCTAAAAATGATATATAGTTAGCATCAGTAGCGGAACCAGAAGCCTTTGCAAGGGATATCAAAAAAAATTCCGATAAAAGATTATAAGATAAACTTTTTTTTTTAATTAAGATTCCATTAATTATAAAAGCTTTAAACATTTTCATTGTCACTTTCACCAAAATACAATTCCATTATTGCATTAGTTATAAAAAAAATTACGATTTCATCAATTAGCTTTAGGTTTTCAATTTGCTACCATGCGTTTTGTGATGAAATGTAGCGGGCTATTAATTACACCATCTATTGCTAATTCCAAAGTACATCTTTCTTTTCATTTTGTGGGCTTATTAATTTATTTAGTGGACGGTTATTTGAATTAGGATCTAGAATTTGGACTTTTTATTAAGCCTATAAACTTGACCTATAAACTTGACCTTTGTGCACCATTTGGTCTAGAAATACGTTTCATACGACAAATCAATAAAGTCTTTTTAAATTATAAATTATATATGATAACTACAATTATTAAGATATATATATGAGTTTTCTTCATTAATTTAATAGATATAAAAAGAAAATTTTCAAAAAAATTCTTAAACTTTAACTATATAACGAAAAAACCATTCTGATTGTTTATTTTCAGAAAAGTCCTTAAAATTTTCAGAAAAAACCCTAAAAACCGGCATTAGCCGGGAACAAGGATTTTTGTGAAGTGTTTACCTGTTTTTTTGGATAAATTGCAAATAATAATAATAATAATAATAAATAAAACTAAAAAAAGCAGGATGGTTTTTCCATTAGTAGAGCCAAAGTTCATAGACTTTATTACGGATTTCATAAAAAATGTAAAAAGTATAAAAAGATAATCAACTTTAATCAATTTCTTTTTCCAAAACAAAAGGCTAAAGTCTCCCAACTTTTGTTAAGGTCAAGAAGCTTAAATAAGTAAAGTAACTTTCAACTATTTCTATTTTGGTCGACAGTTTTGTCGGAGAAAACTAATTCTAAACTATATACACTTAATTAAGAATATCGTATATTAAGCTGGTTTGCCCGAGAGGTTAAGGGGGAAGACTTAAGATCTTCTGCACATAAGTGCGCATGGGTTCGAACCCCATAGCCAGCAATAATTTTTATATTTTTATGGATTACTACAAGTAAAATCAAATGACCATTCATTATTGTAAGTGGTTACATCATCAAATGAACATTCTTAGATTATCGATTACCAAAATTTAAAATCAATTTTTTTATAAGCTTTGGAAGTTATTTTTTTAAGTGATTACCATAAAATGATCAATCTTGATTATCTTTTTGCAATTCGTATTAAATATTGTAAAATTCAAGAGAAACCGAACCTGGCAAGCAAGGAAGCCTTTGTAATTGAGTAGGCAATGAGAGAACGAAACGCAAGCAGGGTCACGGGACCTGGCGGCGCGTAAGTCCGCGACGGCAGCTGATCGGAGGTCAGGGTCGCCGGAGAACGCGTTGAGGAAGAGATCGTAGAGCAGAGTTGACAGCAACGTGGAGGAACAAAGCTTATTACCTAGGTGGAAAGAGAGTGAGCGATCCAGGGAGGAGTGAGAGAGTATGGTGGAATATAAGTAGCTAGCCAACGCCGGTTCCGACTCGGCGTCGCGGCGGGCCTCCGCCTTGATCTCTGCCCATACCCACTGTGCCTCATCCGCCGCATCCGACTGCGATGGGTGTCGGGATTCACCTACTGGCATTGATTACAACACGACGTCGCTTTTGCAAATCTATTGAGAATTTATTGTTTCTAACAATGGCGTTCGGAGGAATAGAGACGATAGAGGGCGATTTTTTCAGATTTATTTTTGGACAATTAAATTGAGATAATGAAGTATACACGTGGACGGTTTAGATTGCTGTCTATATACCCACAAAAAAATGGGTTTAATTAGTATGTTTCATTTAAATTGACATATTATTCAATGATGATGATGATGATGATGATATCTGGATAGGAAACAAATTGATATGCATGGATAAAAAATATTAGTATATAAAATTGACATGCATAAATAAAAATGTTGTATATAAATTAGTTTTTGTGAGATTTCGATTCAATTTATGCGGCTCTAAAACAGCTCGAAAAAATATTTTTTGACAATTTATGTTGGATTTTCTTAAAAATATTTTTTGACAATTTATGTTGATTTTCTCATTATGGTTACTCAATCGTTGATAAATCCACATTTATGTTGAAAATTAATGTTCATAAACATCACGACCACCATTATAAACATCCATCTTGATTAGAGGTGTTTGAACAGGTTAAAACAAGTGACTATTTGATTTACTACAACGTCAAATAAGAAAGTTATGTACAAAAATTATACCTACAATATGATTTATAACGAAAATGATTGTCATATCCAAATACCCCTTTGATCTCATGCAGAACGGAAGCAACATGTTTAACCCACATTTTAGAGTAAAACTGATAATTTTGCAAAAATAATTTAAGGTCACAAAAGGGTGCTTTGTTTCACGCCTATGATCTTCAACTATCGTTGATTGTATTTGACGTATCAACTATAATAAATGAAGATCCATTTTGCCACATGTCAATCTCTCATGAGTTTTGATACTTGTTATTTTGTGATATTTTTGAAATAAATAATATCCACGTGTCAATTCTTAGATTTTTAAATTGTAACATCCATAAATTTTACGCCAAATTTAAAATTTTCAAGCATAAATAAAACCATATAGCAATTGTTTACAAAAGTGTTTTCAATTCATTATTCAATCAGAGTGTCCCAAAAGCCAGATCATAAGGATGAGGAGCGGAGGAGCGGTACGGTCACGCCTTCGCCTTGCCATGAACTCCTGAAGTACCTGAAACAATAAACTGAAAACTGTAAGCCCGAGGGCTTAGTGAGCTACCCCCAAAATACCAATACCACACTGATAATACCATGTCTGTAATAATCAATCAATCAACATGCATACTGGGCCATCGGCCTGACTGGACCGCCCTCCAGGGCCTACAGTCCAACTGAATCTATACCGAGCCTTCGGCATGACTGGACCACCACGTGGGCCTACAGTCTCCCCGGACCGCTCATAGGGTGTGTCGGCCTTCAACACAGAGCAGGACCGCCTCAACCCAAGCAACAAGCTACTAATCATGTACGCATAACTAACATATATTGGCATATACAATCATCAAACATATCTATCTCACTGATCACCAAACAGTACAATCATTCATAACTAGAGCACTGACCTAACAGGTCACTAACATATTAATCCCTACGGATCATAAGAGCATAACATACTGTCTATCCTGATTCCGATCTAACAGATCATATCCACATATAGCATACCATAACGATAACAACTAAAAGGGCCGGCCTTGGTGCCTTAGACCCTATCGATATAGTGAGGATAACTCACCTCACAGATGTCGACTCGGTAGATAGATCCCAACTCTCGAATCACTTGACACAAGCTCCACCACCTATTACCATAGCACAATATACCCATAAGTCCTTAACCTTATAAGGTACTCCATAACCCACTAGTCAACCCCTGGTCAAAGTCAAAGTCCTCAGTCAAGGTCAACAGTCCATGTTGACCTTAACTCGCTGAGTACCCTTGGCTACTCGTCGAGTTCCTTGAAGCACTTTCCAACTCGCCGAGTCATCGGGGTGACTCGTCGAGTTCCTCCGATTCTTGATCCAATTCTAAGGCCACCCGTCGAGTTTCCCTCTTGCAACACGACGGATACACACGCATACATATCCTAGGGAAAACTCATCCGACTCGCCGAGTTGTTCATCAACTCGTCGAGTCTTATGGTAATCTTCATCGGACTCGCCGAGTTGTTCATCCAACTCGTCGAGTTCACAGCCATCTTCATGTGACTCGCCGAGTCAACCTTGCGACTCGTCGAGTCCATTCAGTCCTTTTTCCATACAGACTTGTTTTGAGCCATGCAGCGGCTCCAAATCACAGATCCAAGCTTCTAGGGCATGCTTATCACATAAAGTTGCAAACTTTACGTGAATGCATGGCTATAAAGGCTCTAAATGCCTATTTTAAGTCCTTAATAGAGCTTTATGCTCAAGAGGGACCTCAATCATGACCAACATTGTAACTTTATGCTTCTAGAATCCAAGGAGGGTCCAGATCTGAAGTTACAACCTCAGATCTAGCCCATAGCTCTTCTTTCCAACTTAATATCTCACCAAAAACCCTAAAACTCAACCAATAGAAGAGATTCACAAGGAAAAAGGCGATTTGGTTACCTCCAGAAGATGATAACTGAGATAAGTGTTGATTCCCACACTCTATTTGCTCCAATCTCCTTCTCCTCCAAGCCTTCTCCCTCCAAAGATCCTCTTTTCAAGCTTCAAACACACAATTGGCACACACACGCGTATTAGGGTTTTAAGGAGCTCTCAAAGACTGCAAAGAGGCCAAAGGAGGCTGAGGCTCCTTTAAATAGAGGTGCAAACCCCGGAATTTAGGGTTTCATCTGCCAGCTCCTACTCGCCGAGTCCCAATATGGACTCGTCGAGTAGGTCACTTAACATGTGATCCCACCCCGCTGCTACTCGACGAGTAGGTCAACCAACTCGTCGAGTAGAGCTTCACCCATTAAATCTTATTTAAACAATACCTGAGAATCGGGGCGTTACAACTCTCCCCCACTTGAACTAGACTTCGCCCTCGGAGTCCGTTGGAATAAACAATGTCGGGTAATGCTCGCGCATCTCTGCCTCCGGCTCCCATGTCCACTCGGATCCCCTCCGATGTTCCCACTGTACCTTTACTAAAGGTATTTCCTTGTTCCGCAGAATCTTCTTCTTCCTTTCCAAACTAGCCACAGGCCTCTCCACATAGTTCAGGCGCTCATCGACCTGAATGTCATCCAACGATACCACTGCCTCCTGGTCCATAATGCATTTTCGTAATTGCGAAACATGAAATGTGTTGTGGATCCGGCTAAGCTCCTCCGGAAGCTCTAGCCTATAAGCCACCCTGCCAACCCTGGTAACAATCCTGAACGGCCCAATGTAACGGGGACCCAATTTTCCCTCTTCCTGAAGCGGATCACTCCCTTCCAGGGCGAGACCTTCTGGAGAACCATGTCACCCACCTGGAATTCCAACTCAGATCGGCGTCTGTCGGCATAACTCTTCTGCCGACTCTGAGCGGTCTGCAAACGCTGTCTAACCTGCTGGATCTTTTCGGTAGTCTGCAAGATTACCTCCGTCCGACCCATCACTCTGTGTCCCACTTCACCCCAACAGATCGGGGTTCTACATCTCCGTCCATACAACAGCTCGAAAGGCGCGGCGCCAATACTGGAATGATAGCTGTTGTTGTAGGCGAACTCTGCAAGCGGTAGGTGGGAATCCCAACTCCCACCAAAATCAATAACGCACGCCCTCAACATATCCTCGAGGGTCTGGATGGTCCACTCACTCTGCCCATCTGTCTGAGGATGGAAAGTTGTACTAAAATGCAGTCGCATACCCAGTTCCTCATGGAACTTTTGCCAAAAACGGGAAGTAAACCTGACATCCCTATCGGAAACGATAGAAACTGGAACCCCATGACGAGAGACTATCTCGCTGACATACATGTCGGCCAATTTCTCCGCCGACGAACTCTCCCGTACGGCCAAGAAATGGGCACTCTTGGTCAACCGATCCACGATGACCCAAATAGCATCAAACCCTTTCGCTGTCCTCGGCAGCTTGGTAATGAAATCCATCGTGATCTGCTCCCATTTCCACATGGGAATCTCCAGAGGCTGCAGCTTGACATGCGGCCTCTGATGCTCGGCCTTGACCATCCTACAGGTCAAGCACCTCTCAACATACCCATCGATTTCTCGCTTCATACACGGCCACCAGTAGCTCAAACTCAAATCCCGGTACATCTTGGTGGCCCTCGGGTGTATAGAAAAGTGAGACTTATGAGCCTCCTGTTGGAGATAGTGTCTAAGTCCATAACTATATTTGGTATGTACTTGACCCGACCCGGCATGGTCCATTTGGGTTGCACTTCACCCGAACAATTTACGGATAATCTTTTGAGAATAGTATAAGTTATGATTTATTAATATATTATAAGTTCTAATATATTAATATAAAATCATATTATTTAATTAGTGTTGATCTATAATTAATTTAGAATTAATTTAGAGATCAAAAGTATGACTAATTAAATATGAGCTCTTGTATTTATATAGTGTGGGCTAATGCTTATTTGGAATGGGCTAGGCTTGCATGGAAAGTCCATGGATACTCCATGGAGCTTTAACCCATGGATCTCATGGAAATGAAAAGACATGGGTATTAGGGTTTACATGGATGTAACCCTAATCCACCACACTATATAAAGGAGGCTTTGGTTCTTGAAATTGCACTAGTTGATGTGTGTAAACTAAGAGGGCCGATTTCAAGAAGTTTGTGACTATTCTCTCAAGTTTCCAAGTTTGTGGTGATTTGTGACTTCCATTTGAGGCATCCACATTATTGGTGCTAGGCTCTCAAACTCCAACCAATCAACTACTACTACAAGGTAAGTAATTCTACTAGTTTTATTTGATTCAAGTACCCCATGACATGCTAGTTAGGATAAGAACCTTGGAAAAATAATTATTTGCATGTATCTTAGTCAAACATAGATCCAAGGTTTCTAGGGTTGCATGTACACCATAGGAGTGTTAGAATGCTGAAAACACATCAGTGGTATCAGAGCCTGGTTTGTTTATTTGATACTTGATGCAAAAAAAAAAAAAAAAAAAAAAAAAACTTGAAAAATCGAAGTTTTGTTCAAAAGCTCGTATCAAAATTTCAAGTTTTGTATATGTACTTACGATTCTTGAAATTTTTGATATGAACATTCATAAACATATGAGTTTAGAAGATCATAGAAATTATGTGCTAATAATTGATTAGATTAATTTTTTATCTTTATGTGTTTTAATGGAGTCCATAACTAGTTCTTAAGTTATGGATAACCAAAAGTCACATTTATAAATAACCATTAAAAGAATACATAGGTTACAAAAAATGAAGAGTCTTCATTTTTAATAACCATTAACTCATAAGTTATGAGAAATGAAAAGTTTTGAAAGTTTACAAAACTTGCCCTCAAGTTTTGGAACATGTAAAGTCATATTAAAAACTTTAGTTCCAACCCCTAGAATTTTAAAAGTTAAAATTCAACCCTTATACTTTATAATATTATAAGTTTAATAATATTTATATATATATATATAAGATCAAGTCGTCTTACCGCTAGTACGCCTCATTCACGAAGCCGGTCTATAAGGGGGGTATAAGGTTGTTGCCTATAAAATGACAACTTAATGGGTGTCCACTCTCACCCACCGCTTCCTTGATCGGTGGAGGGTCGTTAGCCGAACGGGTAGGACAAAGACTTATAAATTCTCATTAAAAGTATAATGATAATACTAAAGTAACTAAACTTTATTGAATTCCCAATCTTAGTTATTTTAGGAAAATGTGAATAAGGTGCTAATCCATGAAATTACACTTTACACTTTGTTTAAGTCGTTAGTGGAGCGTGTGTGGTTAACCGGCACACTAACTTGAACTTAACAAGGTAGGTAAAGGGTGACTTAATGTTTATCATAGTATCAATGGAGCGTGTGTGGTTAACCGGCACATCGATTGAGGGTTAATACATTAAGGGTACCAAGTAATTTGCATGGTTACTTCACACCTTGTTTTGTGATCCTCGGCATCCCAGTCACAAAACTTGAAGGGCACACTTGAGATTGAAACATGCCATTGAAGAAAGTTCAATGAATCTCAAAGAATCTAGGAGTTTCTAAACCAATTAAAACCTAATTAAATATTTCGTTTTTCATGGTGGAAATTGGTGAATCGTCATTCACCTACCTTCAAATATCTTATAGCTTAGATTACGGCATCCCTCTTCTAAGTTATAAAATATTGTGTTGGGTCCTAGCCTTAATATTACATTTGGGTGTTTTGTTAAGGACTGTCTCTATATCTAATCTAATCTATTCCCTCTTCTTTTCAGATGTCTTCCAATAACAATGCTTCTGGCCCAAACCCTACTAGCTCCTTCTCTCTCATGAATCTTTGTGGGAGAGTCATCTTTGATGGGTCCAACTTTACAGATTGGATCAGAAACATCAGGATGGTCACTCGGTATGAGAACAAAGAATATGTTCTCGACAAGGAGCTGAAGGTACCCGAGCCAACTGCTACTCCTGAAGAGCTTGCTGCATATGAGGTACATGAAAGAGATGCTACAAAAGTGGCATGCATCATGATGGCCACCATGACAGCCGAGCTCCAAAAGTCCTATGAGGACTATTATCCTTTTGAGATGCACCAGGACTTGATGGACCGCTACCATCAAAGTGCTCGTCAAGAGCGATATGAAATAATCTCCTCCATGATAACAACCCGAATGAAGGATGGTGAACCCATCACGGGCCACATGTAGAAAATGCAAAGGTATGTGGACCGTTTACTGAAGCTGAATGTGAACTTCCCTGAGGAGTTAGCAATAGACATCATTTTGCACTCCTTGCCATCATGTTATGATCAATTCCGCATGACATATCACATGAACAAGGAAGAAGTCACCCTCAGCAAACTTCAAGGACTCTTGAAGACCGCCGAAAGTGGTCTAAAGGGTAAGTCGGTTGTTACTACTCCTACTCCTACTCCAACTGCGGCCAATGTCTTGGCAATCGGGCATGGCAAAGGGAAGAAGAGAAAGAACCCTTCTAAGGGTACCAAGGGTAAGACCCTTGAAGGCTCCTCTTCAAGCAAAACCAAGAAAGGTTTTGTCACTCCTTCTGCTAACCCTAATGAGGCTGAATGCTTCTATTGCCATGAAAAGTCGCACTGGAAGCGAAACTGCCCAAAGTACCAGCAAGATTTGAAGGATGGGAAAGTAAAACACAACCATGCAGGTATATACACTATATTGTCTAATAACTCACCTCATTCTAAGTCTTGGGTCCTTGATACAGGTTGTGGTATTCACATATGTTGTGATTTGCAGGGACTAAAAAGAAGTGAGAATGTGGAGCAGGGAAAGATAAACTTGATCATGGGAAACAGGAAAGCTTCACCTGTCACCAAGATAGGAGTTTATTCCTTGGTGCTAAATAGTGGGTTTACATTAGATTTGAATAAATGTTATTATTCGCCAGAAATGGCAAGAAATGTTATTTCCTTTCATGCATTGTATAAACAAGGTTTTACCTTTTATTTTGATAATAATAATGGTAGTATTGATGCTTTCTTTAATAATGTTCTTTATTTTAAAGCATTACCTTGTGATGGCGTGTATGAAACTGTATATGTTGTAGATAATCTAGGAAATAATGTATTGTGTATTAACTCTTCCACTAGCTTAGATAAAGCATCCTTATGGCATTGTCGTCTTGGACATGTAAGCAAGAAACGCATAGGCCAACTCCAAAAGGATGGAGTCTTGGAGTCATTTGACCTAAAGTCAGATGATAGTTGTGAATCTTATTTGCTTGGTAAAATGACAAAGTCACCTTTTACTGGCACTTGTGCTAGGGGTGAAGGTTTGTTGGACCTCATACACACGGATGTGTGTGGACCCTTCAGAACCGCCACAAGAGATGCTAATCGGTTCTATGTGACTTTTACTGATGATTTTAGTAGATATGGATATGTCTACCTAATCAAGCATAAGTCAGAAACCTTTGAGAAATTCAAAGAGTTTAAGCAAGAAGTAGAGAATCAGTTGGGCAGGAACATTAAGATGCTTCGATCTGATCGTGGTGGTGAGTATCTTAGTACTGAGTTCCTTGACTATCTTAAGGAATGTGGGATTGTCTCACAATTGACACCTCCTAGGACACCACAGTTGAATGGTGTAGCTGAGAGGCGCAATCGGACCTTGTTGGACATGGTTCGTTCCATGATGAGTCGAGCTTCGCTACCAATCTCATTTTGGGGGTATGCCTTAGAGACTGCCACCCATATCCTTAATCTAGTCCCTACAAAGAAGGTTGCCAAAACACCTCACGAGGTGTGGACTGGAAAAGTTCCCAATCTAGACCACATCAAGATTTGGGGTTGCGAGGCTTTCGTGAGACGCGAGACTCACGATAAGCTCGAACCCCGAAGCGAAAGGTGTATTTTCATCGGCTACCCACAGAAATCCTTTGGTTACATCTTCTACAGACCCAGTGATAATGTGGTATTTGTAGCAAGAAGAGGATTCTTTCGAGAGAGAGAATTCATGAGCCAAGGAGACAGTGGGAGGCAAATTGACCTTGAGGAAATTCAAGAGTCAAGTGGTGAAGGAACCTCAAACCCTAGCCCTCAACCTGAGGAGGAAACTCTTGTTGAGCCGACTGAAGAATCTATACCTCTGAGGCGTTCCACCAGAGTTAGGAATGCACCTGAGCATTATTATGGTTTTCATATTACTGCAGAAGGTTAGACACTTATCAGTGATAACACACTGGTAAATCTGGATGAGCCTAACAGCTACATGGAAGCCATGGCAGACCCTGAGGCTGCTAAATGGAAAGAGGCTATGGATAGCGAGATACAGTCCATGTATGACAATCAAGTTTGGAACTTGGTTGACAATGTACCTGATCGTAAGATAGTTGGGTGCAAATGGATCTTCAAGAAGAAGACCGACATGGATGGTAATGTACACACTTATAAGGCACGACTGGTTGCAAAGGGTTATTCTCAAACTCCGGGAGTTGATTATGATGAGACATTTTCACCAGTGGCCAAGATTAAGTCTATTAGGGTTCTGTTAGCCATTGCTGCATTTCATGATTATGAAATATGGCAAATGGATGTCAAAACCGCTTTCCTTAATGGAAAGTTGGCTGAAGATGTTTACATGGTTCAGCCAGAGGGTTTTGTCAGTACAGAGTACCCCAGTAGAGTGTGTAAGCTCGAGAAATCCATTTATGGATTAAAACAGGCACCTCGCAGATGGAATCTTTGCTTTGATGATAAAGGTAAAGAATTTGGCTTTTCAAGGAGTGAAGATGAATCTTGTGTCTATATCAAGGCTAGTGGGAGTATAGTCAGCTTTTTGGTACTGTATGTGGATGACATACTACTCATAGGAAATGGCATCCCAACCCTGCAGGAAGTAAAGTCCTGGCTTGGGAAGTGTTTCGCTATGAAGGACCTTGGAGAAGCTGCCTATATCCTATGGATAAGGATTTTGAGAAACAGGAGTAAAAGACTAATTGGACTTAGTCAAAGCACCTATGTGGAAAAAGTGTTGAAAAGGTTCAACATGCATAACTCCAAGAAAGGAGAGTTACCCATCCAGAGTAACGCCAGACTGAGTAAGACACAAAGCCCTAGTACTGAGGCTGAGATAGCAAAAATGAGTCGAATACCTTATGCTTCAGCTGTAGGATCGATCATGTATGCTATGACGTGTACTCGACCTGATGTAGTCTTTGCTTTGAGCATGGTTAGCAGGTATCAGGGGAACCCTGTCAAGGCACACTGGACTGCGGTAAAGAATATCCTCAAGTACCTACGGAGGACTAAGGACTGGGTCCTTACCCTCGGTGGCAGTGAGGACTTGAGAGTTGTAGGGTACAGTGATGCTAGCTTTCAGACTGACAGGGATAATTTCCGCTCTCAGTCGGGCTGGGTCTTTACTCTAAACGGAGGGGCAATTACTTGGAAAAGTTCCAAGCAGGAGACAGTGGCTGATTCCACTTGTGAATCAGAGTATATAGCAGCAAGCGAGGCAGCAAAGGAGGCTATATGGCTAAAGAACTTCATCGGAGACCTTGGAGTTGTACCAGCTATAAAGGAGCCAATGGAGATTTTCTGTGACAGCAATAGTGCGGTTGCCTTAGCCAAGGAACCAAGAGATCATGGGAGATCCATACACATTGACAGAAAATATCACTTCATCAGACATCGAATAGAAGAAGGAATCCTCGTGGCAAAGAGGGTATCATCGGATGAGAACCCAGCAGATCCCCTCACGAAGGGACTGACTCGGGCTAAGCATCTCCAGCATGCTCGGAGCATAGGGCTGAAGGATGATATTAGTTTTAGTAGTTAGATAATCTTGAAATTTGTAAAATGTAATTGACATTTCATGATAAATAAAAGTTGTTATTTATGAGTAAAGTGTTGCTATCTCTTGTCAATCGTTTACTATTATTTCTTTTTGCATGTTTTGACTTCCGGAATAATTATGTCATGGTTTATATCATATTATTCAAACTCTCCACAGTCGGTCATATGTTGGAAGTAGATATGAATCAAGACTGTCATGGGTTGGCTTGTAGAGGTCTAAGATGTTAGACAAAGCGGGGCTACAACACTCATGAGTGCTCATAAGTTCTGAGTATTGGATTCAACCCACGCTCACTTGTATCACTTCATGGAATTTATCTCGAGTGATCGTGAGACGGTAATATCATATAAGTCTTCAAACCTAGAGATATGATTTGTTGCCTATGAGTTGGTTATGCATTGATTGCACGAAAACGCATTGGTAACTCGATGTTATAAACCGTGCCTTTGTGTGTAGTTCAACAAGTAGTAGAGCAAACATATGAGTCGAAGTTTATCTGTTCCTTCTAGGATTAGAAGCGATATCTGGGCCCCTCGATGATTTTGTTTTGACCTATGTACCGGGCCCGGTCAGAACTAAATTGATGTGTTCAGTTAAGTTCTATGTCAAACAAATCAGAAATCGGGAAACAAATGCTGGACAATAAGCAAGACCATGTTCCATGTATTTGTCCGGCTGATATCTAGAACAGAGGATTATATGATCACTTATCTAAAATGGCACTTCATAGTTCAACAGAGTTTTAAGAGCTACGATTGCTGATCGGTTCCTGAAGTCATACTTGCAACTATAGTTATTAGACTTATCCAAGTGGGAGACTGTTGGAGATAGTGTCTAAGTCCATAACTATATTTGGTATGTACTTGACCCGACCCGGCATGGTCCATTTGGGTTGCACTTCACCCGAACAATTTACGGATAATCTTTTGAGAATAGTATAAGTTATGATTTATTAATATATTATAAGTTCTAATATATTAATATAAAATCATATTATTTAATTAGTGTTGATCTATAATTAATTTAGAATTAATTTAGAGATCAAAGTATGACTAATTAAATATGGGCTCTTGTATTTATATAGTGTGGGCTAATGCTTATTTGGAATGGGCTAGGCTTGCATGGAAAGTCCATGGATACTCCATGGAGCTTTAACCCATGGATCTCATGGAAATGAAAAGACATGGGTATTACGGTTTACATGGATGTAACCCTAATCCACCACACTATATAAAGGAGGCTTTGGTTCTTGAAATTGCACTAGTTGATGTGTGTAAACTAAGAGGGCCGATTTCAAGAAGTTTGTGACTATTCTCTCAAGTTTCCAAGTTTGTGGTGATTTGTGACTTCCATTTGAGGCATCCACATTATTGGTGCTAGGCTCTCAAACTCCAAGCAATCAACTACTACTACAAGGTAAGTAATTCTACTAGTTTTATTTGATTCAAGTACCCCATGCCATGCTAGTTAGGATAAGAACCTTGGAAAAATAATTATTTGCATGTATCTTAGTCAAACATAGATCCAAGATTTCTAGGGTTGCATGTACACCATAGGAGTGTTAGAATACTGAAAACCCATCACCTCCTCCATCACTGTCTGCCGGATCCCTCCGGTCATCGGAACCCAAACCCGACCGTGTCGAGTCAATAATCCGCGGCTATCCTGAACAAACCGGGCGTTCTCGCCCTTAATCCGCTCCATCTTCCAGTTCTCTGGTCTCATGCCCTCGATCTGAGCATCCCTAATCAAGCTCACAAGCGGGGAATCCACCGCTATCCTCATACACTTTGCCGGGGTAGAAGACCCAGCTGACTTGCGGCTCAAAGCGTCCGCAACCACATTCGCTTTACCAGGATGGTAAAGGATCTCACAATCATAGTCCTTGACTACATCCAGCTACCAGCGCTGCCTCATATTCAGGTTCGGCTGATCCATAATGTGCCTCAAACTCTTGTGATCCGTGTATATAGTACATCGGACCCCGTACAGATAATGCCTCCAAATCTTGAGAGCGAAAACCATCGCTCCCAACTCAAGATCGTGCGTAGGGTATCTCGTCTCATGCGGCTTCAGCTGCCGCGATGCATAGGCTATCACCCGTCCCCTCTGCATGAGGACCGCCCCCAGACCTGTGATGGATGCATCACAAAATACCACAAAATCCTCGACTCCCTCGGGGAGCGTCAACACTGGCGCCTCACACAAACATCGCCGGAGGGTCTCAAACGCCCTCTGCTGCTCAGGGCCCCACCGGAAATCCACCCCCTTCCTCGTTAGACGAGGGAGGGGTACTGCAACCTTGGAAAAATCTCGAATAAATCTCCAGTAGTACCCTGCTAATCCCAAGAAACTCCTGATGTCGGAGGGAGATTTCGGAATCTCCCACTGCATAACGGCCTCAACTTTGGCCGGGTCGACCAAAATCCCCTCCTGGTTAACGAGATGCCCGAGGAACTGGACCTCTCGTAACCAAAACTCACACTTCGAGAACTTGGCATACAGCCGTTCTCGTCGCAGAACCTCCAGCAGCTCCCTGAGGTGCTCCTCGTGCTGCTCTCGCGTCTTGGAATACACTAATATATCGTATATGAACACAATGACCGAGCGATCGAGCATCGGTCTGCAGACCCGGTTCATCAAATCCATGAACACTTCCGACGCGTTGGTGAGCCCAAACGGCATCACCACGAACTCGTAATGACCATAACAAGTCCGAAACGCGGTCTTCTCCACGTCTTCCTCCCTCACCCTGACCTGGTGATATCCGGACCTCAAATCGATCTTGGAAAACCAAGATGCACCCTGCAGTTGATCGAAAAGATCATCTATCCTCGGGAGTGGATAACGGTTCTTCACCGTTAACTTATTCAGCTCCCTATAATCAATGCACATCCTGTGCGAACCGTCCTTCTTCCTGACGAAAAGGATCGGTGCTCCCCATGGGGAACTACTCAGACGAATAAACTGTTTACCCAGTAGCTCCTGCAACTGAGATGACAACTCCTGCATCTCTGGCGGTGCCAGTCGGTACGGTGCCTTAGCGATAGGTGCCTCCCCCGACACTAGATCAATCCTAAACTCAATCTGCCTCTCCGGAGGCACTCCGGGTAACTCCTCCGGAAACACGTCAGCAAACTCTCTAACTACTGGGACCTCCGAAACCGAGGGCTGATCCCTAACCCGCGTATCTACCACATACGCTAAATAACCGGCACACCCGTGCTGAATATACTGTCGGGCCCTGGCCGCCAAACAAAACCCTGATCCCATCCTGGTGCCCTCGCCATATACCACCAGTTCTCCCCCACTTGGGGTTCGAACTACCACTCGTTGTCCCTCACAGTCGATCATGGCGCCAAATCGACTGAGCCAATCCATCCCTACGATCACGCACACTTACCCCATGGGAATAGGAATCAAATCTATCGGGAAGAGCACCCCGAAAATCTCCAACTCGCATCCCCGGTAGACCGAAGAAGCAGAAACCCCGTGCTCGTTGGCGATCGAAACTCGCAACGGACACTCAAGCTCATCTACCGGCACACTAAACCCTCTACTGAAAGTATGAGATACGAACGACCGACTCGCCCCCGAGTCAAATAAAACCAAAGCAGGCAAAGAATTCACTAAAAACGTACCTATTCACAGGTACAACCAATGAGCATAACACAAATACAATAACTGAGATAGAGGAAAGAAACGTACCAGCAACCACATCCGGTGCTGCCTTGGCCTCCTCGGTCGTGAGCTGGAAGGCGCGACCCTGAGCCTTCGGAGGCTCCACCTTGACTGGCCTCCCATCCCCAATCCTCACAGTAGCTGACGCGGGACCCTGCGCCGGCTTGGCGGCGAGCTGCGGACAGTTGGTCTTCACATGACCAACCTGATGACAATGGTAACAAATCCTCATATCTGCTGGAGGGGCGGACTGACGGCAGTCCCTGGCATAGTGCCCCTCCTTGCCACATTTGTGGCATCCACCTCCTGCTCGACAAACCCCCGAATGACCCCTGCCAAACTTTCCACAAGTGCGGCTCTGCTGACTCCCAGTCCGAGTATCAGTGGTCTTAGACCGCTTAGGCGCCGGCTGAGACTGTGTCGGTGCCTGACGCTGCTCCTTCAACTGCAGCTCTATCTCCAACTCACACCGCCTCGCGGCTTCCTGAAGATCCAGGAGGGTATCACATCGCTGTGTAGACACAAACTGTCGAATATCAGTCTTGAGCATACTCAGATAACGAGTCATCTGAGACTGCTCTGAAGCAAACTCCAGGCAAAACATAGCCCTCTCCGTGAACATACGGGTAATCTCTATCACTGACTCCCCATCCTGTCTCAATGTCAAAAACTCCTGAGCAAGCCGCTCCCGCTCAACACGTGGAACGTAGCGGGTGCGAAACATATCCCGGAACTGCTCCCAAGTAACAGCAGCTCGCTGATCATCCGTGTACGACCCTGTCGTCAATCTCCACCAGTCCTTTGCCCCAAGCCTCAGCAGGTTCAGGGCACACCTGACCTTTTGGTCAGCAGGACATGAACACGTGAAGAAACATCCCTCCACGTCTGATAACCACCTCATAGCTCTGATCACATCCTGTGTACCATCAAACGTCGGGGGCTTCGTATTATCGAAGTCCCGGTACTGGAAAGCCCTGCTGGCTCCTCCTCCAACCCCTGCCGCGGTTACAGCCGAAGTGGCTGCAGCGGCAGCTGTCTCTGCTAGAGCTGCATATCGCTCATCAAAGTACTCGACCATCGCGGTCTTAATCGACCCAAACATCTCTGGCAGCTGCGCTCGAAATGCTGCAGCAATCTTGTCGTGCATAATCTCCCGGATCCTGCCATCCAACTCCTCGGTCCCTATCTGTACCACGGGCTCAGGTGCTACCATCACCTCCGACCCTCCGTCTCCCGACCCTGACCCCGATCCGGACCCTGATCCTGATCCGGGCCCAGCAGCAAAACGTCTCGTCACCACCATACTGAAAGGTATACTCAAACATCAGATAAATAACATAATATCGGGAGGCCAAAACCCACAAACCCTAGGGGTTGTGACTTCCTTGCTACGCGTAGAGGTCCTGTGCTTTCAGTAGTACGGGCCCATACTACCTTCTACACCTACCCATATTTGTCTCAAGTATCACCACAACACCCTAACGCTAGCATCAACATAAAGTACGCTCAACCCTCACCCCTAGAGGAATATCAACTATCTCGCAACTGGTCTTACCGCTTCTCACAACTCGCACATCCTTGAAACTTTCATCATCCCCTGCAGCGCTAGTGTATACTAGCTGCACATAACGCTGGACCCAATAGACTTTCGAATGTCTAATCCTACCCGAGGGCCGAATCAACATTCTCAGGCTATGAGGTCTTTATTATGCACAGCCGTGATGCATACACTAAACATCTACAGTTATGATGTCAATTCCAAATACAAGAAACCCTAGGCTAATAGGCATCATATAATCAGGCAAATCTATCATGCGATTCCTGAAGATCCCTTGCCTAGCACTAGCATGTTGTTCTAACATATCAAAATATCAAATAACTGTATGGTATTTTGGGGCTTACTTACAGGCTCCGGCTGATCGTACCCTCTGCATCCTCCATCCTTTATTTTGAAAACCATTTTAAAATTTTTACTTTCCGAAAACCTCCTTGATTTGAGACTGGATTCACACAAGTGTTCCTCCAATTCACTCAAACCTGGCTCTGATACCAACTTGTAACATCCATAAATTTTACGCCAAATTTAAAATTTTCAAGCATAAATAAAACCATATAGCAATTGTTTACAAAAGTGTTTTCAATTCATTATTCAATCAGAGTGTCCCAAAAGCCAGATCATAAGGATGAGGAGCGGTACGGTCACGCCTTCGCCTTGCCATGAACTCCTGAAGTACCTGAAACAATAAACTGAAAACTGTAAGCCCGAGGGCTTAGTGAGCTACCCCCAAAATACCAATACCACACTGATAATACCATGTCCGTAATAATCAATCAATCAACATGCATACTGGGCCATCGGCCTGACTGGACCGCCCTCCAGGGCCTACAGTCCAACTGAATCTATACCGAGCCTTCGGCATGACTGGACCACCACGTGGGCCTACAGTCTCCCCGGACCGCTCATAGGGTGTGTCGGCCTTCAACACAGAGCAGGACCGCCTCAACCCAAGCAACAATCTACTAATCATGTACGCATAACTAACATATACTGGCATATACAATCATCAAACATATCTATCTCACTGATCACCAAACAGTACAATCATTCATAACTAGAGCACTGACCTAACAGGTCACTAACATATTAATCCATACGGATCATAAGAGCATAACATACTGTCTATCCTGATTCCGATCTAACAGATCATATCCACATATAGCATACCATAACGATAACAACTAAAAGGACCGACCTTGGTGCCTTAGAACCTATCGATATAGTGAGGATAACTCACCTCACAGATGTCGACTCGGTAGATAGATCCCAACTCTCGAATCACTTGACACAAGCTCCACCACCTATTACCATAGCACAATATACCCATAAGTCCTTAACCTTATAAGGTACTCCATAACCCACTAGTCAACCCCTGGTCAAAGTCAAAGTCCTCAGTCAAGGTCAACAGTCCATGTTGACCTTAACTCGCCGAGTACCCTTGGCTACTCGTCGAGTTCCTTGAAGCACTTTCCAACTCGCCGAGTCATCGGGGTGACTCGTCGAGTTCCTCCGATTCTTGATCCAATTCTAAGGCCACCCGTCGAGTTTCCCTCTTGCAACACGACGGATACACACGCATACATATCCTAGGGAAAACTCATCCGACTCGCCGAGTTGTTCATCAACTCGTCGAGTCTTATGGTAATCTTCATCGGACTCGCCGAGTTGTTCATCCAACTCGTCGAGTTCACGGCCATCTTCATGTGACTCGCCAAGTCAACCTTGCGACTCGTCGAGTCCATTCAGTCCTTTTTCCATACAGACTTGTTTTGAGCCATGCAGCGGCTCCAAATCACAGATCCAAGCTTCTAGGGCATGCTTATCACATAAAGTTGCAAACTTTACGTGCATGCATGGCTATAAAGGCTCTAAATGCCTATTTTAAGTTCTTAATGGAGCTTTATGCTCAAGAGGGACCTCAATCATGACCAACATTGTAACTTTATGCTTCTAGAATCCAAGGAGGGTCCAGATCTGAAGTTACAACCTCAGATCTAGCCCATAGCTCTTCTTTCCAACTTAATATCTCACCAAAAACCCTAAAACTCAACCAATAGAAGAGATTCACAAGGAAAAAGGCGATTTGGTTACCTCCAGAAGATGATAACTGAGATAAGTGTTGATTCCCACACTCTATTTGCTCCAATCTCCTTCTCCTCCAAGCCTTCTTCCTCCAAAGATCCTCTTTTCAAGCTTCAAACACACAATTGGCACACACACGCGTATTAGGGTTTTAAGGAGCTCTCAAAGACTGCAAAGAGGCCAAAGGAGGTTGAGGCTCCTTTAAATAGAGGTGCAAACCCCGGAATTTAGGGTTTCATCTGCCAGCTCCTACTCGTCGAGTAGGTCACTTAACATGCGATCCTACCCCGCTGCTACTCGACGAGTAGGTCAACCAACTCGTCGAGTAGAGCTTCACCCAATAAATCTTATTTAAACAATACCTGAGAATCGGGGCGTTATATAAATTTTAAAATTAAAAAGCCAAATAATATTTATATATTTATATATGTAATTATTAAATGTCATAAATATAATATTAAATTGCAATTAATATATTTCTTATTTCAAAATTTCATTTAAAAAAATATTTATTGTTTATATTTTAGTATTTAATTTCTTTTTTAATCAACTCGTATAATACACGAGTTTTACACCTAGAATGATATAATCATATAATTGATATTCCGTGGAGATGGAGAAAACATTTGTCGTAGTTTCCCACTTCTATTTGCTGAATACGTGAAGTGAACGACTCATTAACCTAAAAACGAAATATGGCCCATAAATGAACCTAAGGTACTACTATATATGGATAAAAATTTGGGCCCAGAGAGTTGACCGTACTATTTAACCCTTATGTTGTAACGTCGGCCATGTAATATTCCTTTAAAAAAATAAATCAACCCTTTTATCTCTTTTATCTTTTTATAAATTGATTCGTATACAACTGTTTTTTTATATATAATAATTTATGATTTAAAATGTTGTATTGTATAACTTTATAAAACATAAATTATTATATATGGAGAAAAATTGTTGTGAATCATTTCTCATTATTTTTCTATATCAATATCAATAAACATATATTTTGATTGCAACTGTTTGCTAATTAATTACCAAATTACGAGTGTCATTATAAACTCAAAGTTATAAAGTTTGTTTTCTGCTAAGGATTTAACTTCATTTTTTATTTTTGAACCATTATCATTTTCAGCTAATTAAAATAATGAGACCTCTATATCTAACAATTGAAATCGTATTGCTTTAATATTATCGACACGACTCTCCTAACGAGTTAATGACAACGGATTAAGAGTTAAAATATTTCACATTATCCTTTCAAATTTACCATGTTTTGATAAAATTCGCAAAAAATGTGTGTGTGTGTGTGTATATATATATATATATATATATATATATATATATATATATATATATATAGAGAGAGAGAGAGAGAGAGAGAGAGGGAATAGTTCAAATAAAAACAGTAAATAGTGTCAGAACGTAAAAACATTATTTTTATGCTATTATTCTGCAATGAATTTTATATTCACAACTTTATGTCATTATTCATCAATGAATAGTCACATGTTAAAACTAAAATTACAATTTAATACAAAAATACACAACTTCATATGACATGAATTTTGTATCCACAACTTTTTGTATTAAATTGTAATTTTAGTTTTAACATGTGACTATTCATTTATTCGTTGCTGAATAATGACATAAAGTTGTGGATACAAAATTCATTGCAGAATAATAGCATAAAAAAGATTTCGACACGTTTATGTAAACGGGTAGAGTTATGGTAAACACTTTCAACTCGAAGATGATCGAAGACCCGTTTAATTATATATCATTTTTATAAATTTCATATGTTTATAAATATATTATATATTATGTAGACTTGTAATAGGTCAAACTCAAAAATTAAAAGTAAAATTCAAACTTTCAAAATAATTTAATTTTACTCATCCTCACCACCTATCTTTGCTCCCCAACTCTAACTCTTTCTATTTTGCTTTCTAAACGTACTATGAATTTTGTCATTCCACCTTCTAACCATAGTGTTTCACTTTTTCTTTTTTGTCTCCCCATTTCCTACTTCCAACATTTTAAAATGTTTCAACCGACATGACACAACATATTTACTAGGCCTAAACCTTACCCCCAAAACCCGAAACGAAAATAAACGGGTTGGCACGACATGTCACGATAATTAAACGGGACGGGTTAGGGTTAGTCTCTCTCAACTCGTTTAATGTCTTGATACAACACGAACCCGTCTCAACACGATACGTTTTCCAAGTCTAAATGAATGTTGTGTGGTCCCTATACATCCCACCCGTCTCATCCTATCCCCACCCACCCTACATTATCCCTTAATCGAATTGTTTCAAGCTTTCAACCTCATAGTCTTTCAATACCACCAAACCATCAATATTCGCTCATAACCACATCACTGGCACCCCTCCCACTATACGGCGACATATGAGGGATAATGGGAAGTTGGGTTTGAATTATTAGGTTAGGGAAGACTGAAAGTGACATCAGGGTTTGGGCATATATGGTGGTGTTGTATAGAGATTATGGTGTGACTGGTGTCTCGTCGAAAAGGAATGGTAGGGGGAAAAGATGAGGAAACAGTTGATAGTTGCCGGCAGTGGGATGAAAGAGACGTGTTGGGTCTAATAGTGTTGTGTCCTTTGGCTCGGTCATAAGCCCAGTTTTGTTATCCGGTTTGGGCCTGTCCAACCGTGTTTGTTTTATTAGGGTTTAGTATTTAAGGTGCATGCATGCATCCTTTGTTAGTAGCGCTTTAATTATTATTCTGATCATCGTACTACAAACCCTAGCTCGCCTCTACAGTGGAAGTTCTTAATCGAGCTCTACTGAGGCGTGACTACATTTGAATCATTAAGCATTACTTGATTCTATATCGTGTTGATTGTGTTTGTTTGCTTTTATTGTTTAACATGTTGAAGATCTAATCGATCTAAGAGTTTTTCAACTCATCAATTGGTATCAGAGTAGGAGACTGTGTAATTCATACACATCTCTTCTGTTGAAGAAGATCTTAGGGTTTTCCGCTTTCATTGATATTATTAGAGCCGTCATTTACTATTGACGTAGTTCTTTAAATATTCGATCTTACCCTAACATTATTTACAAGTCTGATCTTAAGCAGGTTTTTGAACAAACATCGTCATGTCTATGGATGATTCTCAGTCTAACCCAATCAATATCTCCAACAGCATAGGATCGACGACAACGATTCCTATATTGTACACTCAGGATTATGAGGTCTGGACTCATCACTTTGAAGATTACGTGATCGGCTCAGAAGACAATGGATACTTGATCTGGGAGGTGATTACTGTAGGTCCGTTCGCTCACTCAAAATCTTCAAGAATTGTTAAAACTCAAAAGGAGTACAATCAACTCATCAGTGATGTGAAAGACATTCCCCAAGATGAGAAGGAAAAGTTTCAGTGCAACATCAAAGCTTTAAGAATGATTAGGTTTGCTTTACAATCGGACACGTTTCGGTTAGTAAGCTCATGCACAACGGCAAAAGAAATATGGAATAGATTGAAGGAATTGTATTCTACGGATGAAGATCATGAGCATTCAATCCAAACATTGTTGCTCTCAGAATTTGGTGACTTCAAACAGAAGCCAGAAGAGAAGCTTATTCAAGCCTTCGATCGCTTCAATCATCTCCTTAGTAAGATGATAAAGCATGGGATTGAAAGGAAAGTCATTGAACAGAATGTGGCATTCATGAATGGCCTTAGACCCGAATGGATGGCTGTGGTGTCTACTGTGAAGGCTCATGAACAATTTAAGAACTATTCTCTAGCGAAACTGGTGGGAATATTAAAGTCACATGAGAGTGCCGTGACTATAGAAACGAATGTGGTTTCTAGCATGGGTTCCTTGGCCCTAATCTCCAAAGGAAAGAGTGCTGCTGCTGAAGAAGAAGATTTGGATCTCTCTGAATATGATCTAACAAGTGAAGAGTATGCTTTGATGGTGTCGAATCCCAAGAAGCTCATCAAAAGAAGGTTCCCGACAAATAAGAACCGAAACTGGCAAGGTAGCTACAGTGCCGAGAAAGCAAAGGAGGAACCGAAGAGTGTTTCTCAGACCGAAGAACCAAAGAAGGAAGTAAAACTTGGAGGTGACTCAGGGATTAATTGTCACTACTGCGGAGGCAAAAATCACTTCGCTAGAGATTGTATGCTGAGAAAGATGTCAGAAAAGAATGAAGATGAGGACGAGGAAGCGAACCTCACACGACAATTGGAAGAAATCAAGAAGAAGAAAGTTGGATATAATAACACTATGAATGCTCTTATTGTACAGGGAAATATTGTTGACGATGAGTTCGGAGGTGTTAAAGTTTGGTCCACTGATTCAGAAGATGAAGAAGTGAGGAAGCCTACTCATGGCAGGGCTTTGTTGGTGAAAGAAGAGGACGTTGCAAGAAAGTGTCTAATGGTGACTTCTGGGGTGTCACAAATGCGAGGCTATACCACTGATGGGGGACTGGATGAAGCGAAGGAGCGTGAAGACATGTGTTTTGCAGCGAAACCTGTCAGTGAGCAGATCAACAAATGCGATGAGTTGATCAAGAAGGTACAATCTATTCTTGTTTCCTTACAAATTCCCATCTCAAACTATGAAAAAGAACTAAATGGATTAAAATCTAAATTTTCTAGTATAAGTGGTAGTTTAACTCAAACTCGCGTCACAAACTCTAACCTAACTGATCAAATCAGCAGGGTATCATCGAAGAGTGAGGAGAGGCGTATGTGGATTGAGCAGAAGGAGAAGGAGTTGATTAGGTCTAGGGATGAAACAATTTATTTGCAAAGAGATACTTTAAAGCTTTTGAAACAACGAAATGTTTTTTGTTTAATTGCTAAACGATTATATACCAACATTACTCAATTGCATCTTGATTGTGAAATAGGGAAGAAGATACATCGTATGATTTTACCCTTCCTTCAGTTAAAGGAGGACGAAATCGATGCTGATGCATATAACTGTGAAAACGTTGTTTCTTCTGATGATATCTCTCCTGCTTATAAAATTGGTCTTGACAAAATAGAGTCCTTCATTAAGTCAAAAGACCATAAGGACATGCTCAAAAATTTGTTGGATGAAAATGACAAATTAAAAATCAAAACTGAAACTGTATAGAAATTTGACTCTTTGAATGCCAAGTTGAGTTCAGAAAATAAAATTGATATTGAAAACACTTCTGAATTCAATGAGGATGATGATATGAGTGTAATATCTATAGAAGATGAGGTGGACTGTTCTGAATTTGTCAATAGCGAACCCGAAACCAACAAAAATCTTATTTCTGAAAATTCTGTTGAGTTCGCTCGTTTATCCAAAGACAAAACCAAAGTCCTTAAGGAAAAGGTTGTTGTATATCAAAAGGTCCAAACGACTCCAAATCAAGTTTATGCAGTTCATGGAGTTACTCAGCAACAGACAGCCGAACTGACAGCATTAGTAGCAGAAGATAATGCTGATGGCTGTGATGAGTTTTTCTGGTCAGCACCGATTGATAACGCTGATGAAACAGTCGGTCTATCCACGAAAACATCATGGAGAGTAAAAGGAAGGTATGTGGCAGAACCACTTAATGATCCTACAAGCTTTGATGTGCCCAGCACAAGTGGTACCAAAACTCCTTCAGGCGAACCGGTCATGATGTCAAGCGAAACCTCTTCGCTAAAGAGTGAAACTCATGCTCAAAGACCAAAGAAAAAGGCCAACATCCACAAAAATCCAAAACAGGTGTTAGAATGAAAGCATCAACGAAATTTGAGATACAAGAAGAATCTCACTGAAAGGAAACAGTTTTGGCGTTCTCAAAACCCTAATTACGTTCGCTATGAAAAACCCTCTAAGTCAAAGGAAGAAGCAAAAGCAAACTCAGTTTCTTGCGCTCAACATAATGAAAACAGCCGAAAGAAGAGTTTCGGTCCCCAGACTCAAAACAACCGAAAACAGAGTATCGGTCCACAAAGGCACAGCAACCAAAAGGGAAGTTTCAGTCCTCAAGATGAGAGAAACCAAAAGAGTGGTTACGGTCCTAGAACAAAAAATGAGAGAAACCAAAAGGGTGGTTTCGGTCCTAGAACAAAAAATGAGAGAAACCAAAAGGGTGGTTTCGGTCCTAGAACAACAAATGAGAGAAACCAAAAGGGTGATTTTGGTCCTAAACTAACAAATGAGAGGAACCGAAGGGAAAGTAGTTTCGGCTCTTAACCAAGTAAGAGCAATGACCGAAGAAGAGAAGAAGGGAAGAGCTGAGGGAGTTTGACGACAGACAATGGCTGAGGAAGAAGGTTCTCAACCAAGTAAGAGCAATGACTATAGACAGTGGCTGCTCGCGTCACATGACAGGAAGAAGGGAAGAGCTGAGGGAGTTTCGGTCCCTTACAAATGGTGGAAGTGTCAAGTATGGTAATAATTCTTTTGGCACAATTAAAGGTTATGGTATGATCACCAATGGAGAGTTCTCGATAAGAAAAGTGGCGTACGTTGAAGGTTTACAACACAACCTTATCAGTGTTTCTCAACTGGTTGTTGGTACCGGGTTAAAAGTTTCGTTCGATGACGATGGCTCAGAGATTATTGAAAAGAAGACGAACAATATTCTGCTGAAATCAAAGCGAAAAGGAGAGATGTACCCTCTGAATCTCAATCCCATACGAGGGAAACCAGCAATCTGCTTACTACCGAAGGCTCTGTGGAGGAAATATTTCCAAAATCTGGTCAAGTTACGGTACCAATTTCAAACCTCTTTGAGCAATACATGCTGCTATTTGATGAACCAGAAAAGGCTATTCTCTCTAAATCTAAAGCTGCAGACAACAAGGTAGATAACTTGAAAAAGATAATCGATGATGCTGCGAAGAAAATGGCAGAAGAAGAACCGGTAACAACCAAAAAGCCAGACACAAGCGAACCTCCAACAGATAGTTCTCATATTCAGGGGGAGGGTTCGTCCTATCAACATAACCAAAATTCACCATTCCAGGTGGAGAGCTCATCATCATTCATTCCAACCGAAAATCGATTCCAGGGGGAGAATTCTGAGCCTGAGACTGAGGAAGTATAATCATTCGAGGGGGAGAATGATAATACAAACGATGACGATAATACAAACGATGACGATACTCAGTCAGAATTTGAAGAAGAAGTGAATGTTGAACTGGATCCCTCATATGATCCTAGTTACCCTCCTCTCACCAAATGGACCAAAGATCATCCACAAAAACAAATTATTGGTGATTCGACAGAAAAGGTTCTCACACGATCACAACTGAAAGCGAAACAAACTGCACTTTTCTCTAAAGTAGAATTCTGCATGTTTAATTCGTTCGTCTCCAAAGTCGAACCAAACACAATCAAGACTGCACTCGATCACTCTGATTGGGTACAGGCGATGCAAGACGAACTGAATGAGTTCGAGCGAAATAAAGTGTGGAGACTAATTCCAACACCAAAGGATGCTTATGTGGTTGGATTAAAGTGGGTTTTCAGGAACAAGATGGATAAGGAAGGAAATGTGATACGCAACAAGGCAAGATTGGTTGTGAAAGGTTACTGTCAAGAAGAAGGCATAGATTACGAAGAGACCTTCGCTCCAGTAGCAAGGCTAGAATCGGTTCGTATCTTTCTCGCCTATGCTGCACACAAGAACTTTGAAGTATTCCAAATGGATGTGAAGTGTGCCTTCCTTAATGGAGAACTGGAAGAGACGGTGTATGTGGAGCAACCACCGGGTTTCGTGAATGAGAAGTACCCAGATCACTGCTACATTCTGGACAAGGCAGTCTACGGTCTCAAGCAAGCACCAAGGGCATGGTATGAAACTCTAACTAGATTTCTCAAAATGTCTAAGTTCAAACAAGGTTCGGTTGACCCAACCTTCTTTCGTAAGAAAGAGGGTGACCACCTTATGATCGTTCAGATTTACGTTGATGATATCATCTTCGGTTCCACAAATCCTAGCTTAACAGCTGAATTTAGGAAGTTGATGGAGACTAAATTTGAAATGAGCTTAATGGGTCCTATTAACTTTTTCCTTGGCTTCAATATAAGACAGGGACCCAAAGGCATTTTCATTAATCAAGAGGCTTACACGAAGACCTTGCTCGCCAAGTTTGGAATGATGGGAGATTCGAAAGTAAAGGTTCCTATGGCGTTTGGCACAAAGCTAACACCTTATCTGGACAAACCGGCTGCTGACATGACTCTTTATCGTCAGATGATAGGGTCTCTAATGTATCTAACAACAAGTCGACTAGACATAATGTTCTCTGTTTGTTATTGTGCCAGGTTTCAAGCAAATCCACGTGAACCTCACCTGCTAGCTGTGAAGAACATCTTTCGGTACCTGAAGCGAACCTCTTCTCTTGGTTTGTGGTACCCTGCCAAATCAGGGTTCTTTGTCCAAGCATTCTCAGATGCTGATCTTGGGGGATGTGGACTAGACCAAAAGAGTACCACTGGAGGATGCCAATTTCTGGACAGCAAACTTGTTAGCTGACAATCCAAGAAACAAACTTGTGTGTCTCTCTCCACTGCCGAAGCAGAATATATAGCCGCTGCATCATGCACATCTCAGGTCATTTGGATACAAAGTCAACTTCGAGACTACGGCCTGAACATGAAGAAAATCCCACTATACTGTGGCTCAGAGAGTGCAATTAGGATTTGTCATAACCCAGTGTAACACTCAAAGACGAAACACATAACACTGAGGTTTCACTTTATCAAAGATCATGTGGAAGATGGTAATGTTGAAATTCATTTCGTAAGAACCACTGATCAATTGGCTGACATCTTTACTAAGGCCTTGCCAGAAGCAAGTTTTAATAAAATCCTACAAGGCTTAGGAATGATGGAAGCTGAATCTGTACCGAAATCTCGTTTATCTCAATAAAAATTGGAAGCGAAATAGAGCGAAAGCTCGGTCCATTTCGGGTTCGGTTCTTCCGGGAACCGAAATGAACCGAACGCTCGGCCTATTTCGGGTTCGGTCTCACCGCGCTCGGTTCGCTTCTCATCTCCAAAAGATGGTTTCGGTTGTACAGTATGTATACTCTTTCTCGCAATTTATTTTATGTTTTTCTTTTTATTTTCATAAAATTCAAAAATATTTTTCTTTCTGTTTTAATTCTTTTTCAGAAAACCTTATAAAATTCAAAAATATTTTTCTTTTTGTTTTAATTCTTTTTCAGAAAACCTTATAAAATTCAAAAATATTTTTTTCTTTTCTGTTTTATTTCTTTTCAGAAACTTCAAAACTCAAAAATATTTTCTTTAATTTTATTGTAATTTACTTTACTCTTAATATAATTTGTATATAAAGACCATTCTCAATGATGGAGCTGGGGCAGGTATAATTCTTTATCTATGTACTAGCTAAGTGTCCCTAGAAACATGTTGCTGCATGTTGACCCAAGTCTCAAAAGATTTTGAGTGAAGCCTTAATGACTTGATATATACAAATCATGTCTTCCCAACCAGGCTGTCAAATTCACTCTAATCATGAGCTACCTTACTCTTCTTAAATGGAGTTAAGAGTTTTTATGCTTAGTCTATTTTTTGTAGCAGAGGTACATTCGGCTCTTTTACCACCTCTTATTCATTCTCCATCATACTTCATCTCATAAATGTAACCCTTGAGATTCTCAGCATTTCCACTGAGGTTTACGGTTACACAACTTCTGTGTTAATGATCTTAGTTTCGTGCCACTACGTACTAAGTGAAACCCAAAAATTCAAAACCTTTAAAGCATTGACGGTGAACAATTATATGTTCTAGCTTTCACCTTTGAATTCACGAAACCCCTTTTGTGTAAGTACCTTGAAATCTCCTTTTATTATGAGAGATCCTTATGAAAATGTCTTGCACCACGACTTTTCTTCCCAAAGGATCCAGTTTTTATTTTTTTTTAGATTTCTTATTAACGTTTATCAACAAGTCGCTGAATATGTACCAAACCTACTTGTTTAACAGGCCACATCGGTCTCACAAGTACTTCGTTCTATTTTCGGTCTTATATCAAGTATCGGAAACTAGAATTGAAGCGATAGCCACCCTTAATAGCCTTATATATAAAACATGCCTTTCAATGCTTCTCAACAAGTACTTGATCGTAATTCAACGGGAATCCAAACAAGCACTTTGAAGTCTCTCTTGACTTTGAAGGAAGAGATTCGTGCCCGGGATCCACTGCTTTATGTCGTAAATGACATCACAAATTCCCACAAAGAGTTTGATTTATTTATTTATCTTTGACACTACCTTGCACGAAAATCTTGAATTTTCCAAAAGTCTTGTTTGGTTATTTATAAGCTATTCATAAATATATAGCTTCGGTTCCTAACGATGCAATGCAGTTATTTCCAAACGAAGGGATGGGTCAATATTAAGCCTTTGGTAATTATGGTAATAAAGATTTGATTGAAGGTTCATGCGGTGACTCAGCAGGAAGTGTAATCGATTGGTGATTTGGAAAGAGGATAAGTATGGAAGGAGCGAGAATTTGAATCGTTACCTAATCATGCGTCATCAGCTGTTTTATCGGAGATGCTAGTTGTCAAATCACGCCTTTTTAGGAGTCGTTTCCCAAATTAATGGAATCATTGCTTGCGATTTTTCTCTCTCTTCAAAATCGTATATAAGGGATTGATTTCTGTGGCATTCTTCTCTACCACACTTCATCTCTCTCAAGCAAAAGAAGGCGATTTAATTTCCAATGTTCATCTTCTTCTTCATCAAGCTTCACCAATGGCAGAATCTTCCTCTGTTCAAGAAACCACTGGACGCTCCACTCTTCTCGCAATCAAGGCCAACCAGAACTTGTTGATCGATCTTACACCGTTCCTCTACGATACTTACATGTATCAAGTGGTGGAATGCCTAAAATATTCCCCACTCGTCAAGGCTCTCTCAACGGTTGAAGTCGTACCAATGGCATGCCTCTCCCAACTTTATTCCACTGCTACGTACGACAAAGGTGCAGAGAAGATTTACTTCGACATTCTCAACCAGAAAGCTTCAATCTCCAAGAGCCGATTTTGCTCGTTGCTAGGGCTCACTTATGATGAATCCATGGTGAACCCTGATTCCATCTCCACAGGTCAGCTTTTCTCTATGTTCTACAACATGGGGTACATTGAAACCCTAACTACTGTGACCAAGTTCAAGAAATCATGCCTTCCTCCTCAATGGAATGGCCTCTTCACCCTTCTTTTCAAAGGGCTTTCTGAACGAAGTGCATGATCTGATGGTGCTAGCAAGTCTTTCATGACTCTGCTTTATGGATTGTACCATGGTGTCAACCTTGATTATGGTTTGGTTCTATGGCTTCAACTTGTCCAAAGTTTGTCATCTGCTTCTCGCCACACAGAAATTTCTTGTGCCCAGTTTTGGACCATTATCACTCAATGGATTATGGAGCGTTATCATGTTCCTATCATGGCAGACTCACTACTCTCCTCCATTGCTACATTTCATACCACTAACATCATTGTCACTCATCCGTCGAAGTTTCACTTTGTTGGCTCAATTCCTGAGGCAATGTATGCTTGTGTGTCCCCTGCGAGCAAGATTATTCAGGAGTACAAGAAGCTCCCCTCTTCTGGTCCACGGGAACTTTCTCCTGAAATGATAAAATCCATTGACGAAGCAGACAAACCTGCTAAGCGGGGCAAGAAGCAAGAAGCGAAAAAGGGGGATAAAGGAGGTCAAGTATCAAAGGTTCAGACTCCACGGAAGCGAAAGTCTGAGAAAGCAGCACCTTCCCAGCCCATGCCAAAGAAGGCCAAGAAACCTACTCGGAAGCTTATTCTTCAATCATCAAGCGACTCGGACTCCGAGTACGTGCCTACTGGTCATAAACACCCCATTCCTAGCGAATCTGAGAGAGAAAGCTCAGATGATGAAGGTTCGGCTCGTGGTGGTACACCACCTCGTTCGCCTACACCAGAGGTACATGTTCGCTCCCAAGCACCTTCTCCTCCACCTGTTTCCATTCCTATTTCCTTACCTCCCATTTTCCTTATCATCACATCACAACCTTCCTCTACCATTCCCATTCCTACACCTATTTTCTCTGAAGCTACAACTACAACCACCACTGGAGTTCAGAACAACGTATCTGATACGGGGGTTCATTCTTCAGCACCCGAAACCCCTGTTACCACCAAACCTCCATCACCTACCCAATCGACAGAAACCAATACCATTCTTTGCGGTGAGGACCTGGAGTTTGATTCTACTTACTTCAGTCCTTATCGGCCAAAGTGATGATGATGAAGACGCTCCTCTTACCAGGCGACATCTCAAGGTTGTGACTGATAAGATTGATCAGTTACTTTCTTCGTCCTCTGCTTGTGCTTATTCAGAAGTTGCCCTCAAAGCTTTGTTCTCTTCAGTAGTAAAAGAACATGCTACCTCAATCTCCGATGCTGCAAAGGCTATTGATGCTTCTACCTCCCAATGCCAGAAGGCTTCGCTTGCTGTTGAAGCCTCAACAAAAGACTGCAATGATGCGACCGCAAAAGTCAAAAAACTAATATCAGAGGCTCAACTCTTTTTGGACTCTTTGCAAGCAGCTGCTCAGAAAAACACACAAACAGTGAATGCATCTGTTGACACTCTCACACGTTCACTGGAGGCAGAGAAGACACAACTTGAAGTGGCTCGAAAAGATATTGAAGCTGCTAACGAAGAGCTTCATACTAAAGTTGATGATCGCTTAACTCAGCTTGAGGCCGAGCTTGCAGTCGAAAACAAAATAATGGATGAGCTGGACAAGCGAACTTCCCAGCTCAAAATTCAGACTTTAAAGCTCCGAACCGCAACCAAAGAGCTTGACGATTTAAAGTCTGAACGAGAGGTGATTCGAAGCTCAGTGGGTGATGTCCATTCAATCTTGTTCCATCTTCTGGACGCCCATGACTCCATTTTGACTATCTCCATTTGACGCCACTTAGCTGAGAATCTACGACCTGCTTTGGATATCTTAAGTAGGATTGAGGGTGTTCCGGAGACTAGTGTTCTTCCGAAACAAGGGGGAGAAAAGGTTCCACAAGGCAAGGCTAGCAAGGCTCAACCTCAACCCCCTCCAGAACAAAAAGCTACTGCTGGACCGAAGGATAATGTAGCTTCGGTCAGTAAGAGGGAAAAGAAAAAGAAGAAGATTGGAGAAGACGATGAAGATGATGATGATGATATTGAAAACATCATGAAAGGGAATCCTTCTAAACCTGATCAGAAAATCAAGCCTACTGATCAAGAGATTCGGGAGAAGATGGATCTTTTGGAGAAGGAGTTGAAAGAAAAAGAACTTTTAGAGAAAAAGAAGTCCATGTTTCCGGAATGGACCATTGAATCGCTCCAGAGGGAAGTCATTGATGAACCGAGCACTCACTGGCTAGAACCTGTTATGTCGTTCGGTCTTGAGAACTCGAAGGATGCTCAATTCGATATGCCAATCACCCGAAAGGCATTTATCTTCCATTTCTTTGACTTAACGGCTGTCGTTCCCTCTCCAGACCCGAAGGTAGATCGAGATTTATTGGAATTTTATCTGGAGTTTGCTCAGCGACAATACTTGACCTGGAGCACAAAGAAGATTACAACGGTCAAGGTATTGAACCCCTCTTCGGCTGGGAAATTTGTTAATGTTAAATTCAAAGTAACCCGAGGCTCGGATAGCTCGGTCCATACTATTTACCTAGCTGATCTACCGAACTTGAACCCGCACGACTGGATACTCCTCAACAATATTTTGATGTCCAATCCTCAGGAGTATCAGCCGATCATTGATCACGTCAAGGGAATGCTGGTTTGTTACATTCACGAAGTAGCAAATATGGATCAAGAAATCGCATCTGCCATTCACAAGCGAACTACGATAAAACCGATTGGAAGAACTGGCAATGTGAATGTGATGGTCAAGGGCAAAATCAATCCTATGTTTCATACAGTGATGTTCATTAAGGGCGAAGGTCAAAAGTGCCTGTTCACTCTTATTGACAAGCACCTGTTCTCTACTGCTTGCTTGGAGCACATTTTGGAGATCATACACAGGTGTAATCAGAACAGTGAAGCTGACAAGAAGTTGTTCACCGATATGCTTCGTTGGTACATTCAGTTTCGGCAGACACTTCTTGTGATCATCCCTCAGCTGTTCAATATTGTGAAGCAGGTCAAGGTCACTCAACCGAAGTAGTCTCTCGCCTCATTTGACGCAAAGGGGGAGATTGTTGGGTCTAATAGTGTTGCGTCCTTTGGCTCGGTCCTAAGCCCAGTTTTGTTATCCGGTTTGGGCCTGTCCAACCGTGTTTGTTTTATTAGGGTTTAGTATTTAAGGTGCATGCATGCATCCTTTGTTAGTAGCGCTTTAATTATTATTCTGATCATTGTACTACAAACCCTAGCTCGCCTCTACAGTGGAAGTTCATAATCGAGCTTTGCTGAGGCGTGACTACATTTGAATCATTAAGCATTACTTGATTCTATATCGTGTTGATTGTGTTTGTTTGCTTTTACTGTTTAACCTGTTGAAGATCTAATCGATCTAAGAGTTTTTCAACTCATAAAGACGATTGTGTTTTTGTGGCTTCTGAAGGTTATTTTAATAGTACTAATGGTAATTAATAACTAATAGAAAGGAGAAAGGTCATTTTAGTATACTTAGTACACTGAAACAAACGCATATTAATTATAAGGACCAAACCCCTCTGGCCCTCTCAAAATAACTAAATTTATAGGTTGGATTTTTTTTTAAACTTCACCCAAAAAAATTTCAAACCGCATAGCCCATTTCTGAAGTTGAATAAAACTTTATTTGTTCTTATTATCTGAGAAAACTTTTGGAGTGTAGTTCAAAATGGTATCCATGTTAAATAATATTCTTTTTTTCATTGAGGTATCAATCATTAATTATCAATACAGGGATTTAATACATAATGATTTTTAACCCAACGGGTTATAGGGTGGTCCGAACCATACATAAAAAAGCACAATAACATGTATGAACACGACCAGACTTTTGGCCTAGCCTAGCCCACACTTGACCCGTGCTTTATACAGCAACCCGGCGGACCCAACTTAGGTTTCGGGCCTTAGTGGGCTAAAATTCATATGTTCTGCACGGATACCTTTTTCCTCAGGGCTTTTGGCCCATCCTAGGCCCAACCCAAGCTTTGCATAATACCTTTTTCGTCGAAGTTGGTTAGGTTCAGTGTGCATGGTGAAGATATAGACAATTGAGATCTTGTTTACACCACACAAAAAAGAGAGAAGAAGGATGGGCGACGTGATAAAAGGAATTGTGTGTGTGTGAGAGAGAGAGAGACCATGGGTGGGGGTGGATTTTTTTAAGTATAAAAATATTATAATAAAGAGAAAATGACAAAAATTGCCAAATATACTAATCACTTTGTGGAAAATAGCCAAAAAAAAATTGAAATTGCAAAATTAGCCACTTAAATCGCAGATGGGAATGGTCCATCTGCGATTTTCACATCCCATCTGCGAATGTACAAGTGGCTAAAGCACAAGTGTGCTTTAGCCACTTGTACATTCGCAGGTGGGTATTTTTTCTAATTTTTTTTTCTATATATATATATGGGTTTACCAGGGTTAAATCGCAGATGGACACAGTCCATCTGCGATTTCCTCTCGATTTCATCTGTGAAAATACCTTTTTTTTTTTTAATTTTGACTATGAAATCAATTGGTTTGACTACGAAATAACCTTACTATATATAAACTTTTGTAGAAAATTATCAGTTTAGTTGTTATTTGTTTAGGAAAATTTCTTTAAAATCTCTCTAAAGAAATGATTGAATATTTGGTTTGTCTTGTAGCCGGTAGGAGATGGCAAGTTATTGAAACAAATCTGGAATACGTATGTCCACAGGGAGGTATTTCTGAATTCGCTTTGATATTTTCTGAGTATATTAGTTATAGTGATTTTGTATCTTTGGTGAGAAGCAAAATTGGTTTGTTAGACAAATATAGAATTAGTCTTCGTTTCCATCATCCTGAATTGAATTATTATATAGCTATAGTTGAAGACATGGATGTTAGAATGTTGATAAATGTAATCAAATGTAGTGGAGGAAGGGCTGTGAAAGTGTTTGTGGTGGTTGATGAAGGAGATGAGGTTAATGAGGCTGGTCACAATGGAAATCAGTCGGTTGGTAATTTATGCAGCTATAAAGGGAGCAACGATCCGATAGGTACTTTCAATACTCCTAGTGTACCTCAATTTCACAGTGTTACTGAAAATGTTAATGTTAGTTATTCACCTATTCACTATGTGGATCCTGAGAATTACAAGTATGTTGGTGATGATGATGTTGGTACATATCTTAATGATGTGGGTGGTCGTGGTGTTGATGTTCCCGAACAAGAACTTAAAGTTATGAATAGTCGTGTAGTACATAAAAGTAAAAAGAAAATTTTTTTGAGTAAAAAAGATGTAAAAAAGCATGTTTATGGGGATTATGTTGATGTTGCTGATGTACGTTTAGATATAACCAACTTACAAAGCAATTCAGATTGAGATGAGTTGGGTGATGAAGTTAAAGCTAAGTTTCCCGATAACCTTTTTTACGGTATGCCCCCTGTACCAGCATGCCCAGTTGATATTAATGAAGATATCCCAACACTGATGGTAGACATCAATCTTCAAAAGATTGAATGTGAGAGTATATTTAAGAACAAAGAACTTTTAAAACGGTGTATTGGTAAAAAATGTCTTCGAGAAGGTTTTCAGACGAGGACAAGTAGATCCACCAAATCAAGGTATGAGGCTGTGTGTGTTTCGGAAAATTGTTCTTGGTTACTAAGAGCAAAAGCAATTAAAAATTCTGATGGACTTTTCCAAGTGAATAAATTTGTTGATGTACACACATGTTCTTCAACAATTTTGCAACCTAATCATCGACAAACAAACAAATATGTTTTGGGTGAATATCTTGCTGATGTCTTGGCTGAAGATTATAGTAGAGTTTATCGGGGAAAAGATATTATTAATGATATGAATGCTCAATTGAATATCAATATCTCATACCATCAGGCATGGCGTGCGAAGCAATATGCATTGTTGTTGTTATGGGGTACGAAAGAGGAATCTTTTACCAAACTTCCGGCTTATTGTCACAATTTGGTCAAACATAATCCGGGTACGGTGATACATATTAAAACAGATGGTGATCATCGCTTTGAGTTTTTGTACGTCGCACTTGGTTGCTCGGTTAGTATTTTAATATTTTATTAATTTTTTCATTTTTATTTTGGTGTATTTAAATAAATATACAATGTATTTTAGGTACGCGCTTTTGTCAAATTTTGTAAACCGACCCTTGTAGTAGATGGAGCTCACCTAAGGTACCATGTTACTTGCAGTTACTAAGGACGGACAAAACCAAATATTACCGGTTGCATATGGTATATGCAAAAATGAGTGTACAGATTCTTGGACATGGTTTTTTCAAAAACTACGTGATTGCATAGGCAATATGCAGGAGCTTACAATTATATCCGATAGGTCTCCATCTATAGCAACATCCGTTGCCAACATTTTTCCTCACGCTCATCACGGAATATGTGGTGTCCATTTGTATTTCAACATAGTATCTAGATTCGGGAAGAGTAACACAGTTAAAGGAATTTTTTGGGAGGCTTGTAGGGCGTACACAGTTGATGCTTTTGACGCTGCCATGGATGTTATGAAAAAAGACAAAAGAACCAGTTTGGGAGTACTTAAAAAGTATAAATCCAGAAAATTGGTCAAGGGCACATTTTAGAGGGAACCGATACAATCTTATGTCTTTCAACAGTGCGGAGTCTATAAATGCATTATCTAGACACGCACGTAAGGTGCCGATACTTATGTTGATCGATTTTTTTCGTGCAACAATGCAACAGTGGTGGTTTCAAAGACGTAACTTTGCAGGTATTAAGTTAATTTTTAATATAATATTAGTGTTTTATTAATTATGCGAAAAGTACCAAACTTCGTTGTCGGGACGAAGAAGAGTTCTTGGAAGTTGTTACAGATTTTTACATCTGTGAGCGTGAAGGCAGAGACTTCGAATATGAGGAAGTTTGGAAGGCTGTTAAAAATAATCAGTATTTCATGTAGACCACTCTATTTTCCGTTAATAATAACCCATGGACTTGGTTTTTATTTTAATGCTTTGTTTGTAGTAATGTCATAAGTTTAATGTTTCATGTAATAGTTGTTAGTTTAATAGTTTAAGTTTAATTCGTTGTTTTTCATGTAATTGTTGTAATGTTTGTAATGGTTCATGGAATTGTTGTAAGTAATGTATTCTAATGTATTGTGAAAACTAATGCAATGAGCATTTATTAATTAAAATTAAACATAGGAGATGCATCCAATACATACGTAATACATGAAAATAACCTACTACTCACCTAATAAATTGAAATAGATTTTAAATAAACGGGATATATTTCAAAATATTCCAAGGGGCTTCAAACTGGAATTTCAACCCGTCACTTAATGACTTGTATTCCTCCTTAGCAGCTTCCAAGATGACCTCCTCGGTAGCATTTAAACGGGTGTCGTCAATTTTGGTATAAAGATTGTTGAATAATAGAACTTCGGCTTTCATTTCATACCATCTTGCTAAGATGTCTAGTTCGCCACGATCGTTTGTTGTAGTCATTCGGTTTTCAGCGTTGAAAATATTGGTTAAACGAGTCCAAAACATTGGATCGTTCAACTTGCTGGTCTCGTACACATGAATATATGCACGTGTAAGAACCAAGAACTCGTCATTGCTCCATGGTATAGAACTCATTTTTATTGAAACAAAGAGAGTAAAATGTCAAAAATAATATATGAACAGCTGTAACATCGTTTAGTAAACTATTTATTTAACTTAATGTCAATTTATAGTAGTTTATACACAATATTGCAGTCCAATCTTCTAATTTGTCTGCAATTCATAGTCCAACTTAACTAACGAACGCAGTGTACTAACTGAGAACACAACAAATCACTGTTCGAGTTGACAAGTCATTCCATCGAATGACAACACAATACACTGCTACTTGAGTTGACAAGCCATTGCACCGGGAAAATAAGGAGTCGCTATAAATAGTTGTTAATATCCATTTTAATTGTATCGCATTGCTTTTCCCCTTGCAAGTATGGACTCACCTGTACCACATATATGGAGCAACGAAGAGGAGGTCGCTTTGGTTCAAGCTTGGATTGTAACTGTAGAGGAGGATTTTCCACCGGGTCCGCCACAAGTTCGCGCTGGATCATTTTGGTCTCGTGTCTGTCATTTGTTTCACCATTTAATGGGGCGTACTCAATATCGAAGAAGAAGAGATGTCAAAGCGAAGTTTCTGGATTTGAAAATAAAGGTGAAGCAATTTCAACGTATTTATAACGAGTTGGATAATGAACATGCAAATACGGATGAACACATTCTACGATAGGTGGCTTTGGAACTATACCGTTTTGAATATGATGGTAGCGAGTTTACCCACGCAGATGCATGGAATCTTTTAAAGAATGTCCCTCGTTTTTAATATGCATGTTGGTTAAGTTAATTGTATTTCGTTAGTTAAGTTGGTTGTTGTTGTACGTGTCTTTTGTGACTAGTTAATAAATGTCCCTTACTTTTAATGTTTGTTGTTTCCTCAATCGCAATTAAAAAAGAATTAACAAAATAGGTACATAAATAACTAATACATAATACAACATAAAATGCAAAAGGGGTACATGAATAACTAATACATAATACGACATAAAATGCAAACGGGGTACATGAATAACTAATACATAATACGACATATTAAAAATGCATACGGGGTACATAAATAACTACATCTTTTAGGGAGGTAACATGACCACCGTTTCATTTGGTATTTCCCAGTGCACATGTGATGGTATAGAATTCACCAACTCAGATCCAAATGCAATTCGATACACAAAAGCAGTGAACTTGTAATCAACCATTTCGTGAATGGCTTCAGACGTACGGGTTCTTAGAGATGCTATAGCGTGGCCACATGGTATACCGCTTTTTTGCCATTTCCCACAACTACATACCCTACGTTCAAGTTGTACTTTGTTGGTGGAAATATTGTCATCGACTTCAATTGTATCCCCATACAAACGTCTTGCCATCCAATTATAAGACTTGTTGACACGTTTTTGAAGCTTACTCTCAACATAAGGGGTCAACCGACCAGACAACCTCCCTGGAAAATTTGATAATTTTATAAAAATAATAATACAAGAAAAAACTAAATATAACAATCTCCCTTACCCGCCACTTCAGCCCGTTCAGCATACTTTGATTGTATCGACGTATTTATTAACTCAATTATCGTTGTTATAGGAAACTCACGTGTGGACGTGGATATAATTTGCAACATTTCAGGGACATCAATCGATTTAACATTGTAACGTACTTTTGGGAAAAATGCTCGTGTCCATTTTGAAATTGCTATATCGTCAAGCCAGAAAATTGGACTCCTAAGCAAGGTGCAGAAAGGTGGTTTCCTACATGCACTTTGCAACCTTTCCAGACACAAGTAAAAATCATGAACACTATATGCATTGCATGACTTCCAAAACAATGATTCGACTTCCGTATCGTTATGTCCGACAGAGTCACGTATTTTTTGAGTTATATCTTTAGGACAATATCCATGATACGAATCTGGGTAGACACTCTGAACAGCAAAGTCTATTTTATCACATAGGTTGCTTATGAAACCAACCTTTGTATCCTCACCTAAACACTCTTTTAACTTCATCATGAACCATCTCCATGATTCTTCACACTCTAAGGTTCCCAAACCAATTGCTAAGAGTAGGGGTTCATGATTTCCATCCAAAGCCACTGCGAAGTACATTGTTGTCAGATAGCTCCCAAGAAGGGGTAAATAACCCACATATATTAACGGTATCATGCACCTAAGGAAGGTACGAATCTGCATAAAAAAACAAACATAAATTAGTGATAAGTAAAGAGTAAACGAGATACATTACCAAGAAATATTAATTAAGTCAATAAAACAAATATGTTATACCACGCAACCTAAAGCCACAAAACAGAATTGAAAGCGGTTGGTATCAGTTTTCTTGATGGCTGTGAACGTATTAGGATTTGTTCTTTGTAGATTATGCAAGAATATTGGTAGCTGAGAAAAGCTTCTTTCGGTGTAAGTACTCATTTTCACAAGCAATGAAAGTGTATTATAATCATCACACAAATACAATTATAATTATATACAAATTGGTGTTTCTCTACAGTTCATATTTCATAGTTCAACTTTTTAATTTCGTAGTCAAACCAGTTCATTTCATAGTCAAACATCACTGACCGACAAGACAAGACAATGTACTTGTATGCAGTTCATAGTTCAACTTTTTAAATTCATAGTCAAACCAGTTCATTTCATAGTCAAATATCACTGACCGACAAGACAAGACAATGTACTTGTATGCAGTTCATAGTTCAACTTTTTTAATTCATAGTCAAACTAGTTCATTTCATAGTAAAACATAGTTGTCTGTAATAAAATTTCTTCTATAAATGGGTGTAAAGTAACTCCATGAAATTTATCTGTGAAAGTAATTCATATTAGATAGAATAAAAAAGGCGAATGGCATACTGTAATTGCGGAGGTGAACGTGTCATTAGGATTTCGGGTACAGCTAAAAACCCAGGAAGATTATTTTACGCTTGCCCATATATGGTATCATGTTCTTAACTTCATTCATATTTACACCCTAATCATTATATGGCAACAATTCTTATTGTCAATGTTTAAATTTACAGGGACCAAAATGCGGGTTTATCAGTTGGGTTGATGAAGAGAAGGACCAATCATCTATCGTAATAGCTAAAATAGCTAACTGTAACAAGCTCTTTCAATCAGAAAATAAGAAGTTAAAGATAGCCTTGGTTTGTAGTTGGGTGTTGTTTTTGGCAATTATTGTTTACAAGTTGTAAGCTTTTTAGTATTGTTTTCATAGTTTTGAGGTTGTTACATCAATAAATTGTTGTATTTGTTGTTATGTTTAGAGGAGTGTACTTGTTAGTTTAAAACAAATGGTGGTGTCGTTCTTATGTTGTAAGTATTGAAGTTATTAATAGGTCATTAAATCCAACATACAATTACATATACAAATATATAATCCAACTACATAGGACCAAGACTCGACCCCCAAAAATTTTTTGCCATCCGTTGGCGAAACTCTAAAGTTGCGTTCCTTGGGTCAATAAGTTCACGTATTGGTTGGCCTGAAACTAATTGTTCCATAAACATACAAACAAAAACACCGCAATCTCCCAAATGACTACTTTGTTGGGGAACATTTGTTTCGAATATGAATTGCATATTCAATGGAATCCTTGGGATGTTCCTCCGGGCCCAATAGTCAATTTTGTCTAAATAATCTGCCACCCGAGCTTCAAATTTGGTAAAGGTTCAATCAGAGTTGAATTTTTCATAAGCCCCTCTACCGAGACTGTCATAAATATGGACTTCCATATTCGCCAATCGTAGTTCCCCAAATAACCAGTGACTAGGGGCTGAATGAATCGGCAATAGGACCTGTGTAAGGATAATAAATAAATAAATTTTGTTTACATATAAGAATACAAAAACATAACGACAATAACGAAAATATTTTCAAAAAATAAAATTCAGTTTACCGTATCGACATCCCACCAAGCAACCATGAAGTTGGGGTATCTAGCAATATCAGCCATAAACGCCCTCCAATCCTGCCCTTCCTCCAAAGCATGGCAAACAAAATAATTTGGAGGCATTATTGTATGTCGGTCGATATCAAAACGTCTCTCCATCAGTAGTCTATACCAAAGGGTGATATGCTGCACAAAATTATGATACTTTTGTTATTAACCAAAAAAGAAAATACTTTTAAAATAATAAATTATCTATTATTTTACCGCTGTCTCCAACCACCCGTCATGTGTATGGCCAAACAAGGCGCTCCAAAAATCTCTATCTAACACCAAATTAAACAAACGATGTTGCACGTCATATGAATGAAATAAATAATTCTGGATCACAACCTCACCGCCTGCTACGTAAGGTTGCAGGCGCAACACGGAGAACTCGTGAGCAACAACAAATGCTGGAGGAGGAACGGGGCTTGTGGATTTGATATCAACCTTCTTTTTTGGTCTTCTTTTTTGCTTCGGTGTCGTGTGCAGCTAAACAACATTCAAATGTTTAGATCTCTATCTTTCAAATAATTCACATAAAAATAAAATTCTATTATTACAATATAAGATTTAAAATTAAACGAATACCTCGGTGTAAGGAGGGCACAAATACTTTGATGGATTTCGAGCTCTCAGTCTATCGGGTGTAACTTCTTTGCCATCAAAACCATAAGCATCATAATAATTTACATTTCCCGTAATTATTATTTCATCTTCCTCCGACACCTACATTAATAAGCAAAAATCTCTAATTAAAAAATGTTTCAATGTACTAAAAAAAATTAAAATAAATATAAGTATAACAACCTCTTTAGAGTTCATTATAATCATTTATATCAAACACATCATCATCAAATTTGTTCCTACTACAACCCGCATTCTCATTCCCCTCGTCCAACTCCTACATTAAAATTAACACATTATAGTTATTAACGAAAGACACCTTAAAAATTAATTATTAAAATCGTAACTGTAATATATATAATAACCTTGTCGTCTTCAATACCACCAAAAATATTTTCATTTGTATTATTTTTATTCATCACTTCATCTTCTACAACCTACATTTTCAAATATAAAATATGAACACAAATTTTCAAATATGTTAATAAATTAAAAAAAATGTATCGTGTAACTAACCGGTTTATCAAAATTTGTTTGGAATACTGCAGGCTCGTCAAAACTGATGTTATTTCATAGATCTTCATTATTCACTTCTTCAACAAACACCTCTGTAGGTTCTCGGTTCGTAAACACCTGTTGCTTCAGTGCATGTAGCCGTTTCAACACCTCCTCTAAGTTAGGTTTCCCACTGCGCCCACCTCTACCGTGAGAGCGACCGCTTGACGACATACTAGACGAAGATTCGTCTTGTCTCCTAAAATGGTCCCGTACTGGGGATGGAACTGATTTCGGTTCACCATATACATACTCTTGAAATGACATATAATAACAAGATGTCATCTCATCATCACTCGGTGGCATTTTTTTTCTTGGTGGTTGTCCCTCCTAAAAAATTGAACATATTAAAAATGCATATAAGAGCATAATAATGAATTTTATTAAAAATAAAAAAATATTTTTAAACCTGTATCTTTGAAAAAATCTTGTTCACATCAACCCATTTCAATTTTTTTGTCCCACTCCATCGTTTCATCCGAGGCAAATCTCTATTTTTTCTCAATACAAATCCACAGGCACGAACAGCCGGAAGCATCTCATATATCCATATCTATAATTTTTACAATTACAGTAATAAAAGTTAAAATTAAAATAACTAACATAACAATAAAACCATTTAAATATAAATAAATTTTTATACCCTAAATGGAGCCGTAAATCCTGAGACGGTGTATTTTAAAGTTTGACGACGCTCAGGCAGTGATAAATATTTATTTATCTTGTTCCACGTATCCTCAAGGTCATCATACGTAAAATCCCATAAATAGCTACCCCAAGCGAAACTTACAAAAAAAAATATTAGTTATAATATAAATTAACATTAATAATATAAAACTTTCAAAGTAAACAAAAAAATACATGTTCCAGACATCCAAATTATCAACAAAAAAAACCAATATTGTGGCACCCGATCATTTATTTCTTTTCCCAAAAAACCTTCACACAAAATGTATATCAAACATACTCTAACTGCATCAGCGTCGCCAACTTCTAAGAATGGTTGATTTAAAATAAAACTTTTCAGATCACCGATTTTCACCGAACTATTTGTATAGTTCGGAAATACCCGCTCACGCAATAAACATCTTTTTTTACTACTAACTATTTTTTCTGACACTTTTTCCCGATATTTTTTGGATACTCCCCAAAATTCAACCCGGTTATCAAACAAAACTCTTCGGGCTCATATACCATTTTTGTATCACCTATTCTAAAATATAACCGTTTTATTCCATCTGGAGATAAAATAGCGTCCGACCGTATCTGATGAAGAAACATCTTGTGGAACATCAATCCGTCCCCTTGTAAACGAGGGACGTCCAACAAGTAACCAAATACCGTATCTCTAAATATATCACGTCTTACACCATGTAACACATCAAATACTTCCCATATGTTACACCCCAATCCTTTTAAGTTGACAATAGCTTTAACATTGAAATTATTATAATCATGCTGCACAAAAAACAATAACATATTAGAAAACTAAACAACTATTTCATTTTAAAATATTTGATTATTAAATGCAATAATAATCCGACATTCAATTTACAAACATAAACAATAATAACAATGGAAATACAAACATTTAATCAATAATTTATATATTTATGTTGAAAAACAATAATATACTATAACAATTTTTCAACTTAAACGACAACTATATAAACAATTTTCCAAGTTATATAAAATAACTTGTAACATTTTCTATTATATACGACAAGTATACAAACGATTTTTAACTTTCAAATTATATAAAATAACATTTTCTAACCATACTATAAAAATTTTTCTACTTAAACAACAAATATATACAAATTTTCAAATTATATGACAAATATACAAACGACTATTGTACACATATTGTAACATTTTCTAACCATAATATATAAATTTTTCTACTTCAACAACAAATATATACAAATTTTCAACTTATACGACAAATATACAAACGACTATTGTACACATATTCTAAACATTATTTTAACCATTTTTCAATTTATAAAAACAATTATACGATAAGTATATACAATTTTTCAAGTTATACAACAACTATACAAACGACAAATAATATATTCTAACAATTTATTTAACTAAGAACTTAAAAAAATTAACATATTCTAACCATTTTACTAAATGTACAACTAGCCAATGCACACTCTACGCAGTCTATACTTGTACATTCATACGTGGATACTTGTTCTTGATGGTTAGGTTACCTTGTTGAGCGCCCGATAATCAATGCCCTAGGCTCCCTACCGCGCATGACTTCGAGAGTCATGATGATATTACTGAGGAACGTGAGCCTATGTTCAAACCAAACAAACCCACCTCCTATTTGTATTTGAGTCAGGCTGGAAAGAATGCCCGTTAAACTTCAACTTTACTAATAAAATATATTAAAACTATCAAATACAACAAAATTACCCTATCACAAACAATATAATTTCATTTTTTTTACACTAACTAATACAATAAATAATAAAATAATAAAGACATATACTAAATAAATGTTAATTAAAAGATAAAAAGAGTTAAAATCTAACCATATTTTCAGTATTGTTGAAATAATCGTCCATTTCCTTCAAGAAATCGTCACAGGGAATCCTCGAGAGAGAGTTTTTTGGGATTGAAGAGTGAAAAATGAAGAAAAAAAAACAGTTTTATACAATTCCATCTACGAAATCGCAGATGGACTATTCCATCTGCGAATGTACAAATGCCTAAAGCACAACTGTGCTTTAGGCACTTGTACATTCGCAGATGGAAAGCCAAAATCGCAGATGGGTCATTTCCATCTGCGAATTTCGTGGTTATTTTTGCAATTTTTATTTTTTTTGGCTAAATTTGTAAGGTAATTAGTGTATTTGGCTAATTTTGTAATTTAAATATAAGAAAATGCAAAAAACAGAAAAAAAAAACAAAATAAAACAAATTAGAATGATATTATAGTCTGTTTGACAACATCAAAATATAATAATAATAATAATGAAAAAACTTATGCAAGTTGAAAAGATTTTGCATTTTATCCATATATTGTTCTGCAAATTACATTGGATCAATTTTGAAATTTACTCTAATATTTTTTACTTACTTCCCAAGTATTTACAATTTAATAGAAACATATTTCTATTTCTTATTTTGTAAGCTTTTTTAATTATAAAATCCATGCATCGTTCTTAATTGTGTGCCTTTAATCGGCCAAAATGATACTCAAATGAACGGAAAACAAAAACAAAAGCCCAAGATAACCCGGGCTTTTGGCCCATTGGCTGCCCAGGCAAAAGCCCGGGGGCCTTATCAAGCCTGATTTCCAGATAAATAGCTCTTGGCATTTGTTGACCGGCCTTTGACTAGGCCGGGTTCTTTTGCCTCTGGGTTGGGCCCCCATTTATGTAGCTCTAATTTGATCGCAGCTTGCAATGAATAGTTTCAAAATCTTCAAACAGGCGTATCGAACCAAAATGCTTCTCTATGGATCGATCAAGGCAATCCCTTAAAAATGTATGGAGTTATGATAAACTAATAAATCAATATAATCAAATGGAGAATAGGCCATTAGATGTATCAGCAATCCTAATCCTAAGTTTAATAATATTTTAGTTATGTTATAACTTTAAGAGGCCTAAAGTTTTCATACAAAATTCAACTAAACTGAAACACGACACTCAAGCTCATAAAACATTTTATTAAAAGAAACAGATCATTTTTATAATGTATAGTTTTTATATTCATATCTATACGATAACACATTATTTTTAATAAAAAGAATCAAATCATATCAATTATATGTATACAACCTTTCACACTTCACATCCGTTGATTGAGAATCACCCATCAATTTCGGCCCTGATGATGTTGCCAGCAAAACTTACTATTTTCACCTGCTTTCCTTCTACAAAACGAACCATTCACTGTAACCCCTACACAAGTCAACGAATCCACATCAATTTTTCCATTGACCATTATGCCCTTGTGTCCTTCATAACTCTTTTGCATTTTCATTCTCATTCCTTTGTGTTCCTCACATCGTTTTCTCCCTGCAACAGGCATTCTTGTACATATAGAACCATCATCATCGACGGTGACCCCACAACACACATCTGTCTCTGTATTAGTATCAGTAAATAAACGGGATTTTACTTTTACAGACGCGTTGACTTTCATCCCTTTATGGTCAACGCACCTCTTTCTTCCCTCAACAGGAGGTCGAGTACATATAGATCCGTGACCCAAGGCCACACCACATATTCGGTTATCATCACTGTTGTTGTTTGTATCATAATTGTTGGCTACTAGCGAAGGGCGTGATGGGGTTAATTTGAAGATTCTTGTGAGGATATTTGTGTCATTTGGCTTGGTGTAGAAGTTAGATCCGTTTTCCAAAACGGGTGGGTCGCAATGTTTGATATTAAGACCCACCTTTTTTGGACGAATGAGATGAAGCTTTTTGAAAACCCGGGATATGGGAACCCTTTTAGTGTTGGAAGCGGTTTTAAGCTTTTGATGGATGTCAAAAGGGCGGCGTTCCCCATTCATCCCTCGGTTCCATGCGTAATCGAAGGTTTTTAAAAGCTGGGTTTCTGTTTTCTCAGCATCCTTCTTATTATCCATCTGTAAAATCCAATACTTAAATACAGTATAACTATGTAATGTCATGTCCAATGTAGCATTATCCATCAAATAATAATAAAAGGAAATTTAGAATGAAAAGATGTTATTTACTGGAGCCCATCGAAATGCAAGTGCAAAGCCGTAAGAGAATATGTCAGAGAACAATCCAAGGACTTTCCGGTCAGTTTGATCTCCGTTTGACCAGCCATTCTCCAAATGAGCACCATCACGACCATACTGCTGAAGTCTGGTTCTAACATTATCAGCTTGTCCAAGATAAACAGGAATTATCCTTTTGGAGCTAAGTTGGCTACTAGTTTTTGATTCTGTTTGTGGGAGTGAAACAGCTATCCCAAGCTCATAAACCCCTGGACAAGAAGAACAATTTGGAAGATTGTGAGTCCTGTATCTCTCTGCGCCTTCTTTGCTCAACAAATAATCTTCCCAATCACGAGGCCCGATTAGGATCTGGAAATTAACATACATAAATATGATAAAATTGTTTTGGAAGTATGCCAAAATTGGAATTCAAAGTTCATTCAGGAATTATGGAAATCAAATGTAAAACAATCAAGAACTCAGATCGTTACGCCATTCATCTTCGTATCAAAAATCACACACATATATATGGAGCTGAGAACAACGTTTGCTGATGGATAACTCAATTTAAAAATTGAAATCAAAGTAAAAAAGTTTCCTAATTGGTGCACGCTATCCGATCTTCTTCAAAATCAAATTATAAATATGGAAGTAGACAGAGAGAGAATTATAGAAATCAAATGTAGGAGAATCGATGACGCCAATCACTGTACCATTGTTCATTCATATCCAAAATCAACAAAAAAAAAGTGAGTAGTGGAAGCATTAAACTAAATCGGAGCTGAGAACAATCTGCGATTGTAAATAATTACAATTCGAAATTTAAATTCAAAGTAAAAAACAGTTTCATAATTGTTGCTCGCATTCCAGATCTAAAGAAAACTAATAGAACGAGAAGATTACCTTCCATTGCGAGAAAGCAGAATCATGTTTGGTACGCTTACAGTCCTCTCTCTTCAACAGCGGCACTGTGGAGGCGGCGTCACTGACGGTTCTCCCCATCGCGCTCCGCCCTCGCGGTTGTCGGAACTGCCTGTTAAACGGCGATGAACAGTTCTCTAGGTACTTTTGAAAACTTCATAAATGGTCCCAAAGCTATTGAATGGTTTTCACCTTAACAAATACCTTTAACTTTTTCTATTTTAGGTAACAAACTATGTTTTTTTTTTGGAATGGCAAATACAATATTATACTAAACTACTCCTAAATTATTTCATCTATGTTCACAGTGGAACATGAATCTTCAACCTCAAGGAGGGAGGGCAACACCGGATACCGCTGGGCTAGAAGCCCTTTGGTGGTAACAAACTATGTAAAACGATTTTTATGTTTTTGGCCCTATTAAATAATTTTCTTTAAAATGTTGTTATTATTATTGTACATTCCATCTAATAGTCTATTATTTGTTCTATTACTAGTTGTGAAACTCGTATGTTATGCGGGTTGGGTGAAACAAAAAATTAAATATGAAGGTTCAAACCAAAATTTATTTAAATTTGAAATTTTAGATTTGAAATTTAAAAGACAAAATTGCAAAAATGGTCCCTGTGGTTTGCCAATTTCTTTGGGTAAGGTCCAAAAAAAAGTTTATTAGCAAAAAAGGTCCTTATTTGATGTTTTAGTTGTGGTTTTGGTCCCTATTTCGTTAACTTTAACATTTGGTTGTTAACTTTTTTAAAATGACAATTTTACCCTCAATGACCATTTTTGCGGTTATCTCTTTTCACCAAATTACAAGGACCATTTCTGTAATTCTTCTTTATAAATTTATTGAATTATTATATATTAATTCTTCTTTCTTTTTAATTTTATTGAACTATTATACATTAATTCTTTTTTTAATTTTATTTTTATTGGATTAATTTTTTATCTGATTATTATATATCGGCTAATTCTATTTTTAATATATAATATTTATCTATTAATAAATATTATATTATTATATTATTAAGTTCTTTTAACTATTTATTTAAATTTTTTTATTGGAATATTTTTTTAAAAAAGTTATTAGATTTTTTTATTGGATTATTACATTTAATTTATTATATTTTATATATAATAAATAATATTTTAGTGGATCATTAATTTTTTTTAAATGTATATTATTAATTCTTTTTAATTTATTGGTTCTACCACAAAGTTTTCGGAATACGCAAAAGCACCGCATCCCATTGTCGAAAATCGTCAGGACCACCGTTAATCACCTTCATCGGAGGTCCGACGGAAACACTACCAACCTGTTTCACCCAACGCCGCTATCCAGTAGCCACCTGCGACAACCTCTTCACAATCCGTCAGAATCCTTTATATTTGCCACTAAGTCGATCGTTTTCCACTAGAACCATCACTATTTGAACCACCAAGAAGTCCAGCCCAAACACCCCTATCAGTTCCTCCATTTGTTGCATTTTACCAGCTTACACCACAAAATCATACTACCTGGTCAGTTCCTCCATTCGTTGCCTTCCACAAACCCATGCACAACCTTATAACATCAAAGCTTCAAGCCTGCACTACCTGAAAAGATTTAGCGGTGGATATGGTGGTTTGAAAAACCCAATATCTAACATTGTCGCCATTGACGGCAGTGTGGGTAGTCAATTGGTGTAGTTTTGGTTGAAAATAACGGATTGTAGGCAACGATCGACGATTTCCGACAAGATGATGTGGCGGCGCAAGGTAGTAGAAAGCAACGAATGGAGGAACTGACCACGGGTGTTTCGATCGGACCTCCTTAACACAGTATTGATTGTAACAGAAAAACGACCGACTTAGTGGTAACCAATAATGTGTTAAGTCGGACGTTTTTTGTTACAACCAATATTATGTTAACCACCAGGAGGTCCGATCCAAACACCCGTGGTCAGTTCCTCCATTCGTTGCTTTCTATCACCTTGTGCCGCCACATCATCTTGTCGGAAATCATCCATCGTTAACTATAATCTGTCATTCTCAACAAAAACTACACCAATTGACTACCCACACTGACATCAATGGCGACAAAGTTAGATATAGGGTTTTCAAACCACCAGATTCACCGCTAGATCTTTTCAGGTAGTGCAGGCTTGAAGCTTCGATGTTATAAGGTTGTACATGGGTTGTGGAAGGAAACGAATGGAGGAACTGACCAGGTAGTTGTGGCGTAAGCTGGTAAAAGGCAACAAATGGAGGAACTCACAGGGGTGTTTGGGTTGGACTTCTTGGTGGTTCAAATAGTAATGGTTCTAGTGGAAAACGATCGGCTTAGTGGCAAATATAAAGGATTCTGACGGATTGTGAAGAGGTTTTCGCAGGTGGCTACTGGATAGCGGCGTTGGGCGAAACAGGTTGGTAGTGTTTCCGTCGGACCTCCGATGAAGGTGATTAGCGGTGGTCCCGACGATTTTCGACAATGGGATGCGGTGCTTTTGCGTATTCCGAAGACTTTGTGGTAGAACCAATAAATTAAAAAGAATTAATATTATACATTTAAAAAAATTAATGATCCACTAAAATATTATTTATTATATATAGAATATAATAAATTAAATGTAATAATCCAATAAAAAACCTAATAATTTTTTTAAAATAAAATAATCCAATAAATTTTTTTTTAAATAGTTAAAAGAATTTAATAATATACTAATATAATATTTATTAATATATAAATATTATATATTAAAAATAAAATTAACTGATATATAATAAGCAGATAAAAAATTAATCCAATAAAAAATTAAAAAAAGAATTAATGTATAATAGTTCAATAAAATTAAAAAGAAAGAAGAATTAATATATAATAATTTAATAAATTTAAAAAGAAGAATTGCAGAAATGGTCCTTGTAATTTGGTAAAAAGAGATAACTGCAGAAATAGTCCCTGAGGGTAAAATTGTCATTTAAAAAAAAGTTAACAGCCAAATGTTAAAGTTAACGAAATAGGGACCAAAACCACAGCTAAACCACCAAATAAGGACCTTTTTTGCTAATAAATGTTTTTTTGGACCTTACCCAAAGATATTGGCAAACTACAGGGACCATTTTTGCAATTTTGTCAATTTAAAATTTAAAACTTGAATTTAAAAGGAAACATATTAAATACAAAATATCAGGTGTAAATGTGATGTGTTAATTAAAAAAAGATTTAAAAAAATAAGAAAATGACAAATGGAAAAAAAAATTGTTCAAAATAACAACAAAATGACATGTGGCAAAAGGAATGAGAGTGTGACATGTGACAAAAGATCTTTATTTATTAGAATAGATTATTATATTATTTTATTATTTACTAATTTTAGTATGACAAAAAAATTTGCTGTTAGAAAGACTCAAATTTAAAAAATTTAAAAAATCAATTGTGTGTTTTTTTAATTAGTTTGTTTTTATAAAAAAGTATATATTTGAACAAAACAATTGATTAATATAATTGATTAAAACTTAAAATTTATAAAAAAAATACTTAAAAAGTTGTGATCGGTGACCAAAAATCCATGAGACCATAAAGCCTAAACCTAGCCCGTTATTCCTTTTAAATATTTAATATAGTAAATTTATAACTTTATTTATTTTTTCGATGTAAATCTTAGATAAAATGATAAAATATGACAAGTTTGTTACATTAAATTATCAAAAAATAATTAGATTATGTTTGACGTACTAGCTGAAAAATTAGTTGTTAGCTGAAAAACTAGCGGTTAAAAAAAAAACTAGCTGATAACTGAAAAACTAGCTGATAAAAAATAATGTTTGGTAAAATAATTAGCTAAAAAGATATAAAATGATAGAAAATAATATTTAAAATAATGTGTTTTTATAATTAATTTAGTGGTATATTTGAAAAACTTTTAAAAAGCTAGTCTAAGTAGTTTTTAAAAAAATTAATTTATAAACTACTTTTTAGATTGTCAAACATGACAACTTAAAAAAAACTAAAAAAATAAACTAGCTTATCAGTTAGTTGTAACGCACCAAATTAATAAATTAATAAAACTAACGTCTTAAACTTTTTTTATTAGCCTAAAAGAAATTGATAAACAATTTAATAGTAGTTTTATAATCGTACGGACAATATAAGTATACATATGTACAAGACACGATATTTTCCTATTCATCATAATTCGAACAATCCTACAAAACGATGATTTGTTTATGTTCTTGTGCCTAACGTGATAACCATTGGATTATCCAATCAAATTATTTGTGTAAACCCACACGTATATTCAAATAAATTTAATGGAAAATGAATTTCTAAATCCTAAAGCCTTTGGCCTAAACTCAAAGAATACAAAAGGATATGCTGTCAGAGATGCAGAGTCTAGAGGCAGCAGTAGTGTGACAACAATGCTAGATTTGCACGTTACGGTGGCTATATCCGGAGACAGATGCAATGGCAGTGGCAATAGTGGCGCTACATCTGTATGCGGTGGCGACAACTGCAATAGCGACAACTAGATATTTATTAGCGTCGGGAGGCAAGAACTAGTGCTTCGGCGAAGACGATGTAGCTTTTCAGCGATGCCAGTCAGGGTTCCAGCAAAGTCAACATCCGAAGTAGCTGGGTTTCCGACGAGATCCGAAACTCTGGCGTCATTTTATTAGAGAGATTTTATTTAGGATGACAAAGAAAAAAAATTGAGAAGGAAAAATAATTGGGCATGGAAGGCATCTTTGGCGACTACTAGAGATGGTCGTCAGAAGTGGAGGTTGACAACAAAAGGTTGTGGTCAGTAGTAGCAGCAGAAAGTTTAACCTAACGTTCTGAAGTACCTAAATACCTCACACGACAGAACATATACAATCATGCATGTTGGGTCCACAGTCATCAGACTGGATTACCCTCGCGTCCACAATCATCAGACTGGATTACCTCTGGCCCACAGTCATCAGACTGGATTGCCTTGGCCCAATCAGTCACCGGACTAGAATGCCCTGGTCTGTTGGCTTACACACATAGTAGTAAAGCCTCAACTCAACCCGCACTATGTCGACATATGCAACATATAAAACATATAAGAGTAAACAAAATAATCATGCAAATCTAACATATCACCACAGCACAACAACATCCTATATACTATGATACATAACCTAGTGGGCGGGCATTGATGTCTTCGACCCACAAGTATAGTGAGGAAAACTCATCTCAATGTCCGAAAGACAGCTGATCTGAATGATGCTCTAAATACTGGCTCTACAGGTCACTTGTACAACATACATGGACCAAGCCTCAACCTACTACTCAAAATATCCCAAATGGTCGCCACACTGGTCGCCACACTGTGGCTGCGAAATGACAAAACTAACGGGTTTCTACCCAGTCGCCACGCTGTGGGGACTGGTCTAGGCAACTTAATCCATTAAGCCATTTTCCTATGACTCCAAGAGCTCCAAAGCTCAGATATGGCCCTTCCCATGCTTTTTATGGATAAAGTTTCCAAATTTATCCATCAAGACACCTCTACTAGCCAAGATCCCAAACCCTAATTCCTTAAGGATGGCTAAATGCATCAAGACACTCATTAAGCACCCAATCCCTATAGTTTCACATCCAAATATTCCAGAATGATTTCTTATTCCTAATAAGCCCTAGAAATTGTGGCTTTATGGACATGCATGTCCAATGCATGTCCCTTCTATTTTAGGTAAAAAAACATGGCAATAAAGGCTTAAACTTGAGCATGGAACCAAAAACTACATAGATCCTCAGATCTGAAACATATGACACTAGAATAATCTCATGGATCCATAAAGTTGCCAACTTTATAAGATCCAACCACCCAAATTCTCACACCAAGAAGATTTAAGGACAAAACTGCTAGATCTAAATATAAATAACATAAAGGTTGGATCTTGGGGACTTATAATGGTCAAAAAATGTGCTCAAGGTTGGCGAGAAGATTTGCTTGCTGGAACCAAGCTTAAAGATGTCTTCTTCTTCTTCTTCTTCTTCTTCTTCTTCTTCTTCAAAATATCACCAAAACACACAATAACTTAAAGATTAGAGATGGAGGCTAGGGTTTCCTTTTTAGAGGTTGAGGGAGAGTGAATGAGGCTGAGGGTGGGCAACCCTAGCCATAACATTCTCTTAAATAGGGGCTCAAACCCCGGATTAGGGTTTGTCATTAAACAACGGCCACAGTGTGGCGATATATGCCACGTCGTGGCGCCAACTTAACGGTCATGAGAACTCTTGCCTTGGCTACGCTGTGGGACTCCATCACCATGCCGTGGCCACCAGAAATCTCACTTCAATTTATTAAAATTACTTAAAAAAGAACATATCTGAAACTTGGCGTTACATTTTAAAATTCAAATAAATCAATATATGTATTAGATTTAAAATTTAAAATTTGAAATTTGAAATAAGTTACATGGTAACTGATTTGAAATAAATTATATTTCTATTTTTCATCATATTTTAGTATTGTATTATTATATTTTTTATATTTTATCAATGTAGTTTGATTTGCTAAGTTGTTAACCTGTTTAATGGACGAGTCTCTAAAGTAGTATATATATATATATATATATATATATATATATATATATATATATAATACCTAAATTTTAAGGGTTTTAGACTTAAACCCTAAAATAATTTGATCAATAATACATCCTATTACACCTATATTTTTCTAAAGACATGTGATGCTTATACCCTGGTTATAAATATTATCATAAGATGAAATTTGTTTTTATTTATTGAACTCGTCTAAATTTGAAGCCTGCATATGAATACAAGGTAGCAAAAAAGTCATATGATTTGACCTAATTGTTCTTTTACCAAATGATGCATTATATATTAATCAAGAAAATGCTAACGTCTTTTTGACTTGATTTATGATAAGAAAACACTTACATAATACCAAATCGTGTAAGACATTAAGTAAAACTGATTTAAAAATAAAGGGATCTAAAAGCATGCTAATTTGTCCACCGTTAACGACAAGAGAATAATTATTTAATATATAAACAAGGCGATTTGATGAGATATAACAATAATGTAAAAGAAACAAAGGAGAAGTCAACTTTATATGATTTAGGAATTTAAATATATATATTTTTATATTAAATATCATGGTAGTATAAAAAACCTTTTATTATCATCGGTGAATACTTGCACCATTGGTTGAATGTGATAGTGATGTTGAATGCAAATTAAAATTATTAAAGCTAGTGAAGTAATAACTTCAAAACATGAGTTGTTTCTACATATAGTTAGAAAGTTTCGAATATAAATTGATAGATGTATATTACTATAAATCAAAGTAAACTACAAAATATATCAAATGCAACAAATGAAACTTCATACGCACATTGATATCCCTATTTCAATTTGACGAGTTTCTTTCCAATTTCCAACTTCATTATCATTTATCACACATAAATGAAAGAATTTTTTATAAGGTTTTGGGGTGTGGGAGTGGTTACTTCCACGATCAAGTTGATGTGGTTGTGGTGAACACATCCCCTCTCCCCAATAAAAAGAATTACACTCCTCTCTTCTTGTACAATGCTACTTTGTTGAGAATGTCATCTATGAATCGTATGTTTATCAATTTCGACATAGGTTTCGAATATACAAACATTTATTCATACGTATAGTTGATGATTTGGATTTGGGAATTCTGTTTTTCCAATTAAAATTTGATGCAAGAGGTAAAAGAGTTTTACTCCACTATAAAAATACACAACCACAATTCGTTAATTAGGATACGGGTCCGCATCTGATTCATAGGATGAGAATTTAAAAATGTATGTATAGACCATATAGGAAAGTATTTATAGGTTTTATAAAGGTGTCATTAGGCTTTACGGTCTACAATATTACGTAAGTCTACGTTCAATACATACGGAAATTGTTTGCAACGTATGCAAACATACACGGCTTTCCTAAAATGCCAGAAAACAATTACTATCTCTATTGGCCCTGGGCAAATTGCTCTAATGCATGGCGGAGTCAATACACGTGAGGTGATCATGAACACTTGGCGGTAATTCTAGAAGCAATGGCTTCGCAAGCTCTATGGATTTGACATGCATTATTTGGTGTTTCCATATGCAACAGTGGCATCAACGTTCTTGATCAATCGTTGATATTCAACGACATCTATCATGAAGCTACACAAGAATGTCTGTTTGAAGTGAATAAAACATCATACAAGCATGAGTATTGTAACACCCGTGTTCCAGTATGGTGTAACTTTTATTATCTAGGGATAAAGATAGAGTTTTTGGGAAAAACTCTATGCCACGACGTGGAGCAAGGATACCCACGACGTGGCATTAAATAAATGGCACACGTAATTTTATTGAGCCTCCATGGCATGGCCAAGAATTGCCACGGCGTGGCAACTGTTCTGGCCTAAGCCCATCATTCGTTTAGGGTTCCTTTCATATTTAAACCTCTCTAAACCCATTTTAGGGTTCATTATCATCCTCCAAGCCCTCTTTCACCTCAGAAAACCCTAGCCTCCATCCCTTGTTTGATTCTTGAGCTTTTTGGAGCTTTATTAGCTTGGAGAAAAATAAAAGAAGGAGAAGAATGTGCTCTATTGTTGGATCTTGCAAGGAAGCAACATCATCAACATCTCTCATTGTATCTGGACCTTTGTAAGTGTCCAAGTTCCTTGCTTTATGCTTTTGGTGGTTGGATCTTGAATATTATTCCGTGTTCCTCATGTTTGAGCAAGTTTGGAAGGAAGGGACTCATAAAGTTGGCAACTTTATGAGTCTCTTGAGTCCGAAGGGCATTGTATGTTGTGGATCTAGCCTTTGGTAGAAGTTCTTGACATTTGCTTAAGTTTTGGTCTTTAGAACTCAAATTTGACCTAAAATGGATCTTAGACATGTATTGGACATACATGTCTATAAATCTTCCACCTTTATTATAGATTTGGTTTTATAAACCCTTCTGGAGTGGTTAGGTTAAGGACATTTTCAGATTAAGAGCTTAATGAATAAGCCATCATGGATTTTGGCTTTATTTTGACCTAGGTTTTAAGATCTTGATCTCTTTGGGTGTCTTAATGGATAAAGTTGGAAACTTTATCCATTTAGACAATAGTATGGACCAAATCTGAACTTTGGAGCCGTTAGGATCGAGGAAGGCAGCTTAATCCATTAAGCTGCTGAAGACTCAGTACCCACAGCATGGCACTAGGTCGCCACGACGTGGCGATAAGGAATAGCGCGATGGACTATTGCTGGAGGGTCACGGCGTGGCCACAGGTGGCCACGACGTGGCGGTTGAATAAAGTCAACGTTGGTCGTTGACTTTGACCGTTGACTTTTGGCATGGGTTGAATTTTTGGCCAGTCTCTATTTTTAGAAGGAAGACTTAGGGTTTGCCTTGTGTGGATTGTTAGAAGGTGTTTTGCACCCATCTTTTGACAATGAGAGTTGTTGGTTGTGATCGGTGCGAATTTGCACGAGGTTTTAGTCAGCATCGTGATTCAGGTGAGTCTCTTCACTGTACTCGTGGGTTGAAGGCACAAATGTCGGCCCATTGGATTATGTTGTAGGATGATAGTTGTCATTGTGACACATGTTGATATGCCTGTATGTGTGTCACACCCCCGAACCAGACGGCGGAAACGTCTGAGGGCTCGTGTGACTTAAATTGAAATATCATTACAATGAATATACATGAAACATAACATAAACATCACCATGCATTAATACATTACAACTGACCTTGTTCACATCAAGTACATTGTTTTCATTACAACATCACAGAACATAAATTGTTTAATGATTGACATTGCACAAAAGAAATTTCAGAAACACGCTTGATGATTCTTCATTGTAACGGTTACCTGAGAATACAAGTTATTTTGAAAACGGTCAACATATATAATGTTGGTGAGTTCATAAGCATGTTTGATATAAAAAATAGTTTGTATTGTTTGTAAAACCCAGAAAATCCGATATTTTCTGTAACAAAAACTGTTTACGAAAAGACGTGATGATCAAAATCCATAAGTGTATATGTATGTGATTTCAAAACATGTAAAAGTGAATGCCTTTCATAATTGTTCCTTGCATTGTAGTTGTTGTATGTAGAAGTGAATAATGTCGTTCCCCGGAAAACCCGATGTTTTCCAATTTAAATAGCATGATAGTTCTGTATTATTGTATAAATCACTTTGCATCGTCACAGTGTATGAATATGATTTCCCATGAATACTTAGATGGTAATGGATCTCTATGTGAGTCGTTATAACCATGCATAATAATGAATAATTCGCCTGTCTTGGCATTTTCCAAACGTCGGTTTTGATCAAGATTTTGTTACCCTAGACTGGCCGAGTCTAACTGCAGCGAACAGCTCAGGTGTGGGGGAGTCATTCCCGTATAGATCTATACACAAACTCTCGCTCTCCCTCCAGGAGACTTTGATTATAACTACAAGCTACGGCCGACATTTATTGGTGCCACCTGTTGGGCATGTAATTGGACATTTATTGGTGCCACACTAAGGCCCAATAGCATGTTAAAGCTGATAAAGGCCCATTGGGCATGTAATTGGATCACCAAGACCCAATAAACATGTTTGAATATATTAGGCCCAATAATCATGATATTGGGCCACAAAGACCCAATAGCACGAACAGAAGATTTTGGGCCCAATCATTGAATCATTTATAGTTTATCGATTTTAAGTTCGTAGTGTAGGTATTTGTTGTATGCTAAATGTTTATTCGCAATATTAAAAATACTTTGACGTTTGATTTATAACGAAGCTTTGGTTATATATATATATATATATATATATATATATTGACATTTTTAAAAACCATGCGTTATAAACTTAATATTTTTAACCAAATAACTTAATATTAGCCTATTTGGCCCAAAAATATTTATTTTGACCATTCCATCCCCTTTATCTATAAAAATGGCACTTTTAGTCCCTTTTTATGAAAATTGACATTTTTGGTCCTTAAACCATTTTTTCTTGACATTTTCGACCCAAACTTTATTTAAATAATAATTTCAGCCCAAAACTATTGTATTTGCCATTTTTAGCCCTTATTTGTAACAAGTTTACACTTTTGGCTCAAATTCCGTAAGTTTTACAATTTTGACCCCAAAATCAAAAACTTTGCATTTTTAGTCAATATTTTTGCATCAAAGTCATTTTCAGCCCCTGAAATAGTTTATTTACGTTTTAGACTCATATTTTGATAAACTTACAACTCCAGCCCCCAAAACTCTTCATTTTTCGCAATTTTGGGCCCAAAAACCCGTGAGGCCCAAATGTAAGCCCAATAAGCTATAATTTATGTTTTTGACCCCTTGAAAAGTGTTATTTTCATAGAAGTCATATTTTTATGAAAATAATACTATTTTATCCTTATAATATCGAAAGTGTTATTTCTTATCCAAATCTTTGTTATTTTTGCAAAAATGACACTTATAACAAATCTTTGGCTTTGTTTTTCACTTCTTAAACATAAAGACTCTTAGATCTTTGAAGTATGTTGTTTATTATGTATTTTTCTATGTATCCTTCACACTTTAGCCATAGATCTCAAGATATAACAAATAATATCACATTTTCACAACACAAACCAAAGAAATCACATATAACATGCAAACACACATAACACTTGTATTCTCCCCCCAAAAACAAGTAAAAACCGAAAACAAGGGGGTATGAACTCACCTTTGCTTGTTGTTCTCGATTTTGAAGAAGAATGGAAGAAGACGGTGTTGTTTTTGGCCCTAACAAGCTCCTTGAGGGACTTTCGAACTTAGATGGGTTCTAGGAAGCATAATCACAAAATAGGGTGGGTTATGATGAGATTTTTGATGAAATCAAGAAGTTAGTCCATGTATCTAAATAAAAACTTACCAAGGATGGTGATTGTGGTGAAGAATCCTCTTGTAAACACCCTAAATCTCGAAACTTTGAGGGAAGAAGAGGGAGTTTCTGGAGAGAAATTTTGAAGTGATTTGAAATGAGAGAATAGAGGTGAGGTGGTGGTGTCTCGGCCGAAGGTAAGAAGAGGGAAAAAGGAGAGAGGTGTGAGTTGATGGGTGCTTAGAAGTATGAGATTTGGCTCTTTGCTTAGTGGGTAATTAACATGGAGAACCACAAGGTAAACTTGAGGTGTCACCATTTACTCCATGCATAATCTTTTCCCCTTTTTTTTTATGATGATGGGTCGAGATCTTGGGCTAGGAGGAAGGAGGTAAATTAATTTGGCCCACTTCTTATCTTGGTTCAAAATTATGAGGTCCATAAAGAAGTTTTCGGCCCATTGGGCCTTTAGGGTAGTTCACGGCCCAATTTTGTATAAAAGAATGGATTTATGGTCCATGAAAGCTAATTGAATCAATTATGGCCCAATAAGGCCCATTAAGGTGAACCAATTCATTTTGGATCCATTATAGCCCAAAATGTTAAGTTCCATGAAAGTGAGTCTAATTAGAGCCCATTTAAGGGTTCTAAGCCTAAAATAGTCAAATTGGAGGTTTATTGGTCCATTAGGCCCAATAAGAAAATCCTAGTCCATAATGGACTTAAACCGGGATTTTTAGGGTTTCCAATCTGTAGTTGACTATTTGAAGTGTTTGTATAGAGTTTTTGGGCTTTTCAATTGTATTTTGATGGAAGTTTGTTGTCATTGAATAAACATCACACTTGTTTTCAAGTCATGGTTACAATTGTTGCCATTGTTAATGTTTACAAAAACATAGAATTTCCTGGTTGTGACATTATCCCCCCGTTAGAGGGAATTTCGTCCCGAAATTCTTTTTGACGCTAGATTTGAGAATGCGAGAATAAGTGAGGGTACTTTTGCTTCATCTGGTCTTCGCGTTCCCATGTGAATTCCGGTCCACGCTTTGCGTTCCATCAAACCTTCACAATCGGAATGCGACTTTGCTTAGTACGCTTCACTTCCCTGTCCATGATTTCAACTGGTTCCTCGATGAACAAGAGATTCTCGTTGATTTCGATTTCTTCCAATGGGATGACCAGAGTTTCATCGGATAAGCACTTTTTCAAATTGGAAACATGGAACACGGGGTGTACGCTGCAGAGCTCGGCAGGTAGCTGCAGCCTATAGGCCACTGGACCGATTCGGGCTAGAATCTCGAATGACCCAATGTATCGTGGCTTTAGTTTCCCCCGTTTCCCAAAATGAATCATCCCTTCCCAGGGAGAGACCTTCAATAATACCCGATCTTCGACTTGAAATTCTAGAGGCTTTCGTCGTTTATCAGTGTAGCTCTTCTGTTGGTCTCGCGATGCTTGCAGTCGAGCTTTGATTTGAACTATCTTCTCAGTTGTTTCACGGATGATCTCTGGTCCTGTTAGAGTGCTGCTCGGTGCCTGACCCTTTGCTAGCTGAGAGTTACCCACCGCAGCCCAACATAGAGGTGACCTGCATTTGCGACCGTATAACGCTTCGAAAGGAGCAATTTTGATGCTTGTGTGATAACGGTTATTGTACGAAAATTCAATTAAAGGTAAGTGGGTATCCCACGATCTTCCAAAGTCTATCACTCATGCTCGAAGCATATCTTCAAGCGTCTGAATGGTTCGCTCACTTTGACCATCCGTCTGTGGGTGGTAAGCAGTGCTCATGTCGAGTTGTGTTCCCATAGCCTTTTGAAGTGATTGCCAAAAGCGTGAAGTGAATCTACTATCTCGATCTGAGATGATAGATATTGGCACTCCATGAAGTCTTTCTACCTCCTTGATGTATATCCTGGTTAATCTTTCCATTTTATAGGACTCTTTTATTGGTAGAAAATGGGCAGATTTGGTTAACCTATCGTTGATCACCCAGATAGTGCCCAATCCGAATCTTGTAATAATAAACTTCGTCTTGTTGACTTCGAGAGTTTTATCCAATTCACGCAATGCTTCCTTCGCGATATTCTCCGGCTTCGATGCCTCCCAAGCCGGTCGTAAGTGTTGACAGTGTTTGTTCTTGTTTCGCGAGCAGACACGTATGTTATCAATGAAAATAATAAAAGTTTGACTAAAGATGGTTGGGAAAACTCGGTTCGTGGGGTCTATGAATGCCGCGGGGGCATTCGTTAGACCGAAAGGCATCATAACGAATTCGAAAAAGACGTATCGAGTTCGGAAAACAGTTGTTGGAATGTCCTCTTCTCGGATTCGGAGCTAATGATAACCGGATCTTAGATTTATTTGGAGAAGTAATTAGCTCCTTGGAGCTGGTCAAATAGGTCGTTAATCCGAAGGAGTAGGTAGCGATTCTTGATAGTGAGCTTATTCATCTCTCTACAGTCGATGCACATCCTGAAGGATCAGTCTTTCTTCTTAACGAAAAGAATCGGAGCTCCCCATGGCGAGAAGTTGGGTCTGATGAATCCTTTGCTCAAGAGTTCGCTTAATTGGGTTGACAATTCCTGCATCTCCGCAGGAGCCAACCTATAGGGTGAATTGGCAATTGATGTGGTTCCCGGTATGAGGTCGATTCGAAATTCGACCTGTCTCTCTGGGGTATTCCCGGAAGTTCTTCGGGAAATACATCCGGAAAATCGCATGCCACTGGAATGCCTTGTATGCTTACTTCTTCCTTGGTCTTGCACACAACATGAGCGAGGAAAACGTAGTTCTTCTGGTGCAGACACTTCTGTGCCTTTATGCACGAGATAGGATGAGGATTGGCGCCAGGTTTATCACCATAGATTATTAGAGTTTCGTGATTAGGGAGGTGAAGGCAAACGACCTTCTCGCGACACATAGTATCAGCATCAAAACTCCTAATATTTATTAGTATCAATCTATTTGAAATGAATGATTATTTAGTGTTAAGGTGTACCCTACATAAGTATCTTTTGTTGATTCTGGTTTTTTCCCATTAGCCATCTCCACGATGAAGGCTTCGTTTAGCTTTTGGGATTGTTGTTTTAGTGTGTGTTCGAATTTGTTACTAACGAAGCTTCGCTCAGCTCCACTATCGAGTAAGATGCGAGGGGAAAGAGTTGTTAAGTGGGAACGTACCAGTAACAACCGTTGGGTCTTGAATTTTCTCGCCTTGACCCATAGCCAGAACCCTTCCCGCTCCTCCATTTCCTTGGTTATAAATGTTGGGCCAGTTCCGGCGGAAATGTCCGGTTCTCCCACACCCATAGCAGGTGTGGCTAGTCCCAGTATTGCGGTTGATGTTGTTGTTGTTGTTGTTTGACTTTTGGTTCTGTTGTGGTCGAGATCTGCAGTACCGGGTGGCGTGTCCTTTCTTGTTACATCTATTATAATACGACTTTAGATAGGCTCCTTGATGATGGAGATTGCACTTGTTGCATTTCGGAAGGCTCCCAACATATGGTCTTGCTGGTGTCGATGTAGCAGGTGTCATGGCCATAGGGATAGCTACAACACATCGTTTCTTTGAGGATTCTTGGGTTGGCTGCCCCTTTCTCTTACCCCCAGACTTTTGCTTCCTGCTCTTAGGTTTGGGGTTTGGAGTGCCTTGATAAGCTGTCATTCGTTGGTTTTCGGGGTTGTTACTTCGACTGGTGTTGTCGACGCTATTTCCACCTCTGTTGGTGTTGTTTGCGTTGAGTTGTGCCCATAGCAGCGGTTACGGCAGCGGTGATAGCAACTTGGAATGTAGTAAAGTCCATCTGCAAGAGTGGTGCTTCACGGGTGTGCTTGTTATTTCTGTGGAATGACATCTTCTGCTGCATGATGATAAGCATGATCGTAAGTAACGACGGTCATTTCCGGTGGTACTCTGTAACTTTCGCGTTCTGTCGTATGATTCACAATGTTTCGATATATATCCCTATGGTGTGTTTATGATAGTAGATAATTTGTAAACTTGTCACGAATATTTAGTCTTATTCATAGAGTTCATAGGTTATTTTGGTTTCAAGGCTCTTGAGTATCTAACGGTTTCGATGGTTTGTTTGTGCACATAAGTGAAACCCCATATTGAAACACATAGCATTTCTTACTAGAAATAGCCATTTTTAATACAGGAAAATTTGCCTGAAGGGCATACATTCCATGGGAAAATGTACGATCTGACAGTATTACGACATAATATCCATAGAAACACAATACTAGTAGGAGATACGGCTGGTTCTACATACTGTAGGACCTATAATAGCAAGTAGTAGAGTACGTTCTATCAGTTATGATGAAGATGACACTCAATCGTCAAGCTGGCGTATCAGGAGTTCAACCAGTTCATTCACCTCCTGGGTGATTACTTCTTCCCTTTGCTCGGCTCGAACGGCTCTAGCTTCGGCCGCAAAGAGTTGACGCTTGAGATTGGCTATTTCTTTCTCAAGAGAGCGTATGTAGTCCGTATCACTTTCCTGAATCGTGTGTGGGTCTGATAGGGCTTCCGATGGGTGGGGATTACTAGGTGTCTCCTTAACGTCCTTTCCTTCATCTGACTCCCGGCCAGATTCGTCATATTCGTAATCAGTTACCACGTACTCTTCCGGTTCCACTCCGGGTCCCACCTCCTGACCCATTGCAGGGCCTCCTTCAGGTTTTTCATCAGGATTGTCATCTACACCCACCTCAATCTCCCCATAGACTACTAGAGCTTGATAGTAGGGGTCGTCTTGCTGCATTCCTGCCATATCGCCTGCGTGGGAAGTGTAGGTGTGAAAAGTGTGTGCATTGGGGTGTATAAGGATAGTATTCTTAAACTACTCTTACAATATTTATTTTTCTTAAGTTTAGTTCCTCTAACCTATTTGAATAGTTAGATGGTAAGTTTTCGGTTTATTGACCATCACGATTATTCCCAAACATATGTTGATCGTACTTTGAATGAATGTAGTTGATCAGGCTACATTGATCCCTAATACGATTACATAACCGCCCAGGTTAAATCGCAACGTTCAAATCCCCCAAATACTTTTATTGTTTAGTATTATGCTGTTATTCTAAAACGCACACATAGGTAAGTATTTTACTTAGTCTGTTCAGAGTTATTTAGCCCCATTGTGTTTATAGTTGCATATCATGTATGGTTAGATATGCTAGTTCATTATAAACAAGGCTCTGATACCAACCTGTCACACCCCCGAACCAGACGGCGGTAACATCCGAGGGCTCGTGCGACTTAAATTGAAATATCATCACAATGAATATACATGAAACATAACATAAACATCACCATGCATTAATACATTACAACTGACCTTGTTCACATCAAGTACATTGTTTTCATTACAACATCACAGAACATAAATTGGTTAATGATTGACATTGCACAAAAAGAAATTTCAGAAACACGCTTGATGATTCTTCATTGTAACGGTTACCTGAGAATACAAGTTATTTTGAAAACGGTCAACATATATAATGTTGGTGAGTTCATAAGCATGTTTGATATAAAAATATTTTGTATTGTTTGTAAAACCCAGAAAATCCAATATTTTCTGTAACAAAAACTGTTTACGAAAAGATGTGATGATCACATAAGTGTATATGTATGTGATTTCAAAACATGTAAAAGTGAATGCCTTTCATAATTGTTCCTTGCATTGTAGTTGTTGTATGTAGAAGTGAATAATGTCATTCCCCGGAAAACCCGATGTTTTCCAATTTAAATAGCATGATAGTTATGTATTATTGTATAAATCAATTTGCATCGTCACAATGTATGAATATGATTTCCCATGAATACTTAGATGGTAATGGATCTCTATGTGAGTCGTTATAACCATGCATAATAATGACTAATTCGCCTGTCTTGGCATTTTTCCAAACGCCGGTTTTGATCAAGATTTTGTCACCCTAGATTGGCCGAGTCTAACTGCAGCGAACAACTCAGGTGTGGGGGAGTCATCCCCGTATAGATCTATACACAAACTCTCGCTCTCCCTCCAGGAGACTCTGATTATAACTACAGGCTACGACCGACATTTATTGGTGTCACCCGTTATTTCTCACTAAATCCCAATGAAATTGAATAACCTTGTTTTACAACCCGAATGATGTTTACGTGAATATGAAGTAAGCCTAACAGACATGAAAGAGGACAACGGTGGTCCACTAATTATGTATGTTATTATAGACTGTCGAGTATGTTACGGACACGTTATAGCCCATTAAGCATATTATGAATGTTTAGGGTCTTATTAGCAATGCAAATGGACCACTAAGGCCCAATATCATGTTAAAGCTGATAAAGGCCCATTGGGCATGTAATTGGATCACCAAGACCCAATAAACATGTTTGAATATATTGGGCCAAATAATCATGATATTGGGCCACAAAGACCCAATAGCACGAACAGAAGATTTTGGGCCCAATCATTGAATCATTTATAGTTTATCGATTTTAAGTTCGTAGTGTAGGTATTTGTTGTATGTCAAATGTTTATTCGCAATGTTAAAAATACTTTGACGTTTGATTTATAACGACGCTTTGGTTATATATATATATATATATATATATATATATGTATATATATATATATATATATATATATATATATATACATTTTTAAAAACCATGCGTTATAAACTTAATATTTTTAACCCAATAATTTAATATTAGTCTATTTGGCCCAAAAATATTTATTTTGACCATTCCAGCCCCTTTATCTATAAAAATGGCACTTTTAGTCCCTTTTTATGAAAATTGACATTTTTGGTCCTTAAACCATTTTTTCTTGACATTTTCGACCCAAACTTTATTTAAATAATAATTTCAGCCCAAAACTATTGTATTTGCCATTTCCAACCCTTATTTGTAACAAGTTTACACTTTTGGCTCAAACGTAAGTTTTACAATTTTGACCCCAAAATCAAAAACTTTGCATTTTTAGTCAATATTTTTGCATCAAAGTCATTTTCAGCCCCTGAAATAGTTTATTTACGTTTTAGACTCATATTTTGATAAACTTACAACTCCAGCCCCCAAAACTCTTCATTTTTCGCAATTTTGGGCCCAAAAACCCGTGAGGCCCAAATGTAAGCCCAATAAGCTATAATTTATGTTTTTGACCCCTTGAAAAGTGTTATTTTCATAGAAGTCAGATTTTTATGTAAATAATACTATTTTATCCTTATAAAATAAAAATGTTATTTCTTATCCAAATCTTTGTTATTTTTGCAAAAATGACACTTATAACAAATCTTTGGCTTTGTTTTTCACTTCTTAAACATAAAGACTCTTAGATCTTTGAAGTATGTTGTTTATTATCTATTTGTTTATGTATCCTTCACACTTTAGCCATAGATCTCGAGATATAACAAATAATATCACATTTTCACAACACAAACCAAAGAAATCACATATAACATGCAAACACACATAGATCAACACATAACACTTGTATTCTCCCCCTAAAAACAAGTAAAAACCAAAAACAAGGGGGTATGAACTCAACTTTGCTTGTTGTTCTCGGTTTTGAAGAAGAATGGAAGAAGACGGTGTTGTTTTTGGCCCTAACAAGCTCCTTGAGGGACTTTCGAACTTAGATGGGTTCTAGGAAGCATAATCATGAAATAGGGTGGGTTATGATGAGATTTTTGATGAAATCAAGAAGTTAGTCCATGTATCTAAATAAAAACTTACCAAGGATGGTGATTGTGGTGAAGAATCCTCTTGTAAACACCCTAAATCTCGAAACTTTGAGGGAAGAAGAGGGAGTTTCTGGAGAGAAATTTTAAAGTGATTTGAAATGAGAGAATAGAGGTGAGGTGGTGGTGTCTCGACCGAAGGTAAGAAGAGGGGAAGAGGAGAGAGGTGTGAGTTTATGGGTGCTTAGAAGTATGAGATTTGGCTCTTTGCTTAGTGGGTAATTAGCATGGAGAACCACAAGGTAAACTTGAGGTGTCACTATTTACTCCATGCATAACCTTTTCACTTTTTTTATGATGATGGGCCGAGATCTTGGGCTAGGAGGAAGGAGGTAAATTAATTTGGCCCACTTCTTATCTTGGTTCGAAATTATGAGGTCCATAAAGAAGTTTTCGGCCCATTGGGCTTTTAGGGTAGTTCATGGCCCAATTTTGAATAAAAGAATGGATTTATGGTCCATGAAAGCTAATTGAATCAATTATGGCCAAATAAGGCCCATTAAGGTAAACCAATTCATTTTGGATCCATTATAGCCCAAAATGTTAAGTTTCATGAAAGTGGGTCTAATTAGAGCCCATTTAAGGGTCCTAAGCCCAAAATAGTCAAATTGGAGGTTTATTGGTCCATTAGGCCCAATAAGAAAATCCTAGTCCATAATGGACTTAAACCGGGATTTTTAGGGTTTCCAATCTGTAGTTGACTATTTGAAGTGTTTGTATAGAGTTTTTGGGCTTTTCAATTATATTTTGATGGAATTTTGTTGTCATTGAATAAACATCACACTTGTTTTCAAGTCATGGTTACAATTGTTGCCATTGTTAATGTTTACAAAAACATAGAATTTCCTGGTTGTGACAATGTGCTTGTTGTCTTTGTGACTCTTGTTGATATGACTATATGTTTTATGTATGTGGGGTTGATACGAACCCGACACAACTACATACTGTTATATATATAGTGTCATTATGGACTCGAGGTTGATACGGACCCGACACAACTACTTGTTCTCATATGGGTTGATACGGACCCAGGGGTTGATACAGACCCGGCATAGCTACATGTTGTCATATGGGGTTGATACGGACCTGACACAACCACGTGTTTTTATATGTATATGTGTATTGTATGTGGTATTTTGGGGCACTCACTAAGCTTTATGCTTACAGTTTATGTTTATGGTTTCAGGTACTTCCAGTTCAAAAGGGAAGGGTCCGACGTGACTGCACAACATCCCCCAAAGTTTAATTCTGCATTGATAATTTTTACTCAGATGTTTAAATGTTGTTTTTATCTTTAATGGTGTTGAGAACAATTTGTCATATAAATTATTCTTTTAAAAATGAAAATTTTACCTTGGATTTCAAGACGTTACAAGTTGGTATCAGAGCCTTGGTTTGAGGGATTCGAGCACATTCTCTGGTGTTACTGAACTCAAACTGAGGAATTGGTAATCTTTTAAAAGAAAAAAAAAATTTAAAAAGACGTTTGTAAAGAAAAAGGGGGTGTGATGCGTGCAATCAACCGAGCACAAGTAAATGATTCCCAAAATACCCATACATGTTGATATGTTATATGATATGGATGTTTGCATGCTAGGATAAGGCTAGGGATACTTTCAGGAATTACATGATATATTGGCCTGATATGTGATGCCTTGTAGCCTAGGAAGCATTGGATTCTATGCTAGATTGGGAATATGTATTGGTAGCAGTAATTGCTAAGTGTATGCTTTAAAAATTGTATTCGATTACGATCATATAGCTCTAGAATGACTGATTTAGCCTTATTTCCTATTCCTCGTTTGGTTGTTGTCCTAGGGTAGAGTCTTTTATTTGAAAGTCTATTTGATCTTGTATTGTGTATAATTTGCATACACAAGGCAACCGACAGTGAGAGTATACGTTCCTAGCATGGTAGTAACAAGTAAGTATTATGAGAAGTCATTTGATTGATTTGTGTCTTGGAGTGTTACTGTCCGAATACTGCGTGCTTTGTGCTTTGTGGGATTTAAAATGATGTGAGTTAATTATTTCATGAATATGTTAAGTTGCATGCCGCGAAGGTTAAATAATCTCAGAGTGATTCATTTGATTTTATTGCGTAGCTCTCGTTTGAGTAGTACGGGCCCATACTACCTTCCACACCTACCCATATTTGTCTCAAGTATCATCACAGTGCCCTAACACTATACATAAGCATGGTGTGCACTCAATCCTCACTCCTAGAGGAAGGCTAAATATCTCATAACTGGCGGACTGATCCCACACAACTCATACATGAAACTTCCACCAACCCTGCAGCACTAGTGTATGCTAGCCATACATAACGCTGGACCCTATAGACTTTTGAATACCTGATCCTACCCTAAGCCCTTCATCAAACATGAATAGGAAATAAGGCCAAACCAAACATTCTCAGGCTATAAGATCTTAATTATGTACATCGCTGTAATACACTAAGCAACTACAGTAATGATGTCAATTTCATACGAGGAAAACCCTAGGCTAGCAGGCATCATATAATCAGACAATTCTATCATGCAATCCCTGAAGATCCCTAGCCTAGTACTAGCATGTTGTTCTAACATATCACAAAATCAAATAATCAGTAAGGTATTTTGGGGTCTACTTACTGGCTCCGGCTGATCGTACACTTGCATCCTCCTTTAGTATTTTGAAAACCATTTGAAAATCGTTTTAAAAATATTGTGCTCAGTTTGAGACTGGATGCACACGAGTGTTTCCTCCAATTCACTCAAACCAAGGCTCTGATACCAACTTGTAAAACCCATAAAAATCATGCCAATTTAAAAAAATTTAAAACATTTAAAACCAATAATTATTACAAATTTGTTTTCAAAATAGTATCATGTCAGAGTATCCCCATAATCAAATCATAAAAATATAAGGAAGTGCACGATCACGTCTTCGCCTTCCCACGATCATCAGAGGTACCTGAAACATAATCAACAACTGTAAGCCCGAAGCTTAGTGAGTTTCCCCTAAATACCAACGCCATACAAACCATAACCATATCATAACAAACATCATGCATAATGAGCCATCAGTCTGACTGAACCGCCTCTCAGGGCCTGCAGCCTATCTGGACCGTTCTCTGAGCCATCGACACGTCTGGACCACCTCGCAGGGCCTACAGCCTATCCAGACCGCTCGCCGGGCCTTCGGCCTGACTAGTACGCCCTTACCGGGTCTGCAGTCTATCCAGGTCGCCCTGGGTATGTTGGCACAAGCACAAAGCATGACCGCCTCAACCCAAACCCCCAATCTAACAATCATGTGCACATAAATATCATACGATAGCTAGCATGTATATATAGTCATACAGATCTAACAGATCACTAATTATAGCATCATCCTATATACCAGGATACAAATCTAACCGATCTCTAACATATCATCATCCTATAACTAGGATACAGATCTAACCGATCTCTAACATAGCATAATCCTATAACCAGGATATTGATCTAACAGATCACTAGCATATCATAATCCTATAACCAAGATACAAATCATAAAGGGTCGGCCTTGGTGTCGTAGACCCTGTTGATATAGTGAGAAGAACTCACCTCACAAGTAGTGCAGAAGTGGACTGAAAGTCTCCGACCGCTGTCTCATCGAAAATCCCGAACTATCCAAAATAACATATACTAAGTCAATAATTGGGATCTCAATATTCCCCAAGGGTCCCACATAGAGTAATTGTCCACTATTTCTTTTTCTCTTATTTGGGCCAAGGCCCAATGCCAAATCCATGATCTTAAAAGTCCATATATCCAAAGCCCATTAATGGCCTAATTTTCCCAATTGGTCCTAACTCCCTAATTGGGCCTTATTCTAGGATCCATTACCAAAACTGGCCCAAAACCCAATTATTCAGAAAGTCCAGCAAGGCCCAAGTCCAGCTGGTCCAAACGCGGCCCAATCCCGAAGCTCAATTCGTCAAAAGCCAAATAGAGGGCGTACGCGGGGCGTACTCCTCTGGTACGCGGGGCGTACCCTGCCTTGCGTTGACCACCATCGGGGTGGTTGACCTAGTACGCTGCGCGTACATAAATTACGCGAGGCGTACACGAGTTTTACCAAAACTCTAATAAGTGGTTAATGACTTATGCACTTAAGCCCAAATTCCAGATCCATCGACCAAATGTGTCTTAGAACCATAAAGTCTCGAACTTTAAGACTTTGGACGTCGAGAAAGTTCTTAATACATGGTCTTAACCCACTAAGACCTTCCTACTACACGCACGGGACATTTTAAGCCATTGGGACATCATTTTTATCACTTAGGACCCTTTCTAGGGTCTGAAAGGACAACTTATTTCGTTCAAACCATTACATGCACCAACTTGGGACTTTTGGGATAAGAAATGGTTTCATAAAGCTACTAAGGCTAGATCTACATCACACACACATAAAGGTTGGAGCTTTTTACTGTTGGGTTTTGAGCATTCTAACACTTCCTAAGTGTACATGCAACCCTATTAAACCTTGGATCTATGTTTGTCTAAGATACATGCAAAATATTATTTTCCAAGGTTTATAACCTATCTAGCATGGCATGGGGTACTTTTAACCATAAAAGACCTAGATGAATTACATACCTTTTTGTTGATTGTTGATTCCTTGGAGTTTGAGAGCCAAGCACCAATAATGTGAATGCCTCAAATGGAAATCACAAATCACCACAAACTTGGAAAATGTATGAGAGAGTATACTAACTCTTGATTTTGGCCACCACACTTACACACACATTAGTGTCTTTTTCATGCAACATAAGCTTGTTTATATAGTGTACATGGTTAGGGTGAAACCCTAATAACCCATGTCTTTTCCTCTTCCAAGGATCCATGGGTAAAAGCTCCATGGATCATCCATGGACTTCCATATAAGCTTAGCCCATTCCAAATGAGTGTTAGCCCACACCATATAAATATAATAGCCCATGATTTAATTAGTCTTCCTTTTAATCACTAAATTAATTCATAATTAATTCAAGATTAAAACTAATTAAGTAACATGACTTTTTATTAATATATTATAACTTATAATATATTAATAAATCGTAAGTATACAACTCTCATAAAATTATCCATAACTAGTTCGGGTGAAGTGCAACCCAAATGGACCATGCCGGGTCGGGTCAAGTATATACCAAATAAGTTATGGACTTAGACACCTTATCCAACAGACTCCCACTTGGATAAGTCTAATAACTGTATTTGCCTATATTACTTCAGGAACCAACCGGCAATCGTAGCTCTCGAAAACTCTTGTGAACTATGAAGCGCCATTTTAGATAAGTGATCATATAATCCTCTGCTCTCATGATATCAGCCGGACAAATACATGGAACAATGTCTTACTTATTGTCTAGCAGTTGTTTCTCGATTTCCGATTTGTTTGACAAAGAACTTAACTGAACACATCAATTTAGTTCTGACCGGGCCCGGTACATGGGTCAACACAAAATCATCGAGGGGCCCAGATATCGCTTCTATTTCTAGAAGGAACAGATAAACTTCGACTCATATGCTTGTTCTACTACTTATTGAATTGCACACAAAGGCACGTTTTATAACATCAAGTTACTGATGCGTTTACGTGCAATCAATGCACAACCAACTCATAGGTAACAACTCATATCTCTAGGTTTGAAGACTTATATGATATTATCGTCTCACGATCACTCGAGATAAATTCCATGAAGTGATACAAGTGAGCGTGGGTTTATTCCAATACTCATAACTTATGAGCACTCATGAACGTTGTAGCAACCATTGCTATGTCTAAACACCTTTAGCCATCTACAAACCCAATTCATGACAATCTTGATTCATACCTACTTCCGACGTATGACCGATTGTGGAGGTTTGAATAAATTAATTATTCTGGAAGTCAAAACATGCAAAACTGAAACAATAGTAAATAATTGACAATGATAGCAACACCTTACTCATAAATAAATCAAAATTTTATTCATCATCAAACGTCGATTACAATTTACAAGTTTCAGAAAATTTATCTAATCTGTAAAACTAATATCGTCCCTCAGCCCGATGCGCCTCGCATGCTGCAAATGCTTAACCCTCATCAGTCCCTTCGTAAGGGGATCCGCAGGATTCTCATCTGACGATACGCTCTTTGCCACGAGGAGTCCTTCTTCTATCTTGTGTCTTATGAAGTGATATTTTCTGTCAATGTGTCGGGATCTGCCATGATCTCTTGGTTCCTTGGCTAAGGCAACCGCACTATTGCTGTCACAGAAAATCTCCATAGGCTCCTTAATAGCTGGTACAACTCCAAGATCTCCGATGAAGTTCCTCAGCCATATCGCCTCCTTTGCCGCTTCACTCGCTGCTATGTACTCTGATTCACAAGTCGAATCAGCTACAGTCTCCTGTTTGGAACTCTTCCAAGTGATTGCCCCTCCATTTAAGGTAAAGACCCAGCCCGACCCAGCCCGACTGAGAGCGGAAGTTATCCCTATCAGTCTGAAAGCTAGCATCACTATACCCTACTACTCTCAAGTCATCACTCCCACCAAGGGTAAGGATCCAATCCTTAGTCCTCCGCAGGTACTTGAGAATATTCTTTACCGCAGTCCAATGAGCCTTGCCAGGGTTCCCCTGATATCTGCTGACCATGCTCAAAGCGAAGGCCACATCAGGACGGGTACAAGTCATATCATACATGATCGAACCAACAGCGGAAGCATAAGGTAATCGACTCATCTCAGCTATCTCATCTTCTGTACTCGGGCTCTGAGCCTTGCTCAGTTTGGCATTGCTTTGGATCGGTAATTCTCCTTTCTTGGAATTCTGCATGTTGAACCTTTTCAACACCTTATCCAAGTAGATACTCTGACTAAGTCTAATTAATCTTTTACTCCTTTCTCTTAATATCCTTATCCCTAGGATATAGGTAGCTTCTCCAAGGTCCTTCATAGCAAAGCACTTCCCAAGCCAGGACTTAACCTCCTGCAAGGTTCGGATGTCATTTCCTATGAGTAGTATGTCATCCACATACAGTACCAAAAAGCTAACTATACTCCCACTAGCTCTGACATACACGCAGGACTCATCTTCACTTCTTGAGAAACCAAACTCTTTGACCTTCTCATCGAAACAAAGATTCCAACTTCGAGATGCTTGTTTCAATCCATAAATGGATTTCTCAAGCTTGCACACTCTATTGGGGTACTCTGCACTGACAAAACCTTCTGGCTGATTCATGTAAACATCTTCAGCCAACTTTCCGTTAAGGAAAGCGGTTTTGACATCCATTTGCCATATTTCATAATCATGAAATGCAGCAATGGCTAGCATAACCCTAATAGACTTAATCTTTGCTACTGGTGAAAAGGTTTCATCATAATCAATACCCTGAGTCTGAGTAAACCCCTTCGCAACCAGTCGAGCCTTATAAGTGTGCACCTTCCCATCCATGTCGGTCTTCTTCTTGAAGATCCATTTGCACCCGACTGTCTTACGGCCTGGTACATTGTTAACCAAGTTCCAAACTTGATTGTCATACATGGACTGTATCTCGCTGTCCATAGCCTCCTTCCATTTAGCAGACTCTGGGCCTGCCATGGCTTCCTTAACACTGTTAGGTTCATCCAGATTTACCAGTGTACTGTCACTGATAAATGTATCACCTTCCGTAGTAATATGAAATCCATAATAAAACTCAGGTGTGTTCCTAACCCTTGTGGAACGCCTCGGAAGTATAGACTCGTCAGCTGGATCAACAGGAATTTCCTCCTCAAGTTGATTGCTAGTGTCTGAGGTTCCTTCACCAATTGAGTCTTGAATTTCTTCAAGGTCAATTTGCCTCCCACTGTCTCCTTGGCTTATAAATTCTCTCTCTCGAAAGACCCCTCTCCTAGCCACAAAGACCACATTCTCATTGGGTCTGTAGAAGAGGTAACCAAAGTATTTTTGTGGGTAGCAGATGAAAATACACCTTTCACTTCGAGGTTCGAGCTTGTCATGAGTCTCGCGCCTCACGAAAGCCTCGCAACCCCAAATCTTGATGTGGTCCAAATTGGGAACTTTCCCAGTCCACATCTCATGAGGTGTTTTGGCAACCTTCTTTGTAGGGACTAGATTAAGGATGTGGGCGGCAGTCTCTAAGGCATACCCCCAAAAAGAGATTTGTAGCGAAGCTCGACTCATCATAGAGCGAACCATGTCCAACAAAGTTCGATTACGCCTCTCAGCTACACCATTCAGCTGTGGTGTCCTGGGAGGTGTCAATTGTGAGACAATCCCACACTCCTTAAGATAGTCGAGGAACTCAGTACTAAGATACTCACCACCTCGATCGGATCGAAGCATCTTAATGTTCCTGCCCAATTGATTTTCTACTTCCTGTTTAAACTCTTTAAACCTTTCAAAAGTTTCTGACTTATGTTTGATTAAGTAGACATAACCGTATCTACTAAAATCATCAATAAAAGTCACATAATAGCGATTAGCATCCCTTGTGGCGGTTTTGAATGGTCCACATACATCAGTATGTATAAGGTCTAACAAACCCTCACCCCTTGCACAAGTACCAGTGAAGGGTGTTTTTGTCATTTTTCCAAGTAGACAAGACTCACAACTATCATCCGACTTGAGGTCGAACGACTCCAAGACTCCATCCTTTTGGAGCTGGCCTATGCGTTTCTTGCTTACATGTCCAAGACGACAATGCCACAAAGATGCTTTATCCAAGCTAGTAGAAGAATCAATATATAATACATTATTTCCTAAATTATCTACAACCGATACAGCTTCATACACACCATCACAAGGTAATGCTTTAAAATAAAGAACATTATTAAAGAAAGCATTAATACTACCAACTTCTTTTTCAAAAGAAAAGGTAAAACCTTGTTTGTACAAAGCATGAAAGGAAATAATATTCCTCGCCATTTCAGACGAGTACACACATTTATTCAAATCTAACTTTAACCCACTATCTAGCAACAAAGTATAAACTCCAATCTTGGTAACAGGTGCAACCTTCTTGTTCCCCGTGATTAATTTTATCTTTCCGTGCTCCACATCCTCACTTCTTCTTAGGCCCTGCAAGTCACAACAGATGTGAATACCACAACCTGTGTCAAGAACCCAAGAATTAGAATATGGTGAGTTATTAGACAATATAGTGTAAATACCTGCATGGGATGGTTTCACTTTCCCATCCTTGACATCCTGCAAGTACTTTGGGCAGTTTCGCTTCCAGTGCCCCTTATTTTGACAGTAGAAGCATTCAGCATCCTTAGGGATGGCAGAAGGAGTGATAGAACCACCTTTGGTTCCAGATGAGGAGCCTTCAAGGGACTTTCCCTTGGTACCCTTCGAAGGGTGCTTCCTCTTCTTCCCTTTGCCTTGCCCGATAGCCAAAACAGGGGTAGTAGTAGGAGTAGGAGTAGCAACCGACTTACTCTTAAGACCACTTTCGACAGTCTTCAGAAGTCCTTGAAGCTTACTGAGTGTGACTTCCTCCTTGTTCATGTGGTATGTCATACGAAATTGATCATAACACGATGGCAAGGAGTGCAAAATGATATCAATTGCCAACTCTTCAGGGAAGTTCACATTCAGTTTCATTAGACGGTCCACATACCTTTGCATTTTCTGCATGTGGCTCGTGATTGGTTCGCTATCCTTCATACGTGTAGTGATCATGGAGGAGATTATTTCATACCGCTCTTGACGAGCACTCTGATGGTACCTTTCCATCAGATCCTGATGCATCTCAAAAGGGTAATAGTCCTCATAGGACTTTTGGAGTTCAGCTGTCATGGTGGCCATCATGATGCATGCCACCTTGGTGGCATCTCTTTCATGTGCCTGATACTCAGCGACCTCCTCAGGAGTAGCAGTGGACTCATCAAGCTCCTTTAGCTCCTTATCGAGGACATATTCCTTGTCCTCGTAACGAGTAACCATCCTGATGTTCCGGATCCAATCCATGAAGTTGGAACCATCAAAGATGACCCTCCCACAAAGGTTCATGAGGGAAAAGGAGCCAGTAGGGTTAGAGCCCGAAGCTTTGTTGTTGGAAGACATCTGAAAAGAAGAAAACACGTTTAGATTAGATATATCGAATCCTTAATAATACACCCAAATGTAATATTAAGGCTAGGATCCAACACAATATATTCTAACTTAGAAGAGGGATGTCGTAATCTAAGCTATAATATATTTGAAGGTAGGTGAATGACGATTCACCAATTTCCACCATGAAAACGAAATGAATTATTAGGTTTAATTGGTTTTTGAAATTCCTAGATTCTTTTGAGATTCATTGAACTTTTCAATGGCATGTTTCAATCTCGATTGTGCCCTTCAAGTTTTGTGACTGGGATGCCGAGGATCACAAAACAAGGTGTGAATAACCATGCAAATTCACTTGGTACCCTTAATATTATCACCTAATCAATGTGCCGGTTAACCACACACGCTCCACCGATCTATGATAAACATTAAGTCACCCTTCGTGATCCCTACTAGTCCAAGTTAGTGTGCCGGTTAACCACACACGCTCCACCAACGACTTGGTAAGGTACAAAGTGTGAATTTCATGGGTTAGCACCATATTCACATTTTCCTAAAGTAAATAAGATTGGGAATTTATAAAAGGTTTAGTTACTTTATAATATTCATCATACTTTTAATGAGAATTTATAAGTCCTTGTCCTACCCGTTCGGCTAACGACCCTCCACCAGTCAAGCAAGCGGTGGGTGAGAGTGGACACCCATTAAGTTGTCATTTTATAGGCAACAACCTTATACCCACCTTATAGACTGGCTTCGTGAATGAGGCGTACTAGCGGTAAGACGACTTTGATCTTATACATATATATAATAATTAACCATTAATGTTATAAATAGTATAAGGGTTGAATTTTAACTTTTAAAACTCTAAGTGTTTGGAATTAAAGTATATTAAAGTGTGTGTAACTTTACAAATTCCAAAACTTGAGGACAAGTTTTGAAACTATTCAAAACTTTTCATTTCATAACTTATGAATTAAAGGTTCATAAAAATGAAGACTCTTCATTTCCATGTAACTTATGTGTTTTAAGTGTGTGTTTAAAAGAAGTGACCTTTGGATATCCATAACTTGAGGACAAATTATGGACTCCAATAAAACACATAAATGATCAAGAATTAATCCTTAACAATTCAGCAAATAATTCCTATCATCTTCTAAATTCATAAGAACATGAACATGATCATCAAAGTTTCAAGAATTATATGAACACATACAAAGCATGAAATTTTGATATAAGCTATTGTAAATGGATTAGAACAACCATTACACCAACTAAAACAAGTTTTAAAACACCAAAACAGTTTAGGGTAATGTTTCTAGTCCATTTCCAGCAGCAAAAGTCGAAAATCTGCATTCTGAGGCTCCTACTCGCCGAGTGCACGAACCTACTCGCCGAGTAGGATGAGTTTACTCATGAACTCGGCGAGTCCCCCCATGGACTCGGCGAGTTCATCAGTCAGACAACAAAAAAATCGACCTTTTATCACTATTTTGCATCAAGTATCAAACAAACAAGCCTAGGCTCTGATACCACTGTTGGGTTTTGAGCATTCTAACACTTCCTAAGTGTACATGCAACCCTATTAAACCTTGGATCTATGTTTGTCTAAGATACATGCAAAATATTATTTTCCAAGGTTTATAACCTATCTAGCATGGCATGGGGTACTTTTAACCATAAAAGACCTAGATGAATTACATACCTTTTTGTTGATTGTTGATTCCTTGGAGTTTGAGAGCCAAGCACCAATAATGCGAATGCCTCAAATGGAAATCACAAATCACCACAAACTTGGAAAATGTATGAGAGAGTATACTAACTCTTGATTTTGGCCACCACACTTACACACACATTAGTGTCTTTTTCATGCAACATAAGCTTGTTTATATAGTGTACATGGTTAGGGTGAAACCCTAATAACCCATGTCTTTTCCTCTTCCAAGGATCCATGGGTAAAAGCTCCATGGATCATCCATGGACTTCCATATAAGCTTAGCCCATTCCAAATGAGTGTTAGCCCACACCATATAAATATAATAGCCCATGATTTAATTAGTCTTCCTTTTAATCACTAAATTAATTCATAATTAATTCAAGATTAAAACTAATTAAGTAACATGACTTTTTATTAATATATTATAACTTATAATATATTAATAAATTGTAAGTATACAACTCTCATAAAATTATCCATAACTAGTTCGGGTGAAGTGCAACCCAAATGGACCATGCCGGGTCGGGTCAAGTATATACCAAATAAGTTATGGACTTAGACACCTTATCCAATATTTACCACCTGGAGCTTCTAGAGCATAAAGAAGCTTCAGATCTACAAGCTTGTCCTCCTTCTCCAACTTCTTGATGCAACACCTTCTTCTCCAACTACTCAAAACACACTCTTTTAGCTCACACACTCAAGAAAGAGGTTAGGATTTGGGGAAAACGGCTTAAATCTATGGAGGCTGAGGTAATGGAGGGTTTTGAGCTCATAAGGACGTTTATATAGCACTCAAACCCTAAATATTAGGGTTTCCATCTGACGCGAGTACGCTCAGCGTACACAAGTGTACGTCCAGCGTACTAGGGCGCGCCTAGTACGCTCAACGTACCTTATGTACACTTAGCGTACTCTTCTTGGCCTCAAAGTTTCAACTTTAGCCCTTAGGCTTCTCATGGATTGACTCTTCCAACCCTAGGGATTACGAATGACAAAATAATAATAAAAGAGAGGATTCAGAAATACCTGCAAATCTCGAGATGTTACAACAGATCATACAGATCAATAAGCATAACATTATCCTATCTACCAGGATACCAATTTAACAGATCGTAACAGCATATTATCATCCTAAGATAACCCGGATAACAATCCAAAAAGGGTCGACATTGGTGCCTAAGATAACCCGGATAACAATCCACCGGATAAGATCTGACTCTCAAATCTCAGCTCCTGACTCGAATGCCTACAACCAACATGTGACCATTTCTATCAAAACCCCGAAATACCCAAAATGCCCTCAAAGTCAAACTTGGTCAACCATGGTCAAAGTTAAAGTCAACGGTCAAGGCCAACAGTCCATGTTGACCCAACTCATTGAGTGCACCTAGCAACTCGTCGAGTACCCTCAGTACTCGGAAAGTCGGGAAAACCCTAGCCAACTCGTCGAGTTGGCTGGACAACTCGACGAGTTTTCCCCCTATAAAACACATTCGGATGATCCTTCGGTTCTAGGGACTCTAAGGCTCAGATCTGAACTCCAAATGTGTCTTAAAGGTTAAAGTTTCCAACTTTGTCCTTTGGGACTACCCTAAATGCTCAAAAGCTCTTATTCAAGGCTTGAAAACTCAAAGGCTTAACCATTAAGCCCAAAACCCTAGAGATCTGGAATCCATCCTTTCCAGAAGAGGTCCTCACCTCAAAAAAGTCCCAAAGATTGATACTTTATAGCCATACATGTCCAATGCATGTCTTGAAGACAAAATGGGCCAAAAGAGGAAAATATGCCCTAAAATCCATGCATGGCATTAAAGCTTGACAAAAACCCAGATCTAACCCACTATGAGGCCATCTTGCCCTAGAGATTCATAAAGTTGCAAACTTTATGAAGTTCATGCATGCAACAACCAAGAATAAAAAGGAAAAAGGGCAAAATTTAAGATCTAGCTACACATATAGATAAAAATCGGATCTTGAATACTCACAACAGTCCACAAGAGTGCCAAGGTGGAAAATAAAGGATTTTCTTGCTAGATCCTTGCTTCCTTCACACAATTGTCTCCTTCTTTGCTCCAAAATGCCACACTAACTCACAATATGAGAGGCAATGAAGATTAGGGCTCACAAGGTCGATATTAGGGTTTAGGAGGCTGATAAGAGATCAGCCTCAAAGACTTAAGGAGGTTATATAGGGTGAAAACCCTAAAATTTAGTGTTCTCGTCCAGCCGTCAACTCGTCGAGTTCTTCCTTACCAACTCGTCGAGTTGGTCCAAAAAGTCTGCGACCCAAAAGCTTTCTACACATCGAGTTGAGGCCATCAACTCGATGAGTTCCAAGGGGATTTTGCCTTTCAATAAATAAATCATATACCTGGAAGTCGGGATGTTACAAGCAGGCTAGGATAGCTCTTGCCAGATAGACCCTCGTTCGGAGTCGCGTGGTGCGATTGTGCGTGAGGCTATCAGCCTTAGCAACCAGTTGGATATCTGGTACTTCGGTTAATTGGTAGGTAAGTATGAGGCCAGGGAGGTCTTGGTTAGATCAGAAATGTGATTATGGGACAACAAGATGAACCTGATATGCTACCAATGATTGAGACTCGTGATGGGAGTCGCCTTTGTTTCCAAGTGAAAGGTTTTTGGAAACAATGAATGGTCAGGGAAACCGTTTCCCAGTAGAATCAACAAGATAATTCAGGGCCGACAATGTTTTTGTTCGTTTTGGGGTTGCGAAGTGGAGTCATATTGGCAATAATTCAGAATGGTTTTGTGTTTCGGGAAGTCAGACAAAGTATTGGATTTCTGGAAATTGAGCTGAGTAGTGATGGTTATTGTAACACCCAAAATTTCAAACCAATTTAAACTTTTAAAAACATTTCAAACCATTAAAAATCATTACAACTTTGTTTTCAAAATGTATAATATCAGAGTTTTCCCAGAAACATAGACAAAACATGAGGAGCTGTACGATCACGCCTTCGCCTTGCCGCGATCCCCTGATGTACCTGAAACAATAAACTAAAACTGTAAGCCCGAGAGCTTAGTGAGTTCCCCCAAAATACCGATACACATACAATCCACATAAACATATCATAACAAACTGAACAACATGCAATGGGTCCACAACTTTACAAGCCGGATTACCCCTGGGCCCTCAATACGAGTCTGGAATGCCTACCGGGCCCTCAGCTCGTATCTGGAATACCATCGAGCCCTCAGTACGAGTCTGGAATGCCTACCGGGCCCTCAGCTCGTATCTGGAATGCTCCCGAGTCCTCAGTATGAGTCTGGAATGCCTACCGGGCCGTCAGCTCATATCTAGAATACTCTAGGGTTTGTTGGCTACCGCACGGAGCAGTACAACCTCAACCCATCCCACATAACATATCAACATATAACATAACTACCGAGCATGCAATAATCATATAACATCACAGGTAGTCCTACAGATCTACCCAACTGGCATAACCACTAGCATGCAACACTAACTCATACTCAACATGTAACACTGCTAGGATAACATATCCAATGGGCCGGCCTTGGTGCCTTAGACCCCTTAGTATAGTGAGGATAACTCACCTTGCAACTGTCGTCTGAAACTAGAAAGCTGAACTCCCGGATCACCAACACAAACTCCACCACCTATAGTTACCATAAAACCCTTTTTTCATAAATCTCCAAATTAACAGAATACCCTCAGAAGTCAACTGGTCAACCCTTGGACCAATTCAAAGTCCACAGTCAAAGTCCACAGTCAAAGTCAACAGTCCATGTTGACTCGACTCGTCGAGTCCTTCCTGAACTCGAGAAGTCGTGAAATCCTTGATTGGCTCGTCGAGTTCCCCTTTAACTCGCCGAGTTCATACGTGCCCAAGAATTGGGGGAAACCCTAGCCGACTCGCCGAGTCTTCGAACGACTCGCCGAGTTCAAGGCAATCTTCAACGGACTCGCCGAGTTGTTCATCCAACTCGTCGAGTTCATGACCATCTTCAACGGGCTCACCGAGTTGTTCATCCAACTCGCCGAGTCCTTGCAGACCTTTATTCATGCAGATGCTTTTTAAGCCATTGCAAGGTTCCAGATTACAGATCCAAGCTTCTAGGGCATGTTTATCACGTAAAGTCGCAAACTTTACGTGCATGCAAAGATTTAATACCCTTAAATGGCAAAACTAAGCTTGCAATGAAGTCTCACACTTGAGGGAAGGCTCCTACTAGGCAAGGCTGATGACTTTATGGATCTAGAGGTCAAAGGGAGTCCAGATCTTAAGTTACAACTTCAGATCTTAGCTTAAACATGGGGAGCCTTTCATAAAACCCATCCAAAAGAGGTTAAAAGAGAGATGACCTAAAGGAACAACTTAATACCTTCCAGAGAGTGACAACTGATGAATCTCTTAGCTCCCCACGAGTTCCTGGCCTTGATTTCCTTGCTTCCCCAAGTGTTTCCTTCTCCAAAGTTCCTCCTCCAAGCTTGAACACACCAAAAGAACACACACACACACACACACACGATTTAGGGTTTGAGAGGGACAAGGGGCAGTAAAGGGGAGGCTGGGGGAGGCCAATGATCCTTTAAATAGGTGCAAAACCTCGAGATTTAGGGTTTCATCTGCCAGCTCCTACTCGTCGAGTCCCTTCTTGGACTCGGCGAGTAGGTCATTAAAATACGTGGACCAACCCGCTGCTACTCGACGAGTAGGGTAATCAACTCGTCGAGTAGCCCTTGAAATCAAGAACTCCCACATTGAATCAATACCTGAGAATCGGGGCGTTACAGTTATTCTTCATTGGTTAAAGATAGCGGGGAAAGGATTTGATTTTCGTTAGTATGTGGGTCCTGCTAAGGTTGGGTTCGATTAATATACTAGAATACCATCTTATGGCAGATTCGAATTGTTTGGGGTGCCTGGAATGTAGTGAGAAGTTATTTCGAGGACGAAATCTAATTTAAGCGGGGGAGAGTTGTAACACTTGTGTTCCAGTATGGTTTAGCTTTTATTCTCTAGGGCTAAAGACAGAGTTTTTGGGAAAAACTCTATGTCACGATGTTGAGCAAGGATACCCACGACGTGACATTAAATAAATGGCACACATAATTTTATTGAGCCGCCACACTGTGGCCAAGAGTTGCCACGACGTGGCAGTTGTTCTGGCCCAAGCCAATCATTATTTTAGGGTTCCCTTCGTATTTAAACCTCTCTAAACCCATTTTAGGGTTCATTATCAGCCTCCAAGCCCTCTTTCACCTCAGAAAACCCTAGCCTCCAACCCTTGTTTGATTCTTGATCTTTTTGGAGCTTTCTTAGATTGGAGAAGAAGAGAAGAAGGTGCTCTATTGTTGGATCTTGCAAGGAAGCAACATCATCAACATCTCTCATTCTCTCTGGACCTTTGTAAGTGTCCAAGTTCCTTGCTTTATAACTTTTGGTGGTTGGATCTTGAATATTATTCCATGTTCCTCATGTCTGAGCGAGTTTGGAAGGAAGGGACTCATAAAGGTGGCAAATTTATGACTCTGTTGAGTCCCAAGAGCATCATATGTTGTGGATCTAGCCTTTGGTAGAAGTTCTTGGCTTTGCTTAAATTTTGGTCATTAGAGCTCAAATTTGACCTAAAATGGATCTTAGACATGTATTGGACATACATGATACATGTCTAAAAAGCTTCCACCTTTATGATAGATTTGGTGTTATAAACTCTTCTGGAGTGGTTGTGTTAAGGACTTTTTCGGATTAAGGGCTTAATGAATAAGACATCATGGATTTTGGCTTTATTTGGACCTAGGATTTGAGATCTTGATCTCTTTGGGTGTTTTAATGGATAAAGTTGGAAACTTTATCCATTTAGACAATAATATGGACCAGATCTGAACTTTGAAGCCCTTAGGATCGAGGGAGGCAGCTTAATCCATTAAGCTGCCAAAGACTCAATGCCCACGGCGTGGCACCAAGTTGCTACGACGCGGCGATAAGGAATATCGTGATGGACTGTTGCTATAGGGCCACGGCGTGGCCACAACGTGGCGGTTGACTAAATTCAACATTGGACGTTGACTTTTGGCATGGGTTGACTTTTTGGTCAGTCTCTATTTTTAGAAGGAAGACTGGGTTTGCCTTGTGTGGATTGTTAGGATTTATTTTGTACCCATCTATTGGCAGTGAGAGCTATTGGCTGTGATCGGTGCGGCGTTGCGCGAGGTTTTAGTCAGCATCGTGATTTAGGTGAGTCTCTTCATTGTACTCATGGGTCGAAGGCACCAATATCGGCCCACTGGATTATGTTGTAGCATGTTAATTGTCTTTGTGACAGTTGTTGATATGTCTGTATGTGCTTGTTGTCTTTGTGACTCTTACTGATATGACTGTATGTTTTATGTATATGGGGTTAATATGGACCCGACACAGCTACGTGTTGTTATATAAAGTCATTATAGACTCGGGGTTGATACGGACCGGGGGTTTGATACGGACCCAACACAGCTACTTGTTTTCATATGGGTTGATACAGACCCGACATAGCTACATGATGTCATATGTGGTTGATATGGACCTGACACAACCACGTGCTGTTATATGTATATGTGTATTGTATATGGTATTTTGGGGAACTCACTAAGCTTTGTGGTTATGGTTTATGTTTATGGTTTTAAGTACTTCCAGTTCGAAAGGGAAATGTTCGGCGTGACTGCACAACATCCCCCATAATTTAATTCCACATTGATAATTTTTACTCTCATGTTTAAATGCTATTTTTATCTTGAATGGTTTTGAGAACAATTTGTCATATAAATTATTGTTTTAAAAATGAAAATTTTACCTTTGATTTTGGGATGTTACAAGTATTTTTTTGTTGATAGGATATATCTTAAGTATTTTATATTTTTAAATCATAGACATGTCTTAATGATGAAAAAAAAAGTTTAAGGTAACTCAAGGAGTTAGGATGGATTTGAAATGAGACTTTTGTCTTGTTAAGTAACGTTCACGCATAACCAATAACTAAACACGTTTATGAGTGCAAAGAAAATAAGAGACGTAATGTATGCATGCATCATATTATATAATATCAAATCATTCGGAAAAAAAAGTACATAATATGATTTTATAAGACGGAAGAGTCCGATATGTCACTATGATGAAACCAAAATTTTACCATCCATGAATAAATAGAAGTTGGTACCCCATGATACATGGCAACATAATGAGAGTACATAAACAAGATATACACCACAATCTTCGCATTGATTTGGTGGAACATATCTACTGAGCTATGACGAATACATATCACTCAATCAAAAATTAAAGGTTTAAATTCTACTACGAACAAAAATATGTATATTTTAAAATAAAATAGTAAGTGTGTTCTAAAGATTTAATAATATAACATTACATAATCGGATAAATCTCATTTTCTTATAATAAAACGTTAATCTGTTCTCAAAATCATGGAATTATCAACTGTTTGATTTTTAAAATTTAAAATTAATTTGAATATGTTTAGGCTAAACAAGCAATTAAAATCAATAATCAATCATATATCATCGTTTTACATAATAATATAATCAATTTTTCATAACAGTGAATTGGGTATCGCTCATTACTTTTTCTGTGCATTTATTTCCGTTCGTTGTCATTTTTTGGGGTTTTGGATGAGAACTAAATTATTTGATTAGACGTCACGTTTACATATCTACATCCAATTGATTTAAAAATAATAAACATTATAAGTTTCTCTAATGACTGAAAAATGATAACTTTATGTCCCTTTGCATCTCGTGGTATATCATTTAAATAGCACATTGTTAAACGGAAACCAATCAATCGAAATTATGTTTGGTAGTGAGTATGTGTACATTAATACCATACTAATTAAATAATCATGGGTGTGCTAGTGATATCAATATCATGATAATACCTTACCGAACAATATATATATATAAATTCAATAGAGAACCATTATTAATTAAGGAACCTAGGAACCAATCCAAAACTTCGAAATTTAAAGCGATCAACGTCAAAAGGAAGGGTTCTAAACTTTTATAATGCACGCACATGCATCGGATTATAACAAAACTCACTTCTTTTTTTTCGTTTAAAATTTTTTTAGGCCATGTTTTTTATCGAAAAAAAAACCGAGTATACAGTTGTTCACGATTTTTCGTCCTCTTTCCAAAGAGATCCATGATAATACATAAAAAACGAACTTTTTTTTTTCGAAAAAAAACTCACTTCATTTTCTTTGTTGAAAAGTTAAGGTCTATTTTTTATAGAAAAAAATTAATAAATATATCAAAATTCATATTTTTTTGTACTTTTTAAACATAGATTTATATTCATGTATTAAACAAACGATATTTCAGTTCAGATTCACATTGTGAACCCGTTCATATTCATATTGTGGACCTGTTCAGATTCACATTATGAACATTTTCAAATTCACAGTGTGCATAATAATAAGTCAGATTCACAGTGTGAATCTGAACTGATCGAGCTTTTTCACATTGTGAATGTTAAAAATTGAAATATTTACAGTTTAGATTTACAGTGTGAATCTACATTGATCGAGATTTTTTTTGAACCTTTTCACATTCACAGTGTGCATAATAGTAAGTCAGATTTACAATGTGAATCTAAACTGATCGAGCTTTTTCATATTGTGAATGTTGAAAATTGAAATATTTACAGTTTGGATTCACAGTGTGAATCTACACTGTTTGAGGTTCTTTTTTTTTTTTTTTTTTGTCGGTGTTGATGTTTATTAATAGAGTACAAAAAATTAATATTTTTGGTATAATTAGTTTTTTTTGATAAAAATAAACTTAAATATTGAATAAACTAACAAAATGAAGTGAGTTTTTTTTTTAAAAAAAAATCGTTTTTTATATATCAACATGGTTCTCTATGGAAAAAGAACGAAAAATCGAGAACAACGGTATATTCGGTTTTTTTTTTGATAAAAAATGTGGCCTAAAAAGAATTATAAACAAAAAAAAGAAATGAGTTTTTTGGTAATGAGGTGAATTTTTTGGTATAATCCGGTGTGTGTGCGTCCAATATAAAAGTGTACATCTATTTCATTGGCCGTTAATCATTATGATTTCTGACGCTTACGATATGTTCATTGGTTCCTTGTTAATTATAGTTCTCTATTGAACTTCACCATATATATATATATATATATATATATATATATATATAGGGGTGAGATCGGTTGAGAACTAATAGTTTCCCGAGAACCTGAGAACTAAAGGTGGATCGTTCGATCAAAATTAACTCATTAAGGGCATGATCGTAATCTTACCGATCTCATGTAATGTTTATTTTTTTTGTGTTATTGAAAAAAATTAACATAATAAATCAAACTAAGGATTTTTTTTATAAATAATTATTTATTATTTTTTTTAAATGACGATTTTTTATTTTTTTTAGAAAACATTAATTTTTAATAAAAATTGAAAAAATGTAATTTTATAAAAAAACTGCAATTTAAAAAAAAATGCAATTCTTTTAAAATAACTGCTTTTTTTTAAAAAAAAAAAACTGTATTTTTTTTCAAAAAAACTGCAATTTTTTCAAAAAAAAAAAACTGTAATTTTTTTTTAAAAAAAAACAGATTTGTTTTTAAAAAAAACTGCAATTTTTTTCAAAAAAACTCCAATTTAAAAAAGACCTAGAATATTTAAAAAAAACCCTAATTTTTTTAACAAAAAAAATCAACGTTTTAGGTGCATATATGCATATTTTTTCAAATGTATATATGCATATTTCTTATACTATAATATTCGTAAGTAATCATAAAAAATCTTATTTTTATTAATCAGTCTATAAACATAATAGTACAAATATTTTATTCGATACAAAATAAAAAAAAAACTAAAAAGATTTACAATGTTATCATTTCTTCATATCAAGATTTCCATATTTTCTTCAATTTCACTTTTTACATCTTCAAAATTTTACACAAATTCTTTCAAATCTACAAGAAAAAAAATTATTAATGTAAGAACACTCACAAAAATGCATATGTATATATAATGTAAGATTCATATGTGATTATATAATGTGATATTCACTTGTGATTGTATCTTTTAAGATTCAAATATGATATTCACAAGAAAATAAAAACAAAGAACACTCACACAAAATGCATGTGTGCATATAGACGTAATTCATATGTGATTCACTCGTGACTTACATATGAATTATATGTGATTCATATGTGAATTACATGTGATTTATATGTGAATCACATGTGATTTATATGTGAATCACATGTAATTCATATTTGATTCACTTGTGAATTACATTTATATGTGAGTCACATGAGATTTATATGTGAATCACATGTAATTCATATTTCATATGTGATTCACTTGTGATTTACATGTGAATTACATGTGAATTCACATGTAATTCATATGTGAATCACTTATGATTTACTTGGTAATTACATATGATTCATATGTAAATTACATATGAATCACATGCAACTCATGTGATTCAGTTTTTATTTACATGTGAATTACATGTGGTTTACATGTGAATCACATATAACTCATATGTGAATCACTTGTGATTTACTTGTGAATTACATGTGATTCATATGTAAATTACATATGAACATGTAACTCATATGTGAAATTTTGGTTGGGTGGAATGGAATTCAATAATAAAAATGAAATAGTTATTTATATTTAGATATTTTTTGTTTATTGTAAATGCATAAAACTAAATTTTTTTATTTTTATTTATTTTAGTATATGTAATGAGAGCATTTTGGTCTTTAATAAAAAATAAAAAATAAAAATATTGAGTACCTTTGATGGAAGCAGTAATGGCCATGAAAGTCTGTTCCACATTGGTGGAATCTTTTGAACTGGTTTCCAGGAAAGGAATTCCAAGTTCAATAAACAAAGAACGAATATTGAATTTAGAAATTACTTTTCCTTTGTGTAATTCAAGTACTCAATGGCAAAATACAAAAACAAATCCGAGAAATCCAATACTAAAAAAATGCATAAATTTACCATTTGGAATGACAGGGGGTGTTCCACAGCTTGGTCCAGCACCCAAACCCTAACAAAATTTAGTTTATCAAAACTGATTTATGTTCATTATTAAAAAAACGATTTATAATTCATTTTGTTAAAGATAAAAGAGCTTAATTTAGCAATTAATTTTGCTTTTTATTAGAATGATGCTCATTTAGGACAATGTACTTTATTTTTTACCTATGATAACAACATTTCTTTATTGATGAACATTATATTAATATTGTGATTTTCTTTTTCAATGGAAGGATACAATTGTCATTTAGTAGATTGAGTATATGAATGTGAACGAAATTTGTTACCATCAAAACCTAAAAATTTGAGGTAGTAATAGTAAGATGTGGCCACAGTAAAAATCAAATTTGACAGCAGAAGTGGAACAAATCCGTTTGCTACGAGCAGTAGCGATATAAAAAAATGTATCACTGTCATAAAAACCAAAAAATAAAATCATAATTATTATTATTTCATGTATATAAATAATATTTAAACATTTTCAGCTAAGTCTACTTTTTTGATACATATGCACAAAAGGTAAAGAAAATTTCTTAACTCCATGTAAAATAAGTAAATTAGAAAGATGCAAATTATAAAATCAAAACTCAAATCCTAAAAAGAACTATGATAATGTGTTTGGTTAAAGGATTAAAAACTCAAATCCTAAGAACAACAAAAAAACATTACCGATTACATAACTTCAAAGAATTAACAATTGCTATTTTTTCAAATTAACAAATTAGTCGGAAGCATTTGATTGAATTATAGTTGCTCTGATATCTAATCTAGATCCTTATGTTATCTTTAGTATGTCTGATCCACTACATTCATTTATCAGATGTTTTTTTTATTTGCTATATTTTTTTTATTATAAGTGGCGTATTACCAACACAGGTGTTTCAAAAGACAATCAATATTTTCTTATTAGTTGTTTTTTTTATTTGCTATATATTTTATTATAAGGGCATATTACCCACCCAAGTGTTTCAAAAGACAATCAATATTCTCTTCGAGAAAGAACAGAGGAAAAAAATTTGACAAAAGATAATTAGAGATGAATTGTTCAATGGTTCACTGGGACATTTTGGCAAACAACTAATAGGCAATACAACTCGTCGCCTCAAATCAAATACGTATAGGCCAATAAAAGCAAACTTGTAATATGATATAGAGAAGTATAACATATTAGCAAGAAAAAAACACACCTTAAACTGTAATTAAATCCATATTATAATGTGAAATAAGTCCTATGATTAAGAAAAAGAATTAGTCTTCAATGATTGAACAAAATTTCACCTGGTATACTTAATGATGAACTCAACATGGAAGCATTGATGGTGACGAACAAGTTGAGACGGAAGCTTTAAATCAAAGCAATTTCGCTTGAAATCAAACACGTATAGACAAAGCAACGTGTGTGTGCTACTGATGGCGGTGGAGTGAGGCAACTCGATGATGTTGATAGAATGACATGGAGAAGTATTCAAGGAATAAGGGAGGTGATTGTGGTGTATGTTTTAAGGGAGGCGACGATGATGTAGCTTTGGAGGAGGCGATGGTGGTGATGTTGTTTCTAGGGGAGATTGGTGAAGTTGGAGAGAGAAACCAACAGAGGGTGAGAAGAACATGATTTATGTTTATATGATTTCTTCCCCTGTGGTATAAACTCAAACAATCGATTCTATATTTAGATAGATGAAGATCATTTTACTTTTTGTTCTCTTCTGATACAATGGATCGATGAAATAGATTTTGATTCCAGATCTACGGTGGCGACGTTAGGATATGGCGATAATGGAGGATGAGATAGAGAGACAGCAGAGATATTAGGTCATCATAGTGGTGGTCGAGGAAGGAAATAATGGTAAGCCATCGTAGGCGGTGGTCATTGACAGAGGTAGGGTGGTTGTTAGAGGGCGGACGGAGGCGGTCGACGGAGTGGGGAGGATGTCAGTGAAGAACACGAGAGTTTGAGAGAAAGAAGCGAGAGAGAGAGAGAGAGAGAGAGAGAGAGAGAGATGATAATTGATTTTTAAATTAACACGTAATTTGATTTTTTTTATTAAATTTTTTGGTATACCATATTTACCCCTATGGTGTATTGCTAAAAACCTAATATACCATTATATTTAGTCATATTTACAAAGTATGCCACTAATCATCTAATCCGTCCAAGGAATTGATCCAACGTTCCACTTTTAGTTCTTGATTTCTCGGGAAACTATGAGTTCTCAAATGATCATTCCTCTCTCTCTCTCTCTCTATATATATATATATATATATATATATATATATAGTAGTGATAAGAACTTTTTTTGTTTGTCCTGGACATTTGATGATATTTAAATCATTAGGACCGGATATATATATATATATATATATATATATATATATATATATATATATATATATATATAAGGTTAGGTTATTTTGTTTCTTATATTTATTGTGTGCTAGAATGCACCAATAGTAATTTAGTAAATTCAATAATTATTTAATTAAATAAATATAGATATTAAATGATTTCCATAATTATATGTATATTAAATGATATCCATAATTATAATTCTCTTTTTATGGAAACTAATTAAATCTGTCATTAATGTCAGCAATAACATTTTTTCAGAATAAATTCGCATCTAGGTTTTTATATATGAGTTCGTTTTTTGTTTCAAGACTCACTCATTTAAAATACAATAAAGTTGCATGAAATATGAAGAACGAGAGTGTATTCTACTAGAATACACTCTCATTCTTCTAGATATGAATTAATTCTGAAAGAATATTATTGTTGACATTAATGACGTATTTAATTAGTTTCCATAAAAATGAATTATAAGTATGGATAACATTTAATATACATATAATTAATACTAAATTCTTATTGGTGCATTCTAGCACACAATAGATGTGAGAAACATTTAAACCTGCCTCTCTCTCTCTCTCTCTCTATATATATATATATATATATATATATATATATATATATATATATATATATATATATATATATATATATATATATGTTAGGTATTTTGTGTTGCGTCATGGGCTTTGTTTTTGTATATCCGGATTGTGCCTTTCCATCCGTGATTATTGATTAGGGTTAAGTTATTTATAGTGCATGCATGTATGCTTTAGAGACGATACTCATTATTATTATAATTGCTTTGTAACCCTAAACACCTCTACAGTCGAAGTTCTTAATCGAGCTCTTCTGAGGTGTTAAAGCTTAATCATTCGACATCAGTTAAACCATTCTTGTGTTCTTTATTACGTTATTTATTGCTTTTCTGCTTAGAATCAATCGATCCTACTAGAACTTTGTTCTAACAATTGGTATCAGAGTAGGAGACTGTGTAATCAATACACATTCCTTCTGTTTGAAGAATTCTTTAGGGTTTCCGCTTTTATCAAATAAAAAGAAGCTGTCTTCTTCCTGTCGATGGTAACTCTTGTGTTTGATAAAACCTTAATCTCAAGTTTACAGGTCTGATTCTAGCAGTTCCAAGGAAAGGCTCATCATGTCTCACGACGATACTCAAACTAATCCCATCAACATCTCCAACAGCATTGGATCCACTACAAGAGTTCCCATTCTTTACACTCAAGACTATGAAGTGTGGGCGCATCACTTTGAAGATTACGTAGTTGGATCTGAAGATAATGGTTATCTCATCTGGGAAGCTATCACGATTGGGCCGTTTGTTCATTCTGGAACGAACAGGACAGTGAGGACTCAAAAATAATATAATCAGCTTTTGGTGGACGTAGAGAAGATTCCACAAGATGAAAAGGATAAGCTGCTATGTAACGTGAAAGCCATGAGAATGATCAGATTTGCATTGCAATCTGACACTTTTCGTTTAGTCGGTTCATGCACGACGGCTAAAGAAATCTGGGATAGGTTAAAAGAACTGTACTCAATCGATGAGGATCTAGAACACTCGATCCAAACCTTGTTGCTCTCAGAATTTGGAGCTTTCGAACAGAAACCTGAAGAGAAACTGATACAGACCTTCGATCGCTTCAATCATCTCCTCAGCAAGATGATCAAGCATGGCATTGAAAGAAAATTGATTGAGCAAAAGGTGACCTTCATGAATGGTTTAAGACCAGAATGGATGGCAGTGGTTTCAACGGTGAAAGCTCATGAACAGTTTAAATCATACTCGCTAGCGAAACTGATGGGTATTCTTAAATCCCATGAAAGCGTGGTAACCAAGGAGGCAAAGGTAGTTTCGGGTGTGGGATCGCTGGCCCTTGTCTCAAAAGGCAAAAGTGTAGCAGAAGAAGAGGAGGATTCATATATGTCTGAGTGTGACCTTACTGGCGAAGAATATGCAATGATGGTCATCAACCCAAAGAATTTTGCACGAAAGAAGTTCCCTGTCAATAAGAACCGAAACTGGCAAGGAAGTTACAGCTCTGAGAAGGTGAAAGAAGAAACGAAGAATACCTCTCAAAAGGATGACGACAAGAAAGAAAGCAAGCTTGTAGGAGACTCTGGATTCAACTGCAATTATTGTCATGGCAAGAACCACTTTGCCAAAGATTGCATGTTGAGGAAGATGGCTGAGAAAAGGGACGGTGAAGATGATGCGGCTTATTACATGCGAAAGTTGGAAGAAATAAAGAAAAAGAAGGCAACTAATAGTTCAATGAATGCCTTGATTGTGCAGGAAAATGTGGATGAAGATGAGTTTGGTGGCGTTCAAGTCTGGTCAACCGATTCTGAGGATGAAGAAGTGAGAAAACCCACACATGGAAGAGCTTACGTGGCGAGAGAGGAAGCTACTAGTTCGGCTGGGAAATGTTTGATGGTTACTGCTGGAAGACCAACCGAAGGTGAGCATAAGGAGCCGAACCTGACTGAGGACAAGTGTTTTGCAGCCAAGCCTGTGAGTGAGAAGATCAACGACTGTGATCGGCTGATCAAAAAGGTACAATCCATCCTTGAATCACTTAAAGTTCCTGTAACAAATTATGAAGAAGAATTAAATGAACTAAAATTTAAATTTTCTAACTTAAGTGGTAGTCTCATGCAAACTCGCTTAGCGAACTCTAACCTAACTGACCAACTCAGCAGGGTGTCTTCGAAGAGTGAGGAGAGAAGGATGTGGATTGAGCTGAAGGAGACGGAGTTAACTAGGGCTAGGGATGAGATTATTTATTTGCAACGAGACAATTTAAAGTTTTTGAAACAACGAAATGTTTTTTTCTTGATTGCTAAACGCTTATATACGAATATTACTTAGTTGCACTTAAATTGTGAAATAGGGAAAAAGATTCATAAAATGATCTTACCCTTCCTTGAATTTAAGGAGGATGAGGTCATCGCTGAGTGTGAATCCATAATGTCCTCAGAAGAGACTTCCATCACTTATAAAATCGGACTAGACAAGATAGAGACCTTTATTGACTCAAAGGAACATAAATGTATGCTCAAAAATCTTTTAGATGAAAATGATAGGTTGAAAATTAAGTCCGAGACCATTCAAACATTTGACTCGTCTAACGCCAAATTAATTTAAGAACATAAAATGAATATAGAAAACACGTCTGAATTTGATGAGGAAAGTGAGATGAACGAAATATCGGTGGAAGATGTGGTTGATTGCTCTAAATTTTTGAAGAGCGAAACCGAGAATGAAAAACCACTCATATCTGAGAACTCGGTTGAATATGCTCGCCTGTCAAAGGACAAGTCGAAGAAACTCAAAGAGAAAGCAATGGTCTATCAGAAAGTTCAAACAGTGCCAAATCAAGTATATGTTGTTAAAGGGGTCACTGAAAAACAAACAGCAGAATTGAAAATCTTGGTCGACACAGACAATGTTGAAGGGTGCGACGATTACTTCTGGTCCGCCCCTATCGATAATGCTGACGAAACCGTCGGCTTATCGGAGCGAACCTCGTGGAGGGTAAGGGGTAGATACGTTGCTGAACCCATCAACAAACCCTCAAGTTTTGATAAACCAAGCTCGAGTGGAACAAAAGCGATACTAGAAGAACCAAAGAAGGCATCCAATGTATCTTCCAAGACAACCGAAGCTCAAAAGGAGAAGCCAAAATCAAGCTTCAATATTCATAAATCTCAAAAGCAGCTGGCTGAACAGAAACGCCAAAGAAATCAGAGATACATGAAGAATCTGAATCAACGAAAACGGTTTTGCAGTCTCAAAACCCTAACCATGTTCCTTCCAAGAAAGAGTCAAATGTCAAAGAAAATGACAAGCCAAACCGAAAGGAAAGTTTTAGTCCAAGCTCCTATTATTCCAAAGCTCAGAACCGAACATCCAGTATCGGTTCCAACACCAGAAAGTCTAGCTTCGGTCCTTCTTGCTGCCAACAAAAGTCGTATTCAGTGAAGGACATCAAAGGAAAGGGAAAGCTTGATTCGAATTCTGACATCAATAATAAGAAAAAGTCAGCTAACCCTAGGACTCAAAAGAATATTCCAAAACCATCTAACAACAAACCATCTGATACACCACAATTTAAACAAGATAAAAACAAAATGAAGGTGTATACCATCAAAAGAAAAGACGAAACCACTCTAATAAAAATAACTTATTTGGTTGATCTTTCTGTTGCTATTCCTTTTTCTGTAAAAGACTCACCAGGGCCCAAGAAACTTTGGGTTCCTAAATCTGCTTGAATTTGCAGGTTATAAGTGACGAGCAGTTCGATGACGAATGGTACATAGACAGTGGCTGCTCACGTCACATAACAGGAAGGAGGGAAGAGCTGAGGGAGTTTCAGTCCCTTAAGGATGGTGGATGTGTGAAGTATGGAAACAATTCTTATGGCGCAATCAAAGGATATGGAATGATAACCAACGGAGAATTCACAATTCGAAAATTGGCTTACGTGGAAGGATTGCAGCACAACCTCATCAGTGTATCTCAATTGGTTGTGGGAACCGGTTTGAAAGTTTCATTCGATGATGAGGGATCAGAAATTACTGAAAAGCAATCCAAAAGAGTTATGTTGAAGTCTGAACGCAAGGGAGAGATGTATCCTTTAAATCTCAACCCAATTCGAGGAAAACCAACAATATGCCTGTTGTCAAAGGCGAACTCTGATGAAAGCTGGTTATGGCATCGACGCCTATCGCACATGAACTTCAAAGACATTAATAAGTTAGTGCTTGGTGATCATGTTCGAGGCCTTCCTCTTCTCAAGTTTGATAAGGAACACCTGTGTGCAGCGTGTGAGATGGGCAAACAAAGCAGAAAGAGCCATCCTACACGTATCAATACAAAGATTATTGAAGCTCTTGAACTTCTGCATATTGACTTATGTGGACCTTCGGCTATCAAAAGCATCGGTGGTAGTAAGTTCATTCTTGTCATAGTAGATGATTTTTCACGCTTCACCTGGGTTTTCTTTCTTAAACAGAAATCAGACGCGACTCCCAAGTTGAAGGCGTTTATAAAGCAAGTGGAACTGCAGCTGCGAAAGATGGTAAGGAATATTAGAAGCGACAATGGGCTTGAATTCAAGAATAAAGATTTTGAAGATTTTCTGGCTGAAAAGGGGATATCTCACATCTTCTCGGCTCCCTATACACCACAACAGAATGGAATTGTTGAAAGATGAAACCGTTCCTTATGTGAGGCAGCCCGAACTATGCTGAGCTTCGCTTCTCTTCCGCTATACTTCTGGGCTGATGCAGTTGCAAGTGCATGCTACACTCAGAACCGATCCTTACTTAACAAACGATTCTCCATCACTCCGTATGAGATTCTGAACAATCGGAAGCCCAACGTTAAGTTTTTCCATGTGTTCGGTTCAAGATGCTTCATTTTCAACTCCAAAGAGAACCGAAACAAGTTCGACGTCAAAGCCGATGAGGGAATTTTTCTTGGTTATTCACTCACTTCAAAGGCATATAGGGTTTTGAATAAACACTCCAAGCGTATTGAAGAAACCTACTATGTAACCTTTGATGACAACTACATGAAGAAAGTTCAAACAAGCAAAAGTACCATGGGGGAAATATTTCCAGAATCAGGACAAGTCTCGGTTCCCATTTCCAACTTGTTTGAAGAGTACATAAGGCTATTTGATGAACCAGAAAAGGCTATACACTCAGAGGCGAAAGCAGCAGACAACAAAATCGACAATCTGAAAAAGATCATCGATGAAGCTGCAAAAGATATGGAAAATGAACCTCCTAAACCGACTGGTGGTCAACCCTCAGCTGACCCTCCAAACAACAGCTCAATGTTCAAGGGGGAGGGTTCATCTGTACCAAAAACAACCGATTTGCCTTTCGAGGGGGAGAATCCAACTCCAACCCCAACCCATGATAGTCCAATCCAGGGGGAGAATCCAACTCCAACCGAGGGGGAGAATCCTGAACCTGACATGGGATACGCTTCGCCATTTGAGGGGGAGAATGAGAATACAAATGACGAAGGTGATCAATCAGAATTTGAAGAAGAGGTAAATGCAGAGTTGGATCCTGTCTATGACCCTAATTACCCTCCTCTAACGAAATGGACTAAGGATCATCCCAAAACACAAATAATTGGTGAATCATCTGAGCGAGTTCTCACACGTTCTCAATTGAAAGCGAAACAAACTGCCTTATTCTCTCATGTTGAATTCTGCATGTTTAATTCGTTTGTCTCGAAAATTGAACCGAAGACGGTTAATGCTGCACTTGATCACGCTGATTGGGTACAAGCAATGCAAGATGAACTCCATGAGTTTGAACGTAATTGAGTTTGGAGGCTGATTCCCACTCCAAAGGATGCTTCTGTGGTCGGCTTAAAATGGGTCTTCAGGAATAAGTTGGATAAAGAGGGCAACGTCATTCGCGATAAGGCTCGGCTGGTGGTGAAGGGATATTGCCAAGAAGAAGGGATAGACTATGAGGAGACCTTCGCTCCTGTAGCAAGGTTGGAATCAGTTAGAATCTTTCTGGCATATGTTGCGCATAAAAACTTCGAAGTTTTCCAGATGGATGTGAAATGTGCTTTCTTAAATGGAGAACTAGAAGAAACGGTGTATGTTGAGCAACCACCTGGGTTCGTGAACGAGAAATACCCTGATCACTGCTATGTGTTGGATAAAGTTGTATATGGTCTGAAGCAAGCACCAAGGGCCTGGTATGAAACATTAACTCGCTTTCTTAAAATATCGAAATTCAAGCAAGGTTCGGTTGACCCAACCTTCTTTCGAAAGAAAGAAGGTGAACATCTAATGATAGTTCAGATTTATGTCGATGACATCATCTTCGGCTCCACGAATCCTAGCTTAACGGCTGAATTCAGGAAGTTGATGGAGACTAAATTTGAAATGAGTGCAATGGGTCCAATTAACTTTTTCCTTGGATTGAATATAAGACAGGGACCAGAAGGCATTTTTATCAACCAGGAGGCCTACACGAAGAAATTGCTGGCGAAGTTCGGTATGACGGGAGATTCGAAGGTGAAGGTTCCCATGGCATTTGGCACAAAGTTAACACCATCTCTGGAAAAACCTGCTGTTGACGTAACACTCTATCGTCAAATGATAGGGTCTCTTATGTATCTAACAGCTAGTAGACCAGACATTATGTTCTCTGTTTGTTATTGTGCAAGGTTTCAAGCAAATCCAAGAGAACCTCACATGGTGGCAGTGAAATATATTTTCCTTTATCTGAAGCGAACCTCTTCTCTCGGTCTTTGGTACCCTGCTAGATCCGAATTCTTTGTTCAAGCCTTTTCTGACGCCGATCTTGGAGGATGCGGTTTGGACCGAAAGAGCACAACTGGAGGATGCCAATTCCTTGATGGTAAACTTGTTAGCTGGCAGTCCAAGAAGCAAACTTGTGTATCTCTTTCAACAGCCGAAGCTGAGTACATAGTTGCAGCATCCTGTACCTCACAAGTGATCTGGATACAAAGCCAACTAAGAGACTACAGACTGAGTATGAAGAAAATACCTCTCTATTGTGACTCTGAAAGCGCGATAAGAATATGTCACAATCCAGTGCAACACTCAAAGACAAAGCATATTGCACTAAGATACCATTTCATCAAGGACCATGTTGAAGATGGAAACGTGGAAGTTCATTTCGTTCGGTCCTTTGATCAACTAGCTGACATCTTCACTAAAGCCTTACCAGAAGCAAGCTTCAATAAAATTAGACAAGCGAAATAGAGCGAACGCTCGGTCTATTTCGGCTCCATAATTTTCGGGAACCGAAATGAACCGAACGCTCGGTCTATTTCGGCTCCAGAATTTTAGGGAACCGAAATGAACCGATCGCTCGGCTTATTTCGCTTCATTCCTTTAAGGTTTGATTTCGGCTGTATACTTTGTAAACTCTCTTTTAAATCTTTTTCTTGCTATGTTTTCTCTTTTATCTTTATTCCTAGAGTTTTTAACATTAATTTTGTTTATTCTTTTTTTATTCTTTTTTTTCTTCTGTTTTCATTATTTTTCAAAAACTTCAAAATCCAAAAATATTTTGTTTTTATTATTTTTCAGAAAATTCAAAATTCCAAAAGGTTTTATCTTTTATTTATCTCTTTATTATATTTTGTTTTTTTTTGTTTGTGTGTGTGGCTTGTTTGTCTTTGTTTATTCTCTTTACTAGGTACCAAGTACATCGTTGCTACATAAATTGGAGCTAGGGCAGGTACGACCATTTTAATTTGAACTAGTTAAGTGTCCCTAGAAGCATGCTGCTGCATGTAGACCTAAGCCTCTAACACTATGAGTAAGGCCTTAATGATTCGATCTATACCTATCGTTTCTTCCCAATCAGGCTGCTAATTTCACTCAAGTCATGAGCTACCTTACTCTTATCAAATGAGTTAAGAGTTTTCTACTTTGTCACTTTTATATAGCAGGGGTACTTTCGGTTCCTTAACCACCTCCTCTACATTCTTCATCAACTTTCGTTTCACCAAGGTAACCCTTGAGACTCTCAGATATTACCACTGAGGTTTATGGATACACAAAATCTGTGTTTATGATCTTAGATGCGTACACCACGTGCTAAGTGAGACCCAAAATTCAACACCAATAATGAATTGACGGTGAATATTTATATTCAAGATCTCACTTGTTACCTAACGACATATCATTTTATTTTTTGAATGGTCTTTATGAAACTGTCTAACACCAAGGCATTTCTTCCCAAAAAGATCCAGTTTGGTTTTTGTTTTTGAGATTTTTATAACATCATTAGTCACAACAAATTCTATCCAACCTACTTTTTCAACAGACCACATCGGTCTCACAAGTACTTCATCCATCTTTCGGTCTTATGTTAAGTATCGATGTTCGGTTGAAGATAAGCCACCCTTTAGACCCATTATTTGAAAAGAAGCCTTTCGGTGTTTCTTTACAAACACTCGATCGTATTTTCTCGGGGAACCACACAAGCACTTCAAGTCTCTCTTGACTTTGAAGGAAGAGATTCTTGCCCAGAATCATCTGCTTCATGTCTTATTAAAGACAACTCACATCCTATACACATTTTGCTTTATTTCTTTATTTTTGGCACACTCTTACACGAAAATTCTTTGTGATTTTCCAAAATTCTGGTTGATGTTCCTTATGGCCCGTTTAAAGTTTTTTTTGGAGCGAAAGTGGTTATTTTGACATATGGAGCGAAAGTGAATTTGAAAAGACGATATGTGGATAAGATTTTGAATCGTGTCATAGGATAACCATTCATATTGGGCGCATGAATTTGAAACGGTTCCTAAACCCACGCTTGATGACGTCTATCTGGGGAAACCAAGCTGTCAAATCGCGTTTTTTCAGGCGACGTTTCAGTGATCGTATCATCATCACAGAGATTCTTTTTCTCTCATGGCAATGGTATATAAAGGGTTTCTCGCACCTATTGTACCTTCTTACCTTCTTCAAACTCTCTCAAATACAACAGGCGATCTTCAACTGTTTATCTTCTACCTTACATCAACAATGGCGGAATCATCATCTCTTCAAGATCAAACTGCTTCATCGTCATTGCTTGCGATCAAACCTAATCAGAACCTGATCATTCAACTAAACCCCTTTTTGTATGATTCGTACATGCTCCACGTTGTCGAATGTCTCAAGTACTCCCCACTCGTTATTGCTCTTACGCAGGTGGAATCTGTTCCCATGTCTCTGCTGTCACAAGTGTACTCTACTGCGTCTTACAACAAGAACAATGAGAGGATCTATTTTCAAATCTTCAATCACAAGGCATCTATTTCAAAAGCCCGATTCTGCTCCCTGTTAGGGCTTGCCGTCGATGCTTCTGTCATCTCTCCTGATTTCATCACCACAACCCAGTTGTTTATGATGTTTTATGAGATGGGGTATACTGATGTCCTTACAACAGTGACAAAGTTTAAGAAGTCATGTTTGCCGCAACAATGGAATGGGTTACTTACTCTTATCAACAAGGGTTTGGCGGAACGGGTAGCTGGGTCAGATGGTACGAGTAAGGGTTTTATGACCATTCTCTATGGTCTCTACAATGGTATTAACATGGATTATGGCTCTATTATTTGGTCGCAACTGGTGCAAAGTCTCAACTCCTCAACGAGACATTCAGAGATTTCCTGTGGTTGTTTCTGGACCATCATCACCCGACGGGCCATTGAGAACTTACAGATTCCGGTTATGAAAGATGCAATGCTCTCCTCTGTGGCTACTTTTCATATAAAGAAGATTATCTTCTCAGATGCCACCAAGTTTTCTCACCATGGTTCGATACCTGAAACAATGTACAGGTATGTGTCGAGCGAAAGTCATGTGATGGCTGACTACCGGAAGCTTACTCCCAAGGGCCCAAGAGAACTGAATCCTGAACAACAGGCTGCCTTAGATGCTGTGGAAAAGCCAACAAAGCGAGGGAAGAGGGCAGATACCAATAAGGTGGAAACCGAAGGTCCTTCTTCTAAGCCTGTCAAGTCCAAAAAGCGAAAGGCTGAAAAGGCTGATTCTTCGGCTCCAAAGAAAGTCAAGAAAATGGCAAGGAAACCAAAGAGTCCTACCCCTTCAAGCTCAGAACGGTTCACCAAGAGGTAATACACCTCCTCGTTCTCCAACTCCTACTGAACAACTCAATGACCAAATTCCAACTCCTCCTCCATCTCCATCGAAGACTACTGTTCAAGTTTCGGTTGCTCCAATTCCACCAACTCCTACAACTCAACCTACCACTACTGTTCCACCACCACCACCAGTTAGTACAGTACCAATCTCTACAACTCCTTTACCACCTCCCATTTTTTCACAAGCAACTACCATAACTACCCCTATCTCCACCACTACAACCAAACCTCCAGTAAACGTCAACGTATCTGATACGGGGGCTAATACTGAAACCGAAACCCCTGTTACATCCAAACCTCTTTCACCCTCATCCTCAACTGATTCTGGTCCTACTCTCGGTGGTGACAATTTTGAGTTTGACTCAACCTATTACAGTCCTTATAGACTTCCCACTGATGAAGATGAAGAGGCTCCGGTAACCAAACAACAAGTACAGAGTCTCGATGATAAGCTTGATCGATTGCTCGCCTCTTCTTCGAAATACAATGATGTTGTGCTAAAGGCTTTCATGGACACTGCTTTTGAACAGTATACAGGAGCAATTGATAAATCAATGAAGGCGGTTGAAACATCCACATCTTCATGCCAGAAGGCTACAACTGATGTTGCGGAACTCATTCACAATTCCCAGATCTTTCTTGAATCCCTTAAGGGTCATGCTGATGCGAATGCAGCTAAGGTGAATGCATCGGTTGACTCTCTCTCAAAGTCACTTCAAGGGGAGCAAGCCAAATTCGATATTGTTCGTTCTGAGATTCAAGCTGAGAACACTTCTCTTCTTAGCTCAGTGAATTCTCGTCTTGAAAAGCTCCATGCTGATTTAGCAAAGGAGAGCAAATTGATGGATGATCTTGCTCGTCAAACAACTACCGTTGAAGTCCAGAAGGTTCAACTGGCTCAAGCCGATCGGGAAATTTCTTTGTTGAAAACTGAGCATGCCGTTTTTCAAAGTTGTGCTGGTGACGTTCTTAATATGCTGCACAATGTTCTTCATGCTCATGATCCAATTCTTACACTGACAATCCGGAATCACCTGACCTCCAAGCTTCTTCCTGCAATTGAACTTCTACGTGAAATGAAGGGTGTTACGGAGCGATTGGTTACTCCGCAACAAGGGGGAGAAGGTGCTCAGAAAACTACTCCTATTGAACCGAAGGTCATTGTCAAAACAGAACCGAAGGGCAATGTAGCTTCGGGTTCTGGTAATCAAGAAAAGAAGAAAGGTCTTGCTGATGAACATGATGATAGTGATGAAGATCAAGAAACTATTGCTGATGCCCTGAAACGGAAGAAAAGGGATCAGGAGTTAGATGAAAACCTTCAGGTTGCAAAGGAAGAAGAAGAGAGTGAGCGAAAGAAGAAGGAAGAGCATGATGCTCTAATTTGAAAAAAGGCTTTGTTTCCTCCTTGGACTAGGGAAACGCTGATCAAAGAAGCGATAGAGTTTCCAAGCACGTACCGACTGGAACCTGTAGCTTCGTTTGATTGTGAGAATACGAGGGACTCACAGTTTGATATGCCTATAACACGAAAGGCATTTACTTTTCACTGTTTTGATTCAACAGTTCAAGTTCCCTCACCTCACCCTCAAGTTGATCGTGAACTTATTGATTATTATCTCAAGTTCGGTCAGCCGCAGTATCTGACTTGGAGTGCACAGAAGATTACAACAGTCAAGGTGCTGAAATCTTCGCCTGCAGGGAAATTTGTTAATGTTCATTTCAAGATAACCCAGGGTTCAGACAACTCGGTTTCTATGATTTCCCTGGCAGATCTTCCTAACTTAAATTCTCATGATTGGATCTTATTGTACAACATTTTGCTCACTAATGCGAAGGAGTATGAGCCGATCCTAGATCATCTGAAGAGGATGTTGGCTTCCTATGTCCATGAAGTTGCTACAATGGATCAGGAGATTGCTATTGTTTTGAAGAAGAAACCAACTGTGAAGCCAACTGTAAAGCCTGGAGATGTGAACAAGATGTAGTTGGGTCAAATTGATTCTACACATCTCACAGTGATGTTCACAAGAGGCGAAGCTAACATATTTCTTTTCGCTCTTGTTGATAAGTATCTGTTCTCAACGGACTGCTTGGAGCACATAATCAATATTATCCATCGATGCAAGCACAACAATGAGTCAGACAAGAAGAACTTCACTGACATGCTTCGGTGGTATATTACTTTTCGTCATACTCTACTGGCCATTATACCGAAGGTGTTCAAGACCATCAAGAAGTCTTCTATAGCTCAACCAAACTGAGCTCTCGGCTCCATTGACGCAAAGGGGAAGATTGTTGGGTATTTTGTGTTGCGTCATGGGCTTTGTTTTTGTATATCCGGATTGGGCCTGTCCATCCATGATTATTGATTAGGGTTAAGCTATTTATAGTGCATGCATGTATGCCTTAGAGACGATAGTCATTATTATTATTATTGCTTTGTAACCCTAAACACCTCTACAGTCGAAGTTCTTAATCGAGCTCTTCTGAGGTGTTAAAGCTTAATCATTTGACATCAGTTAAACCATTCTTGTGTTCTTTATTACGTTATTTATTGCTTTTCTGCTTAGAATCAATCGATCCTACTAGAACTTTGTTCTAACAATATATATATATATATATATATATATATAAAGAATACAAATCATAAAATCGAGCATAGTACTATATCGGAGAGAAAAAAAATTTGAAAAAAAAATTGGATCATTAAAATTGAATCATGAATCATAAAAAGTGAATCGTGGATCATAAAAATGATCCATGCTTCAATTTTAATAATCCATTTTTTTTTTCAAATTTTTTTCTCTTCGATATGGTACTATGCTCGATTTAATGATTTGCATTTTTTTTTATTTTTTTAAGGTGTCCTCACGAGTCCTCACCGAAAAAAGAGTACTCACCCGATCCTCTCTCTCTCTCTCTATATATATATATATATATATATATATATATATATATATATATATATATATATATATATATATATATATATATATATTATATTTTAAATTTTAGGATGTTTAGTTTTTAAGATTTTAAAAGCTTTGATATTAAATTGTTAGCATATACCGTATTAATATAGTTTAAAATTTAAAGTCACTACTTTAAATTTTTAATCATGGTAGAATTCATTTTGGATTGAATTTTTAATCCCAACCATAACAAAACTCTCGTTCACAAAACCTCATTAATGTTTCACAATGCTCAAGAACACATAATCCTCATTCACAAAACCACATACATGTTGATATATACTATTACAATCATATACCAACCGGACTTATCGGTAATCAAACAAATTGATACCAACTATATTTGATACGGTAGTGGTAGCAAAATTTATGTACCAGCTATAATTGGTACGGTATACGGTTAAAGAAAGAAATAATTGGTACCGTACCAATTCCACCCTAATATTTTACTATTTATTATTTATATATTTATGTGATAAATATAATATCTAATATGGTGTGTATATATATATATATATATATATATATATATATATATATATATATATATGGAGAGAGAGAGATATATATATGTAAGTCCATTTGAAAATGAGAAAAAGTTTCAAAAAGCCAAAATGAATATTAACCACATGGAGAGAGGTAATATTGATATGCAAATATAAAATTAAGTAAATTTATATATAATATTACGTAAACATCTCTCCTCGACTCCCTGACTACCTCCCCCAAGATCACTACCGCATTGTGCTGGTACGCTGAAGTGTTTTTGTTGCATATGAATAAATGTGTGGCTCAGACTAATTCTCGCGTTCTAAACATTTTTTTATTTTCATTTGAACATTATAAATATATATATATATATATATATATATATATATATATATATATATATATATATATATATATATATATATATGTGTGTGTGTGTGTGTGTGTGTGTGTGTGTGTGTAACATCCATAAAAATCATGATAAATTTAAACTTTTAAAAACAACCCTAATCCATAAATTATTTACAAAATAGTTTTCAAAACATTTTCCAACATCAGAGTCTCCCAAAATCATAGGTCATAAATAAGAGGATGTGTACGGTCACGCCTTCACATTTTCGCGGTCATCCTAAGTACCTGAAACGTAACCCAAAACTGTAAGCCAATGCTTAGTGAGATCCCCCAAAGTACCAAAACATAATCAAATAACATATATAACAACATGTAATGGGTATACAACTAAAAGACTGGATTACCCCTAAGCCCACAGCATAAGTCTGGCTTGCCCTCGGGGCCCACAACTTATGTTTGGCTTGCTCCCTGACATACTGCCTGGTCCTCAGCTCGTATCTGGAATGCTCATGAGCCCTTAGCATGAGTATGGCATGCCCTACCCGACCCTCAGCTCATATCTGGAATGCTCCAGGGTTTTTTGGCTATAGCACGGAGCAGTACAACCTCAACCCAATGCAATATGTTGACATATAACAAATAATAAATATATACATATAATCATGCAGGCAGAATCATAGGTAGTCCTACAGATCTACCAGACTAGCATATCAACAACTAGCATAATCATGCATATCTATTTCATACTCAGCATATCAGTGAATATCAGGATATCAAACTAATGGGTCGGCCTTGGTGTCTTCAACCCGCAAGTACACTGAGGAAAACTTACCTCACAAACTGGAAAAATGTTGATGAGGTCTCGACTTCGAATCTCAGCTCCAACCGACACCTAATCATCCAAGTGACCAATCACAATCAAAATCCCAAAATATCAAAAATACCCTTAAGGTCAAACTTGGTCAAAGTCAAGGTCAAACCGGTCAAAATGCATAAACCAACCGAGTCAACCCAGCCGAGTCAACTCAGCAACCGTACGCGGGGCGTACTCTAGAGGTACGTTGGGCGTACTTCTCCGCTTGACCAAAATACGGGGCCGTTGACCGCGTACGCTGGGTGTACTCCAGGTACGCACGACGTAACCCCTAGATTCCATTTTTCTCTATTAAGTGCTTAATACAATGTCTTATCACGTCTAAAAGCAGATCCAAGGTCAAAATGTCACTAGGAGTCATAAAATTTCCAACTTTATGACTTAGCATGCTCAATAAGTGCTTAATCCTTAAAAACCCATCATCTTAACGCCTTAAGACACTCTACAACATGCATGGGATAGAATCAACCAATGAGACACCATTTTTATGGCTCAAAAACACTACTATCGTCTGGAAGTGAGACTTAATGAATCAAGAACATGTCATGCTCAAGATCTAACATTTTGGGACCAAAAAGCATCCTTAAGATACCAAAATCTAGATCTAAAAGATAGACGGATAAAGATTCGAGCTTTATACCTTACTAAGGTTGCAAATGATGTAGAAATCATAGATCCAAGTGCTTCACTCCTTCAAGATGAGCTTGGCTTACTTTCTTCTTCTTTAAGGCACCAAAATACACACTCTAAGCTTGAAAAGACTCATCAAGGTGAAACTAGGGTTGCAAGAACGTATAAGAGGGATGGAGGCAGATGAGGTGAAGGAAATGAGGCCATAAGAGTGTTTAAATACGAGCCAAACCCTAAATATTAGGGTTTCCATATCTGGCAAGTACGCCCAACGTACTAGGGCGCGCCCTAGTACGCTCAACATACACACGTACGCATGACGTACTACCCCAAGGCCAAATTTATGAAAATGCCACTAGGCCCTTTTGCGTACAATCCCGAACTTAGGGACCAAAATGCAACATAAATAAATTATAGGGTTAATATCAGAAGTACCTCGCCATCGGGATGTTACAGTGTGTGTATGTGTTTGGTTCAACAAAGAACCATATATAGAAATGACAAAAGAAAAAATTGTGAGCGTTGGAAATCCCAACGATCCAAGGCCAAAATAAGAGAAGAAGACATGTTGTATATTTCTTATTTGGATGTGTATGGACCGCATTGTAACGTTCCATTTTCACAACAAAAATTTTAATTTTTAAATAAGTTAAAATCGTCATTTACATAAAATCCAAGTTATAAAAACCCATTTGTTCTAACATATAATTGTTTGAAAATCATTGTAACATAAATAATGCATAGTCTTCATTGCTGCTGATGTGTGTGTATAGTCATGCCTTCGCCTTTCTATGATCAACAATGGTACCTGGAAAATATTTAACTCACAACTGCAAGCCAAAGTTTAGTGAGTCCCCCCCCCCCCCAAAATATTACATACGGCACAACATAATAATCAACTATGGGTTATTGAAAGTTTTTATCGATCAGATACACTTCAAGTATAATTAGCAAAGAACAAACTAAACTAAACAAAGAACAGAAAAAGTAAAGAATACAAATTAGTCACAAAGATTTCTTTCACCAAGAAAGGGGTTTGTTCTCACAAAGAGAACGAATGTCACAAAGATGGTCGCCAAGACGTTAACATTAGGGTTTCACCCTAATGTTGAATATATATACTAAACTATACTAGTATATCCCTTTAATCAAGGGATTGTATCTAATCTACATATAAACAGATCCTTATCACCAAGATATCGGATCTGCTATCTACTCTATACATATCCGTATAATTTCCTAATATACAAAGATTACATAAGATTACCATCTATATGCTAACGCTAATAAGGACTTGAGGCACTGACGCTGGTGCTGATGGTGGCGCTGGCGTTGGCGGTCAGCATCTAAGGTGTTTGCCTCATCAAATCATAAGGTGTGACCTTACAATCTCCCCCTATCCGATGATGTCAAAACTAATCTTCTTTAGAGTCATCAAAAGAACCATTGTAGAATTTATAAGCTTCAACGGATGTTCCCCTATATAACAGCAGTAGCAAACAATCATTAGTGTATCATGAGTATCAGCTGATATCTACTCCCCCTTAGATTTAACTCCCCTTAAATTCAGCTTTTCTTTGGATTAGGTATATCTCTCCCCCTTTTTGACATCAACATCATATATAGTACTAGAGGAAGTGATCAGTGTATCAGAGTTGCAACTAGTAATTTAGTGAGTGTTGTCTCTTGATAGTATGGGTTTACGCTACCATTCACTGACATAGTATTGAGAAATTCATCAGCGTGTGGTTTCACATGCTGAATCATTAATCACTTTTATTAGAAGAAAAGGGCAAGAAGGAGTTGGTGTGTGTGATAAGCTATGGTACATAGCCTAACCATCAGCATAGAGTTTCAAACTTTTATAAGTGTGTGGTTTTACACAGTGAATCATCAAGTTCTTATAAAGAAGACTTGTGGGAAAGAAGTAGGATGTCTCAATCACGTTGACGTAAAATCAACGTGAGTGATTGAAAATGATAACCCATCAGCAAAAAGTGGTTTAACCCTTGCATCATAGAGTTAGTTGCAGTATAGAATCAAAGATTCACCGTCAATTCGTAATGGTACCATGTCATACCTCAGCGTCAAGATCATTAAAAATGGTGACAACCATAATGTCAAGACGATTGGAATTAAGATAGAGTAGTGAACCTATCATTCCTCGGTACAGGGTTTCATTTACATCAGTGCCAGTTCGATCAGCGGTAATAGACGCTGATGAGGACATAGTAGTCTTTGCTGTCTTGCTATAAAAAAAACCAACTTCTTCAGCATGTCTCTAATGTATTTAGCTTGACAAACAAAGATTCCATTGGTTAGTTGTTTAACCTGCAAACCTAAAAAGAAGTTTAGTTCTCCCATCATGTCATCTAAAATCTCTTGGTCATAACCTCAACGAACTCAGAACTTGGTTTCTCATTAGTGGATCCAAAAATGATGTCGTCAACATATAATTGAGAAAGAATGATGTGAGATCCTGAATGCTTGATAAACAAAGTGTTGTCAAATTTTCCTCTTTTTATCCACTCTCCAGAATATAACTTTCCAATGTGTCATACCATGACCTAGGTGCCTGCTTCAAACCATAGAAAACTTTATCAAGATGATATACATGATTTGGAAATTCTTCACTTTCTAACCCTGGAGGTTGATTTAGAAAGACTTCTTCATGAAGATCCCCATGTAGGAAGGAAGTCTTAACATCCATTTGATAGACTTTGAAATTATTGAATGAGGCGAAAACAATAAACAAACGAATTGCTTCAAGTCTAGCAACAGGGGAAAACTTTTCATCATAGTCTAACCCTTCTAATTGATAGAATCCTTAATCCACAAGTCTTTCTTTATTTCTAATAACGATCCCATCTTCACCCATCTTTTTTCTAAACACCCAACGAGTGCCAATGATAGTTTTTACTTGAGGCTTGGGAACAAGAGTCCACACATGATGTTGTTCAAACTCATTCAGCTTATCCTGCAATGCCTTGATCCAATCAGCTTCTTTCAGGGCATCAACGACATTCTTTGGTTCAATCGTTGAGACAAAATTCATAAACATGCAAAAGTTGTTGCAGACTCTGCTACGAGTGAGAATCCCAGAATTTACATCTCCAATGATTTGAGATTTAGGATGATCTTGAAGAATTCTAGGATTATAACATGCATTCGTATGATTTGGAACAAATTCTTCTTGATTAGATGGCTCAACTTATTCAGAGACTATAGGCTGATCTTCAGAGTTAGATTGGGCGTTGACAGTTTGATCAACATTGGGAACAACATGATCAGTGTCAATTGGCAAGAAATCAAGAACATGGTCTGAAGGACTGAAAGTAAGTTAATTCAGAATGGATGAAGGATGATCAATCTGATCATGAATGAATGAGTCTTCATCAAAAGGGACAAGAGCAATTTCCTCAACAACAAGCCTTGAAAGATTGAATACCCTGAAAGCCTAGGACACACTAGAATAACCTAGAAACACTCCTTCATCAACTTTAGCTTCAAACTTAGATCGTTGATCTCTTTAGTTCAAAATGTAACAAACACACCCAAACACATGAAAGTAAGAGATGTCAGGTTTCCTCCCTTTAAGTAGCTCATAGGTAGTTTTCCCATGATGCATAACAACGATGGAATGATTTTTGGTATAACATGTTGTGTTAACAACTTCAGCCCAAAATGACAGAGGAAGACCAGCTTCACAGACCATAGTTCTTCCAGCTTCAATGAGAGTTCTATTTCTTATTTCAACAATGCCATATTGTTGGGGGGTTCTAACAGTAGAGAAGTTCTGAGAAATTCCTGAGATTGAGAAAAAGTATTCCAAGGAGGAGTTGCTAAATTCAGTTCCATGATCACTACGTAATTGCCTGACTTTATGAACATAAAGAACTTCCCATTGCTTAATGAGTGAAATGATTTCATCAACAGAATGACTCTTTTTCCTTAAAAAGACTGCCCAGGTAAATCTTGAAAATTCATCCACAATAGTGAGAGTATACTTCCTCCTAACCCTTGACTTATTTGGGACCGGTCCAAGAATGTCCATGTGGAGAAGATGAAGAGGTTTGATAATGGAAGAACATGAATTTGGCTTGAATGAGGACTTGGTTTTCTTTCCCTTTTCACACGCTCAACATAGTTTATCTTTGACAAATTGCATCTTAGGAATTCCACTCACAAGCTGATTCCTAGAAATATTTGATATGTTCTTGAAGTATAAGTGAGATAAACTTTTGTTCCATGACCAATTTAAATGAGACTGAGCACGAGAGAAGAAGCAACGACAAATAGAGTTATCAGCAGAGAACATATCCTGGACATAAATGTCATTCTGTCGATTTGCAGTCAGAACAGTGAAATTCTTTTCATTAACAACTTTTCCTTCTTTCTTGTTAAAGGAAACTTTATAACCAGCGTCACATAGTGATGGGTTTTGTACATAACAAACAATCCTATGTGTGCATGCAACCCTAAGGTGAGAATCTATGTTTTCACTATTAGACATACAAGCATTGAACACAAAAACTAGAAACCCTAGGAGGCACATGTAATTTTCGAAATTAACATATAATTAGGGTTAGGATACATACCTTGATTGTTATATTGTAATAACAATCAAATCCTTGAAGATCTTGAACTTTGGTAGCAAGCGCCACAAGTGTCGCACCTCTAATGGCTGACAAACAAACCTAGCAACCATGGATTACTATGGAGAGAGAGAAGTAGAGTAGAATTTCGGCCCTTAGACTTTCTTGGAGTGCCTTGGACGAAATCCAACCCTATAGGGGTTTATATAGGTGATAAGGAAGGTTTAGGATAAGGTAGGTGTATCTTAGATAACCCTAATCCCTTAACTTCCTCCCTAAGGCTTCCAAGGCACCCTTAGAGCCCAAGGAAACCCTAGGGCACTCTAGATTTCGTTCCCCACCTCTAAGGGAGGTTCTAGAATGCTCAATGCACAACTTTTGAACATTGTCACCTTTAGTCCCTGCAGTTTCAATTAATTCCTTTAATCCTAAAATTAATTCCAAATTAATTTCTGATTAAATATTAATTAAACAATTCCCGACTCCTCTTCTTAGCCATACTAGTGCACTAAGGTGTCCTTAGAGGATGAATTGTAATATGGTTCTTAAGACGATCATAGAACATGATACAAAAGTACTCTCCCTTCTTCTTAGATTGGAGAACCTTTTATCTTTCTGCCTAATTGATTCTTCTTATTCGTACCGCTATTCATTGAAACTTTTTCAACAACTCAAAATTACACTTAATCTTATAAGTATAACCATATTTACTAAACTATAGTAAATCATGACGTATAATTCTATTGTTCTTTGTGGTGGAGTTGACCAGCGCACAACCAAGTGTACCTAATCTCCTAGTCCTTCACTTGACTCACATACTTATGTGAACAAGGAATTAGTCTTAATTTTCCAAATACGAAGGTTCTCATTCGTCACACAATACCAGTTGTATGATTCCAAGTTTCTGTCCAATTGAAACTTGGGCGATGAGAATCTTTCCTCATTTGGTAAATTTCTGACATTACCACAAATAACATAACTAAGAATCAAATCCATTCACAATATTGCTAACAATAGAACCATTCAAACACCAATTTTCATAAAATCCATCGCAAGGAAACATAAATAAGATAAATCAAAATTTATTTTATTGCGGAAAAATATTGTCCTTACAATGCGATTACTAATGAAAACTATGTAAATATTACTTAGCAATCTATCCTAACTCTAAAGTAGTAGCTTAAATATCTGATCCTTGAATCATGCGATCGAAATCCATTTCTTCGCGATCAGACTCAGCTTGCTCCTTCCTTTAAGCTTCCTTTCCTCTCTTCGATCCTTCAAAACATCGAAATGTAATCTTATCACATCATGTATTAAGAATATTCAAATAGGAACTTAATAGAGTTAGATAGTGGATTTTTACCTGAAGCAGAGTCATACATCTTCACTCTCCCATCTCTTAGATCTCTCAGGTAGTCAGGGCAGCTTCGTAACCAATGCCCCTTGTTTTTGGCAGTAGAAACTTATGGACTCTCTGGAATGGCACACTGGACTATATCAAACTCAGCCTTTCTCTTGCGTAGAGAAAACTTTTTTGGACTTCCAATGTTACCATTGCCCATAGAGAGTTGAGATATTGATTTACCAGACAAATTTGCTGACCAGTGCGCCAAATCATTTCTGATTCAGCAGCAATAAGCAAATAAGTCAAATCAATAAGGGTCATGTCGTGGTCCATCATATAGTACTCTCTAATGAACTTACCATATGATTCGGGAAGTGACTGAAGAACCAAGTCAACAGCCAACTTCCTTTAAACATCGACAGCCAACTTCCTTTAAACATCGACACCCAACAATCCCAGTTTATCAATATGTAACCTTTTATCCAAGACATGAGCACATATAGACTTTCCATTTTCGTGTCTTTTGCCAATAGGGCTTAAGTGACCTTGAACTTTTCAAGTCTTAGAACATGTGGGTTAGGGAGAATTATTGGAGGAGGTGGAGGAAATGAAGCATGATTTCTATTTCCACAATACAATCGTGGAACATCATCTTCACGTAGAAAACTTTTTCCAACGGATTTAGGAAGTCCATAGTTGTCAGACTTTGACATCTATAAAACGGGAGAAAATTCAAGTTAGTTATTTGAGTCCTTAATAAAACACCGAAATGAGATATTAAGGCTAGGATCCAACACAATATTCTACAATTTGGAAGAGGGATGCCGTAATCCAACTTGCAGAACATTTGAAGGTAAGTGAATGACGATTCACTAATTTTCCACCATGAAAAACGAAAAGGAGATTAAGTTTTAAATGTATTGAAAACTCCTAGATCTTTTGAGATTCATTGAAGTTTTCAATGCCATGTTTAAATCTCGATATGCCCCTCGATTTGTGATTGGGATGCCGAGGATCACAAAACAGGGTGTGAATAACCATGCAAACTTACATGGTGCCCCCAATGTTACAGTCACCTATTCGATGTGCCGGTTAACCACACACGCTCCATCGAACTATGACAAACACTGAGTCACCCTTCGCTACCTTTGCTTAGAACCCATTTAGTGTGCCGGTTAACCACACACGCTCCACTAACGTCTCAACAAGGGTGCAAAGTGTAATTCCATGGAATTGCATCGATTTCACTTTTTCCTAAAGTAACTAAGATTGGGAATTTGGTAAAAACATTTAGTTACTTTATTCATTATACTTTTAATGAGGAGAGGGTTTGCCCTATCCTACCCGTTCGACTAACGACCCTCCACCAATCAAGGAAGCGGTGGGTGAGAGTGGACACCCATTAAACGGCCATTTTATAGGCCATAACCTTATACCCCCCCCCCCCCTTATAGATCGGCTTTGTGAATGAGGCCTACTAACGGTAAGACTAGCAGTTTAAGTTATACATATATAATATTAGACTTTTAATTATATATATATAGTATAAGGGTGTATTTTACACTTTTAAAATACTAGGTGGTTTTATTAATTTTCTCTTTTAATTAAACTTTTAATTAACTTAATAAAACCATAAGGGTGTAATTTGAACTATTTTGATTTAATAATTATTCAAAAATTAAACAATTAATTAAATTATTAAATCAAATAAGGATTACCAATTTAAATTAAATATATTAACTTAATTTAATCCTATATCCATGGATTTCAAAATTTAGGCAGGGATATCTTTAATTATCCAATTAAACAATTAACAAGATAATTACCAAAAATAACAACCTACTAACAGATTCCTTAGATTTCGAAATCTTCTGCTTAGAGTGGAAGGCAAGGCTTTCAAACTTGCATAAAAATCAAAAACCCTAGGGTTAGGAAACCCTAGATTTCGACTCCAAGGTGGCCAAAGGAAAGGGTTTGAAAACCCTTAGGGATTTTCGAAAAATAGGGTTCTTAAACCCTAATTTGCAAAAATTTAAAGGCCTTAGGGTTTAATATCCATAAACCCTAATTTTGTCTAGTTCAATCAATTGTACCAAATCTAATTGAAAACAAAAACCATACGCTCTGATACCACTGATGGGTTTTGTACATAACAAACAATCCTATGTGTGCATGCAACCCTAAGGTGAGAATCTATGTTTTCAATATTAGACATACAAGCATTGAACACAAAAACTAGAAACCCTAGGAGGCACATGTAATTTTCGAAATTAACATATAATTAGGGTTAGGATACATACCTTGATTGTTATATTGTAATAACAATCAAATCCTTGAAGATCTTGAACTTTGGTAGCAAGCGCCACAAGTGTCGCGCCTCTAATGGCTCACAAACAAACCTAGCAACCAAGGATTACTATGGAGAGAGAGAGAGAAGTAGAGTAGAATTTTGGCCCTTAGCCTTTCTTGGAGTGCCTTGGACGAAATCCAACCCTATAGGGGTTTATATAGGTGATAAGGAAGGTTTAGGATAAGGCAGGTGTATCTTAGATAACCCTAATCCCTTAACTTCCTCCCTAAGGCTTCCAAGGCACCCTTAGATCCCAAGGAAACCCTAGGACACTCTAGATTTCGTTCCCCACCTCTAAGGGAGGTTCTAGAATGCTCAATGCACAACTTTTGAACATTGTCACCTTTAGTCCCTGCAGTTTCAATTAATTCCTTTAATCCCAAAATTAATTCCAAATTAATTTCTGATTAAATATTAATTAAACAATATGATTTCTAATTAATATATTATATCCATAATACATTAATAAATCATTTATCTTCATTATTAATTTATTAACCAAGCAATAAATTAATAAATCATTCTTCTCTCTCCAACAATTATCCTATTCAATTGTCAGGTTTGAAGGCAACCCAAAAGGACATTGCTACTATCAATTCAAGTACATAACAATTATAGTTATAGGCTTAGACACCTAATCCAACACATAGTTGGCTAATTGAAATGAGATTATTCTGAAGACCTTTAACGTAGGAGACATTCTTGAATTGCACTTGATAGTTACATATCCCTTTATAGCTCCTTTTCCATTACCCCCATATGTAACAGCAGGACCATCATTCTTTATGAAATCTTACATAAGAGACTTGAATCCGGTCATATGTATTGATCAACCGCTATCTAAATACCAAATATGTTCTTTACCTTGAAACTAAAATATACAGTTAATATACAATGACTATCTTGCAATGGGTCACTTAAGAAAAAAATATTATAACAAGCACCAGGGAGAAAATTTAAAGAGTTTCCCTTTTTGATCCACTTATCATTTTGAATCATGATGTTGTCAACACGAATGAATCTTTTCTCAAAAGTGCATTCGCCGACTTTGTGATAAGCATCACCAAATCGATAACAAACTCTAGTTCCAGGATTCTTTCTTTTAACATTGGAATTTGGTTTATTTTTAACAGCTGAATCCGAAGAATCTTGATCAATTGTTTTAAAAATTCTTTCTTTAGTTATGGACCAATGAATGTCGTCGATGGTATGCTTAGGTGACACTTTGTCACGAGGCTCAGGTAATATTGAAGAGTCATCTGGACTAGAAGACATTTATTGATCTCCAGATTCAGAGTTGCTAACAGAGCACTGAGGAAAAATTATAAGAATTTCGTTTAATGAATGAACTTCACCATTAGATATAAGAAATTCAAGCAAAGTCTTAGCGGAGGGCAGAACATACTCACGATGAGGAGGTTGGCAGGAAGGATCAAGAGCAGATAATTGAAATACACATTTGGTGTTACGATTAGAGTCAGTAACGCAATGAGTATCAATTAAAGTTTCATTTATAAAATAGGTACTCACAAATCTACTTTTAAAGTCTTTCTCAAGACAATCAGTGTTATAAAAGGTTTGTTTAGTCTCTACCTTTTTTATTAAGGAGACAACACCTTCTATATCACGTCCAAGAATTTTCTCACACTGATCAAGAATCTGATCATTAATAATTCTCGTGACATTATAGTGAGAAGAGGCCCAGGTTTTTTAAAATAAGTTGAGTGCATCTAGCATGATCAATAACTTTTTGCTTTTCATATTGAAGAAAATTATTGGTCAGTGAGATACACGTGTTTTCCTTTTCTAAAAGAGAAAGAGATTTTTCTAAAGAGGAGAGTTTTTCTTTGAGTTTTTTTTAACTCAATTTTATGAGAAGATCTTTCTTTGTTTAAAACAGATAAATTGAAACGCAAGTCATCAATCATGTCAACTTTTTCAATGTTTTCGATGGAAGAAAAGTTAGCAAGATTTTTTACCTGATACGCTGATGTTGAGTCCGACTCAGACTTAGGGTCTGTAGCAGATTGAGAAAGATCAGCATCAAGAGTTCCAACAGTTTCATTCGATGTATCAGTGTGAGATTCAACGATATGAGCCATGTGACACTTACCTTTTGGAGATTTGTCATCTGAGACATTTTGTTCATTAAACGCAGATGATAGTGTTTTCATTATCTCTTATGCAGTTGAACTATTTTTAACCAAACGATAGACAGAAAATGGGAGTGGGTTTCCAATAGCAACTCTCGCCTTTACATCGAGGTTTAACACCCTTTTTTATTCCTTGTTGTATCCTGGTACATATTTCTTCTTTGACTCACTATTGGATGCACCATCATTGGATGATTGATGCATAACAATGATGGGACCCTTGTTGATGATGTTAAGCATGTCATGGTTCATGATCTTGAAAACATCCATGGCCTTTGATTTCCAAGCAGTAAAGTTGAGTTTATCAAAAGGAGGGATCTTGTTAAGAGCAGACGATTTAGGATTGTAAAAGGTTGACATGATAACTTGAGTGTATAAAAAACCTGATCTGATACCAATTGAAAGTTTGTGTTGATCGGATAAACTTCAAGTATAATTAGCAAAGAAAAAACTAAAATAAACAACGAATAGAAAAAGTAAAGAACACGAAATAGTCACAAATATTTCTTTCACCAAGAAAGGGGTTTTTTCTCACAAAGAGAACGAATGTCACAAAGACGCTCACCAAGACGCTAACATTAGGGTTTCACCCTAATGTTGAATATATAATAAACTATACTAGTATATCCCTTTAATCAAGGGATTGTATCTAATCTACATATAAACAGATCCTTATGACCAATATATCAGATCTGCAACTATTCTATATATATATATATATATATATATATACGTATAATTGCCTAATATACAAAGATTACATAAGATTACTATCTATATACTGACGCTGATAAGGACTTGAGGCATTGGCGGTCAACGAGTTTGACTCATCAGATCATAAGGTGTGACCTTACAGTTATCACCAACCATGAGACTATCAACAGTCCTGAGGACTATCAACAATCTTAAATATCACATACAACATAACAATATAAACAACTATGGGTTATCAGCAACCCCGAGACTATCATCAGTCCTATAGCTCACATCAACCTATGGGTTATCAGCAACCCTGTAGGTTATCAACAACCCTAGGGACTATCAGCAGTCATGAGTTATCAGCAACACAGATACACATATAACAACAATTAGTAAATACGAACATAAATACAAATAACACCTACACCGGTATACCGGTCTAACAGCTCACTGCCGCATGCCGATCCTTACATAATAATCCATGTTACCATTAACAGACCACTATTAAATGCATAACCATAGGTAATAAGAGGTGAGATAGATAGTCTAACAAGTGATCCCACTCTAGAGCCACAACCAAACAATGAACATGAAAGAAAGCCTGGATCAAGAGTTCTCAGGCTATCCTACATGACTGCATACAACCCCTAGTGCACTTAACTAGATGACTACCGACCTCTTGGTACTCTAACCAACATACCACTACCTTATGTCAATATAAACATATGTAGGTTATCATCAACCTTGGGACTATCTTATGGGTTTTGAGCATAACTACAAATCTTATGTGTTCATGCAACCCTATAATAAAGGATCTAGGTTTTCACTAGTTGAACATGCAAACTTGAATACAAAAGAGAAACCCTAACATGCATCTATATAAATAGAAAATAACCTAATACTAAGGTTTAGATACATACCTCAATTGTTATGTAGTAATAACAATTAATCCTTGTAGATCTTTAGCTCTTGAAAGCAAGTGCCTCAAATGTGACACCTCTAATGGCTTACACACACTCTTTGCAACAAGATGAGAAGGAGAGAGGAGGAGACACACCAGAATTTCGGCTCTACTAGGGTTAGGATCAAGTGGCCTAAAATCCAAGGAGGTATGCTCCTTTTATACTTGTGGTTGCTTAATCCCAAAGCTAGGGTTTGTAGATGGATACCCTAATTCCCTGCTTAAGGCCTAAGCAACCCATGGACTCCCTAGTTAGAAGCCTTGGATGAAACATTATAGGGCCTCCCTATAATTTTCGTCCACTCCTATCTAAGCAGTCCAAGAGCCCTATTTCACAACTATTAATGATTTGCCAAACAGCCCCTGTACTATTAATTAACTCCTTTAATCCCAAAATTAATTTCAGATTAAATATTAATTAAATAACATGACTTCTAATTATTATATTATTCTCATAACATATTAATAAATCATTTATATCAATTTATTATTCCAAATAATAAATTCAACTTCTCTCCAAAAGTCATCCTGTCAAGTTGCAAGAGTGCAGGCAACCCAAAAGGACTTGTGCTTATATCAATTCAAGTATATACCAATTATAGTTATTGGCTTAGACACCTAATCTAATAGTCTCTCACATGGATGATTCTAATAACTATAATTGCAAGTACAACTTCAAAATTGACCAACACATTGTAGCTTTCAAAAGACGTTGTCGAACTCTGACCTAGTAAGTTATATGTCCTAAGATAAGGGATCATATAATCCTCCATTCTGCAAGATATCATGTGGACAAATGACATGGAACAGAATCATTCTCATTGTCCAATAGTTTGTTTCCCGATTTCTAATTTTTAATGATATAGAACTTAATTGAATACATCAATTCAGTCCTGACCGGGCCCGACACATAAGTCAGCACCAAATCATCGAGGGGCCCAAGATATTGCTTTTTTCCCTTAGGGAAAAATGAATAGATAAACTTTGACTTATATGCTTATACTATTTACTCATCAAGTCGCATACAACAATACGTTTTATAACATCAAGTTACTGATGTGTTTACGCATTATCAATGCACAACCAACTCGTAAACAACAACTCATATATCTCGGTTTAAAGATTATACGATATTATCGTCTCGTAATTACTCATGATAAACTCCATGAAGTAATACTATGAACATGGGTTTAATCTGTTGAGAGAAAAACTTGAGACACTTGAACAAACGTTAGAACAAGTATAGTTGCGGAATAGTTTATCTCAAAGGATCTAAAAGCTCAACAATAATAATAAGTTAACGAGTTAGATAGTTAGAGAGTTAGTTGCGGAAATGTAAGGAAAAGTAAATGACATCATGTGATATTTCAAGTATACACATAAGTTGATTCCTAACATGGAATGCATTTAGACCAAGTTAGTAAGAGAGATCGAACTTAGTGATTAAGTCACAAATGACTTGCTCCGAAGAGAGATATTATTCAGCTGTATTCAAGTGAACTTTGAGATTAAGAGAGTGAAGACATAAGATAGAGAAATTTCAGATGCGTAATCAGATTGTTATTGAGTAAGAAAGGTTGAGCTCTATTTATAGAGACTCAAAGGATTACACTGGATCATATCTCTAAGAGTAGCCAAACAAGGCATACTGGACAATAGAGAGAATTACAATAAAAGATAAACAAAAGTAATCTAGAAAGTAAGATTGACTGCGGTTGATGATGACTTCGGTTGCTGAAGAGGATCTGACTGTGGTTTCTTGAGGGTTGCGGTAGCTGAAGTTCAAGAGGGTCACTTTATGATTCAACAATTTCCCCCTAAGTGACCTCTTTAACTTTTCTTCAGTTGTCAAGTTTTAGAAACTTGATCAGTATCCACCAAAATTTCCTGATACTTTCCAACCAGGTGATCCTTCTCAAAATCTCGAGCTTGACTTCGGCAGTTGTGTGTTTTGACTTTTCAACTGCGGTTCGACAAACTTCAATCTGCTTCCTTGTAAGGCGGTTCACGGCAGTCAACGGAATAAAGTATTTGGTATCATTGAGTTTCTGTTTGAAGATGACTCCGAGGTCTGGGAAGTTTATTGCACCTAGGGATCTTTCTTGGAATCCTTCAGTTATCATGGGTGCGGGGTCAAGTGGTGGAAGATCAAATTTTGTGGCTAGGATGGGGTGAATATCTGCATCAATTTTGGCAAAGTCGCAGATAGTTTCCTTCAAGAAAATACTTGCCCTATCAAGTGCTATCTTCATCTTCGGATGTTTCTCGGACTTGTTCTCGAAAACCTTGGCTATCAGAAAGACTTCTTCAGGGTTCATGCATGGGAGGTCAGCCTGGGTGCGGACATAGTCCTGATTCCTTCTTGTGAGAGTGTATTGGTTGAAGTCAGCTTTCATGAACTTCCGGGGTTTGTAGTTCTTGGCTGCGGATGGCCTATCATCAGACCAGATTTTCTCTATGGAAGATACATGTTTGGCATAGAATCGATTAAGTCTTTCGAATTCCATGGGCAGTCTTTTGTGGTCAGGTAGGTTGCGGTCAAATGGCTCAAATACTGTGAAGTATTTAGCATTGGGAGAGATTGGAACATCCCAATAACCATCAGAGGGGGGTTCAGCATAGGTAAGGTATGGTTTGTAGTCATCATCTAGGAGTTTGCGGTGAGTATTGATCCAGGAATTTACTAAGGACTCATCCATAGTAATGTCAAAACCATTTTCTCTCCAAATGAGCTCTGCAAACTTGGCTGCTTTCCAGTCTTTCTTCTTTTGTTGCGTTGCAGGGGAGTCATTTGAGTGTTCGGATGACATGTTGGATGCAAGATTTTTGAAGTGGGGAGGGGTCTCTGGTCGCTCAGGAGAAGGGGGTTTTTGAATGATCTCCTTTTGCGGTGGAGACTGATGAGATGGTTGTGGTGAGGGAACTCTTTTAGTTATGATGGGGGGAATTTGATACTGAGAAAGGCTGTTGGAATGATGGTCTTCTTCCTCACTTCCCCCTCTTGAGGAATGCAACACCGGAGCATCCTCAAGCCATTGTCTGAGACCATCGACTTTGGCATATACTTCCTGGAACTGTGCTTTAAGAACATCAGCCAGTTGCTGATTGTTGGGAATGGCGGTGTTGAAGAGCAACCGGTGAATCTCCTTTGTGAGCTGAAGAATTTCTGGGCCATGGAAATTTGAAGATAAAGACCGTTGCAGTCTGTTGATGGTAGCTTGAAGGACTGCGATAGTGGACTCATATGCAGTGTGAGTCTCATCGATCAGTTTTTGAGATTGAGTTGACTGGTCCGCAGTGGCTGTTTGTAAGTCTTTCTTGATTACGGACACCTCAGAGATGAGGCGCTCCACAGCAGCCATGAATTGCTTGTGGTCAGCTTGGCGACTTATATCCAGGGATCGGATTCCCATTTCAACCTTCAGGGAGATGCGCTCAGCAGCCAATCTTTCACGGGTTTCCAGTCTTTCTATTCTTTCGATTAAGGACTGCGGTCCAGGAGTGTCTTCTGGTTGCGGTTGAGTGGGCTTGACCGCAACAAGGATTTGATCGACTTTAGCTTGCAGACTTAAGAATTCCTTTCTGGTCACTGTATTCTTCTTCTTCTTCTTCTTTGCTTTTGGCTTGGAGGTTGAGTGTTGAGAACCACTCGATTCTTCTTCTTCATCAAAAATCATCATTAGATCATCATCAGAAGGGTGAGGTTGATTTACCTCATTTAGATCAAAATCGTCGAAGCCGAATGTGGGAGCTGAGCTAACTTCGACTGCGGTTCCGTCTTCTTAAGAATCACGAACAGAAGGAGTTGGAGTTTGAACTGGAGGGACCTTGGTTGTACCTTCACCATCATGAGTGGACTAAGCCTTGCGGATCGTCTCAGCCATTTCGGTCATCCACTCTTGTACTTTCAGAATGGTGGTTACGGTGTTGGCATTATTGACTGCGTCCGCCCAGTACTTGGCTACGGATTGTATCTCTTGTTGCTTTTGTTGGAGTTGCTTGATTTTTTGGTCCTTCCTTTCTTGGAATGCCCTACGGAAAGCGGCATATTTCTTGATATCTGATTCAGACATTGGAGTGTAGTGTAACCAGGAATCATTCGATTCATCTCCGTCAAATCCTTGGAATCGCACCGAAGTGTCCTTCGGGTTCACGGATCCTTGCAAATTGGTGCTCACCGTGCCTAAACCACCTGTAACAGATGTAAGCAGAGTAGGATTTCCTGAGCTTCCTCGGTCTCCTTGACCCGTAGTCAAGTATGGCCTCGGCTCAGTTCTGGCAAAGGCTGAAGAAGTGCCTTGCGGTTGGGAAGGTGTTTGTAGTGTTTGGGTGACAGTCAAAAGTATGGAGTTCAACTCCTCAGGAGAAAAGAAGTGAAGACGGGAAGCCCTGGAGACCTTAGGGTGAGAACCAATGTCATCCTCTTGGGAGTGAACTGGGGGTGAGTCTCCACGATGTGGTGAAACAAACACACTTTCTGTGTCTGAGTGGTATTCGATTGTGGTAATGAATGGGTCTGCGGCCACCCCAAGGACTACCGGAGCCTTTTGAGAGGCTGCGGCATCTGTCCGGTCACACATTTGGCCAGTGGGATCGGTTTTTCTTTTCTTTAGGATGGAGATGGGTAGTGCATCCTCATCATAACCACTTTCAGAGGATTCGTCATCCGAGGGCATAGTTTGAATGATCTTTCTTTTCTTTGAGGGATCTGCTTGTTTTGGAGTATCTTTCTTCTTGGGGGTTCTTTGTTTCTTGGAAACGTTGCGGGGGCCTTGATGGGCTGAGGCTAACTTCTTTCGTCTTTGTGAAAGATTGGAGAGAGTAGTGGAAGATGGGACTACGGTATTACCAGGGATGGTGAGTGCGGTTGCGGTTTTTAGAGGTGGGGTAGAAAGGTATGGGCTAATACCTTCTGTAGCCTCTATATGGTCTGTGACATCAGCAGTCTGAAGACCAAGGGAAGATAGAATATGGACTGGTAGTCTTCTGATGGGTCCAAAAATAGATTGATCAGTATAGGGATTGTACCTTTTCAGATCCTTGGTGTTGAAGAGGTTGGTGTCGTTGCCCATGCTAAGTCCCGCATCCGCATGGAGATCTGAGATGCAAAGGGACCAGAACCTGGCGAAAGTGAGTTCGGTAGGGTTCTCTCTTGGAGTCTCTTTGGGAATGTACTGCAGGAAGTCATCCCATAGTATCTGACCGTAGTTGACATCATGACTAGTGAAGATACTCCACACCAATTCCAGCAGTTTTAAGACCCATGTTCTCAGTGCCTCCGGTTCGGCCTGATAGACTGCGGATGACAAAGTTGCAGACGAATTGCCACACCCCAGGCAGTTGGTTCTTCTTGAATTCGCCGATGCCTTTGATCTTTTTCTGATAACCCATCTGGTAGAGGGCAGAAAGGATGTCCGCCATACTTGGGGTGAAAAACTTGGTTGAAGGATGAACAAGCAAGTTGATGGCAGTGAGGAATTTTTCTTTGTTCAAGATGACCAGCGAATCGTTCACAAGATTAAGATGCACCTCTTGAAGATTTTTTAGGGGTCTATAAGCAGAAAAAGCACATTTGAACAAGGTTGAAAGAGGAACAACGTCGGTAAACGAATCAAAGGGGCCAAATAGGGGGTGATTGGTCAAGAACTTGATCATGAGCTTGATGGGAGCATTGTAGGAGGAATGCTCTTCGAACACAACCCTAAAATTGCTTGAAGCAATCGTAGGCATTTGATTTCTTGTTTCAGAATCAGACCCAGTTGGGTTTGCAGAGGCAGAATCCTTGGAGATTTTCTTCGAGATGCCTGATTTCACCATTGTTGCGAGATTGAGGAAAGTTGCAGAAACAGAGTACTAGAGAGAAAGATGGAGAGAAAGTTCAAGGTTCAGAGAGCGTAAACTGTTCTTGGGGTAGAAGAAAGGGTTTTATAGTGGGGGGTTTTGGGACGATAAATGATTTTACTCTAAGAGAAGCAAGGTAAAAACGTTTGGGTATTTATCCTTTGATTAGAAGGGGTATTCTCAGCCACAAATTAAGAAAAAGGTTTAATTTTTTTTTTGAAATTTACCAAAAAAGGTTTGTAATTAATGAAGTGTCAGACGTAAAATATCACGTCTGTGATCGTGTGGTGAGGGTGGAGTTAATCCGTTGTACAAAAGAGAAGTTGTAACGGATTGGACGTGTTGGGGAAAAGGAATGGACAGGTTAAAAGGATTAGTTTATGGGAAAACGCTATTTTTGTCATCATTCCTAAAATAGGTCTGACACAAGGTTTTTCAAAAGGAGAATGGGACAGTTACTCAAAGAATGTTTTTTTTAATGATTTTCTTATTTAATGAAGGATCATTAAATAGCACACCATGTATCAAGAATTAATGAAACAGTTGAGAAACTATCAATGTGGTTGCGGATTGAGACTTCATTGCGGATGGATCAATTATCATTGCGGATGGATCGGATGTATGACTGCAGTAGAAGAACTGAGAAGAACACTTGAACAAAAATCAGTAATAACAAACAATAAGGACCATTGAGAGATACATATGATATATGGTTGCGGTACATAGACTGCGGTACACAGGATAAACCAAAACCATCTATCATAAGTAACTTCAGTTAGGACCGCAACAGAGACCAAGGATGGTATGCGGTACCTATCAATTCAAAAAGAATTGTGGGTCCGGATTCATCATTTCTAACATTTGTAAGAAACTGTTGAGTTTTGTAGAGTCAAGTGCCTTTGTGAATACATTAGCAATCTCTTCATGAGTATGGACAAAGATTAGTTCAATGTTACCTTTCAGAATGTGGTCTTTGATGAAGTGATACCGTAATTCAATATGCTTTGTCTTGGAGTGCTGAATTGGATTGTGAGAAATCGCTATAGCACTTTCAGAGTCACAGTAAATTGGTATCCGCAGCATTCTGTATCCGTAGTCCATAAGTTGTGTTTTCATCCATAGGACTTATGAACAACAGCTGCCTACGGCCACATATTCAGCTTCTGCGGTAGACAGTGATACACAACTTTGTTTTCTAGATGACCAGCTGACGAGTCTTCCACCCAGAAATTGGCATCCACCTGAGGTGCTTTTTCGATCTAGTCTACATCCGGCATGATCCGCGTCTGTGAATGCTTGAAGGCTGAAATCATTGCCTGCGGGGTACCATAATCCAAGAGACTTGCTTCCTTTCAGGTATCGTAGTATTTGTTTGGCTGCGGTCATGTGTGACACTTTTGGGTCAGCCTGGTACCTTGCGCATACACCTGTTGCAAAGACAATGTCTGGTCGGCTTGCGGTGAGGTACATCAATGAACCAATGATACCTCTATAAGTCTTGTGATCCACTGATTCGCCAGAGGGATCAGCAGATATCTTATATCTGAAGGCCATGGGGACCTTAGCCGAAGAACAGTTGTCCGTTGAATATTTCTTTAACAGTTCAGTGGTGTATTTCTCCTGATGAATGAATATCCCTTGAGGAACTTGTTTTACTTGAAGTCCTAGAAAGAAGTTAATCTCTCTATTCATGCTCATTTGGAATTTGTTGGTCATGAGCTTAGCAAATTCATTCACCATCTTTTCATCAGTTGATCCGAAGATGATATCATCCACATATATTTGTCCAAGCATAAGGTGATCACCATTTTCTTTTCTAAATAAAGTGGGATCAATCACTCCTCTTTTGTATCCGGACGAGACAAGAAATTCAGAGAGAGTCTCGTACCACGCTCTTGGGGCTTGCTTTAGACCGTAGACTGCTTTTTCAAGTTTATAGCAGTGGTCTGGGAATTCAATACTTTCAAAGCCCGGAGGTTGCTGTAGATAAACCTCTTCTTTTAATTCCCCATTGAGAAAGGCACTTTTTACATCCATTTGGTGTACCTTGATGTTCTTGTGTGCTGCATATGCTAAGAAAATTCGGATGGATTCCATTCGTGCCACCGGAGCATACGTTTCATCATAGTCAATACCTTCAAGTTGACTATATCCCTTGGCAACTAGCCTTGCCTTGTTTCTGACTACCGCACCGGATTCATCCAATTTATTCTTGTACACCCATCTAGTGCCAACAATGGTGTGACCTTGCGGCTTCGGAATGACCTGCCATACTTTGTTTCTTTTGAATTCTTCTAGCTCTTCTTGCATTGCGGATATCCAGTCTGGTTCTAGTAAAGCTTCTTTGATCGTTCGGGGCTCGACCGAGGACATAAATGCTGCGTAGTGACAATGATCAGATAAGTCCTTGGAAGATCGAGTCTGGATACCTGCGGATGGGTTGCCGATGATTTGACCTGGTGGGTGGTCCTTCGTCCATACGTGTAGACGGGGTTGCAGATAATCAGCAGCTGCGGTAGAGGGAACATCTTCAATATCTGAAGATCCTGTGGTTGGAGATGGCAGTTCCCCCTGAACTTGAGAACATCCTGCTGAAGTGTCTTGAACTAGGAAGGTGGGTTCAGAGTTTTCTTGGGCATATGGTGAAGGTTCCCCCTGGATTGCAGACGGGAGTTCCTTTTGAACCTGAGAAGGTCCCCCCTGGATTGCGGATGGGAGTGTGATAATCCTCGAGTCTGTTCTTGTGTCAATGTTCTCTATGATTTCATCATCCGAGTCCGAAGAACCGTTTGAAGGTTGAAAGTCTCTGCGGATAGGGATTGGAGCTGCATATTCTAGTACTGGAACCTCGATGGTTGTTGTATGGTCCGGAGTTGAGTTTTCCCCCTCAACCGGCGAGGTGGAAGTATTTAGTGATACTTCGTCGGACGGAGTAGGACCAGATACGTCAGCATGCTGCTGTTGAGCTTCCGGGGACACAAGAACTTCGGATAACTTGGCTGTTTCAACAGGGTCAAATAGATCATCATAGTTTACTTCAACTAGATTAAGTGGACCCGAAGAGGCAGGAATATCACTTTCCAGGATTGTTGTGGTTTCGTTGGATGGAGCGGTGTTGCGGATGTGATAGTCATCAAATTTCACATCGAAGCTTTCGATTACCAGTCTTGTGCGTCGAATGAGAACCCTATAAGCAACTTTGTTAGTGGAGTAGCCAAGGAAGATGCCTTCATCAGACTTCGGTGCGAATTTGTTGAGGTGATTTCTGTTGTTAATTACGAAACATCTACACCCGAATATATGAAAGAATCGGACATTTGGCTTGCGGTTGTTAAGGCCCTTATATGGTGTTTTGCTGAGACGTTTGCACACGATGCTTCGGTTCTGTACAAAACAGGTTGTGGCCACTGCTTCGGCCCAGAAGTAGAGAGGAAGGTGTGCGAAGTTGAGCATAGATCTGGCAGCTTCTACTAGAGTGCGGTTCCTTCGCTCTACTACCCCATTTTGTTGCGGTGTGTAAGGAGCTGAGAAGTTGTGAGTGATTCCCTTTGAAACCAAGAAACTATTTAGGAGATGATTAGTAAATTCGGTTCCATTATCACTTCGGATACGTCGTACTGTTAATTTGATTTGAAGTTCAATTTCCTTGATGAAATTGATCAAGATCTGCGGAGTTTCTGATTTGAGTCTTAAGAAGAAGACCGAGGTGAACCGTGTGAAGTCATCAACTATAACCAGTATGTATTTCTTGTGATGAAGACTGTCTACGGTAGATGGACCGCAGAGATCAATGTGCAATAGCTCCAATGGTTCAGAAATTGAGGAGTCAATCACCATGGGGTGACTTGCTTTGGATTGCTTTCCACATTCACATGCAGGACAGAGAGTATCATTGCTGAACTTGAGAATTGGAAGACCTCTGACTAATTCTCCGGTGACCAAATTGTTGATGTATCTGAAGTTGAGATGAGCTAGCTTGCGGTGCCATAGCCAGCTGACTTCGGATACTGCTTTGGATAGGAAGCATAACTGCGGTTTGCCTATGATCAGAGATACATCCAGAGGATACATAGTACCTTCGGATCGGGACTTGATCAGACACGTGCTCCTATCACTTGTCATTACATAGCAAAATTGATCATCGAATTCAACTCGGTGGCCTGCCTTACATAGTTGACCAACACTGATGAGATTGTGTTTAAGGCCTTCTACATAAGCAACCTTTTGAATAGAGAAGTTTCCTGTTGTAAGAACACCATAACCTCGGATTATCCCATTCGCATTGTTGCCGAATGTGATGTTTCCACCGTTGCAAATTGGCCTGAAATCCCGAAGGTATTCTAACCTTCCGGTCATGTGTAAGGAGCAGGCATTGTTGATTAACCATTCTTCTTCTTGTTCCTCCTTGCACAAGGCCTGAGAATTACACGGTTAGTTTAGGCATCCAAACTAGTTTGGAGCCTGGGACAACAGATGAGTTTTTGAATGATGCATGAACCGAGGTTGCAGGGACTGGTTTCGTGTCAACTTTTAATCCTAGTCCTGGGTGTTTGTGAGTTTTTGGAGTGTTGCGTTTTTTGGAAAAGTTACGAGATTTCTGACACCTACATTGACATTGACATGCTGAAACTTTGTCTTTTGTTCTGACACTTGGTTTGGTCAGCGGTCTAAACGATGAAGTCGACTTGTGACTGGTCCGAGGTTGGTAATTTCTGACATTGGTGCTGTTGGATTTTGAAAAAGTTTGTTTCGAAAAAGATTTAGCACGTGTAGAGTCTTTGGACCTTTTTGTTGGATTTGGTAAAATGCCCTTCCACTTGTTAAACTTTTGATGTGATTTTAAAAGTGTTGGAGTGGGTAAGATACCCTTCCATTTAGGATCACCTGAGGAATAGATTTGAAAGCCATTGCTTCGAAAAGACCTTTCTTTCATTTGGTTTGTGTCAGATGAATTAGGAATGACTGCTGAAACTGTACATTCCTTTTTGTATGTTTTCTTGATGGGAGAGTTTTTTGAAAAATACTGTGAGAAAACAAATTTTTCTGGACTCTTAGACTTTGGAAATCTGATATGCCTTTTGTTTTTCAAAAAGTTTTGTCTATTTGTGCCTCGGGATCGAATTTCCTCTTTGAAAGCCTTTTTTGCTAAAGTTTTTGGAGAACCGCAGTCATTAGTGTTCAGATGAGGTTTCCTGGAATCCTTTGAAATTTTTTGAAAACGAGGGCTTGATTCATCTGAACTTGAAGATTCAAGGTTTTGAGAGGATTGACCCACTTCAAAGTTCTCTATGGGTAATTGATGATGAATTGGCTGAAGAGTCACAGAGCCTTTTAATGGAGACTGCGGTAGGGAAGATTTGACTGCCGCATAGTAAGTCTGAGTTGGGACTTCAGTGTGACATTTGCGAGACATCCGCTGCTCATGACCATAGTGAGAGGCACTGCGGTCTGTGGGCAGAGATGGGAAGTCTTGCGAGACTTCAGAGCTTTCAATGACAATTTCCTCATCAACTACGGATGAAGTTTGAGAATTTGGGTAAACTGTGCCACAAACAGGGATATGATCACTTGTGTGACCCGAAATCTCAGGCACAATTTCCTCAATTACACAATTATTGCTTAGATTATGAAGTCTACCGAAGTGTGTTCTGATGTCTTCGGAAAAAGTCTTGTCATTGACTGGGAAATGAAATTCTCGGTCCGGAGGGACATACAGTCGATCTTTGTTAAACCGAGGTGAGGAATTCTTTGCGGTAGGATATTCATTGGACCAACCCCAATTGTATGTATTGTCCACAGTTCCATTATTCACCAAATTTTCAATAGCTTCACTTTCATTGAACAATTTTTCTATTAAAAGATTTAAGCGTACAATTTCACTCTGAGCTAAATCTCTTTGGTTCAAAGCTATCTCTAGTTGTGTTTCACTCAACATTCTTGCATCTTTTTCTAACTCTGGGTCCTTTTCTAACATAGCCATTTTGAGTCTTTTGTTATCCAAGCGTCCTCTTACATGAAACATCTCCTGGGACGCTATGTTCTTCTCATCTAAGGCTTTGTTATAGTCTGTAAGGACGGCAGCACATGTGTCATTAAGATTGTCTATGAAGGGTTGACAGTCATGCATGTTATATTTTAGAGTTTGGATCATGAGTTTTACCTGTTCGACGATGCTTAGAGTTCCATCCTTAGCCATGTAGCAGTAAGTCTTTTCCAACTTTGTAGACCCATCTTCATTCGCAGTTGCCAACATGCAGATTTTGCCTTTTCCTTTGACACTGCTGATGGCTTCTTCTTCGTCTCCGGATGACCAAACTTGATGGTCTCTTTTGACATGGGCTACGTATGCCCTAGCCTTTTCCTTATCTTCCAATTCTTGAGCCATTCTAAGATAGAATGCTCTGTCTTTTACTACATTGGCCTTACAATCTCTTGCAAAATGATTCTCTTTGTTGCATTTGTGACAAATCGCAACATCAGTTTTGTCTTCTGAGGGAGTACCGGAGTCAGTGGTTTGAGTAGACTGCGGTGCCTCCTTTGGTTGAGTATTTTGAGATTGCGGTGGTGGATGAGAACTTTTGGGATAACGAGAATGATTATTCTGCGGGTTGAAGTTACGATTGAATGGAGGTTTGTTGAACTGTTGATTTTTTTACGAAAAGAAGGAGGTGGTAGCCGGTTGAACTGTTGACTAACAAGAGCAATAGCCTTCTGAAATTCTTCTTCATCATCATACTCTGAGTCAGCTTCGTATGATTGCGGTGTGGTGTCATACGAGGGAGAGTATGATTGATTACGTGCACCTTGTGCTATAAGAGCGAGTGGTCCTCCGAAGTCAGCACAATCTTTGAGTACGGTGGATTCTTGTGTTTGCAGTTCCCCGTAGAGCTTGTAGAGAGACAAAGAATGAATCTTTCTATCTCCTTGAACTATCATTTTAGCCGTAGTCCAATGTCTTCCTAAGACATTAAGAAACTAAAGATTTGTTTCGTGGTTACTGCGGATGGTGCCAACATTTGATAACTTGGTGACTATCAGGTTGAACCTTTTGAAGGAGTCTTCTAAACTTTCGCCAGTATGAGCCTTGAAATTGTTGAACTCATTGAGTGCAGTTGTGAGCTTCTTGTCTTGAGCTTGTTCTGAGCCTTCGTACAGATTCTTGAGAACTTCCCAGATCTCTTTTGCTGATTTGCAGTTTATGATAATGTCGAAGTTGTCAGGAGCAACTCCACAAGAGATTTCATAAAAAAGCAACAACATCATTTTCCATCTTATCGAGATCATCTTTGGTGGGACGGTTCATGACTGGTTGTCCTCCTCCTAGTCTGGCTGTGGCGCCATCGGTTTGAACTGGTGTAAGAACAGGGACATGTGGTCCTTCTTCTACGGACCGCCATACATCTCTACCAAGTCTTCTTAAGTACCTTTCCATTCTCTGGGACCAGTGATGGTATTCATTTGCTACCAATATTGGTGCTCGATTCGAACCACCAACACTGTTGGAAACATTCAGAGACAATGCTTGTGCCATTTTTCCTTGTTTTTTTTTTTGAGTTTTTTTGTTTTAAGAAATGAGCTTCATTGGTATAGAAGGCCCTTTGAAAATCAGAGTTTTGTTTTCAAAAAGCAACCACTATGGCTCTGATACCAATTGTTGAGAGAAAAACTTGAGACACTTGAACAAACGTTAGAACAAGTATAGTTGCGGAATAGTTTATCTCAAAGGATCTAAAAGCTCAACAATAATAATAAGTTAACGAGTTAGATAGTTAGAGAATTAGTTGCGGAAATGTAAGGAAAAGTAAATGACATCAGGTGATATTTCAAGTATACACATAAGTTGATTCATAACATGGAATGCATTCAGACCAAGTTAGTAAGAGAGATCGAACTTAGTGATTAAGTCACGAATGACTTGCTCCGAAGAGAGATATTATTCAGTTGTATTCAAGTGAACTTTGAGAGTAAGAGAGTGAAGACATAAGATAGAGAAATTTCAGATGCGTAATCAGATTGTTATTGAGTAAGAAAGGTTGAGCTCTATTTATAGAGACTCAAAGGATTACACTGGATCATATCTCTAAGAGTAGCCATGCAAGCCATACTGGACAATAGAGAGAATTACAATAAAAGATAAACAAAAGTAATCTAGAAAGTAAGATTGACTGCGGTTGATGATGACTTCGGTTGCTGAAGAGGATCTGACTGCGGTTTCTTGAGGGTTGCGGTAGCTGAAGTTCAAGAGGGTCACTTTATGATTCAACATAATCCAATACTTAAATCCCCGTTTCAAAAGTACTCATGAACGTTGCAGCAAACCATTGCTATGTCTAAACACTTAGACAATCTACAAGCCAATTCATGACAGTCTTAATTCACTAATTACTTCTAAAGTATGATTGAGTGTAGATAATTTGAATAATCCAATTATTCGGTAAGTAAAACATGAAAAGTGAAACACAATGATAGACAATTGACAAAAGATAGTAAACAATACTTATAAACAAATCTCCATTTATTTAATCATCAAATGTCAATTACATTTATTTGTTACAAGTTTATAAATGTCTATCTAATCACTAAAACTAATATCATCCTTCAGACCAATGCTCCTTGCATGCTGAACGTGCTTAATCCTATTCAGACCCTTTGTGAGGGGATCTGTAGGATTCTCTACTGACGATACCCTCTAAACAACGACGAGTCCTTCTTCTACCCAATGTCTGATGAAATGGTATTTTCTGTTGATATGTATAGATCTGCCATGATCCCTCGGTTCCTTGGTTAAAGCAACCGCTCCTTCATTATCAAAGAAAATCTACATAGGTTCCTTTATGACTGGCACTACTCCAAGATCTCCGATGAGGTTTTTTCAACCATATAGACTCTTTAAACGCTTTGCTTGCTGCAATGTACTCTGATTCACAGGTAGAATCAGCCACCATCTCTTGCTTGGAACTTTTCCAAGTCACAGCTCCTCCATCAAGGGTAAACACCTAGCCTGACTGAGAACGGAAGTTGTCTCTGTCGGTCGGAAAGCTGGTGTCACTATACCATGTAACTCTTAAGTCATCATTGCTGCCAAGCACAAGGACCTAGTCCTTAGTCCTTCGTAGATACTTAAGAATGTTCTTAACCACTATCCAGTAAGCGTTACCCGGTTTCCCCTGATATCGACTAACCATGCTCAAAGCAAAAGCCACGCCAGGGCGAGTGCATATCATAGCGTACATGATCGAGCCAACGGCAGAAGCATATGGAACTCGACCCATTTCTGCTATCTCAGCATCAGTACTCGGACTCTGACTCTTACTCAGTTTGGTAGTACTCTGGATAGGTAACTCTCCCTTCTTGGAATTCTCCATGCTAAAACGCTTTAGCACCTTATCCAAGTAAGTACTTTGACTAAGTCCAATTAGTCTTCTACTCCTATTCCTCAAGATCCTTATTCCCAGAATATAAGCAGCCTCTCCCAGATCCTTCATAGTGAAACACTTTCTAAGTCAGGACTTAACTTCCTGTAAGGTTGGAACGTCGTTTCCTTCAAGTTTGACCCAAAGTCAAAATCGTAAAAAATTCAACGATCTACAAGTGTCAACGACCAACCAGGTCAATACCCACCACAATGTGGAGGACTCTTGTCCACGTCATGGGAACATCAGGACAAAACAATCGCGAGAAACTCATATGTCACGACGTGATGAGCATATTACCACATCGTGGGAACTGATCCTGGACATCTTAATGGATTAAGCCTTTAATCCATTAAGCCACACACTCATCTCCTCCAGAAGGCTTCCTTACACCCAATGAGTCATAAAATCATTGCTTTAAAGTCGTGCATGTCCAATGCATGTATTTCCCAAGCTAAGTCATAAAAATGGTGGAAATGAGGTCAAACATTTCATGCATGAGCCAAAACCCAACCAAATCTCAGATCTGGAACAAGAAACCTCAAAGGGACCTCAAGGATCCATAAATTTGCCAACTTTATGGAATCCATCCACTCAAAATCTCCAAAACTTGGAGAAACTGCACAAAAAGTCTAGATCTAGAAGCATAGAACATAAAGCTTGGAACTTGAACACTCACAATGACCCAGAGCAAGTGCTAGAAGATGATGATGAGACTTGAAAGTTGGATCTATGAACCAAGGATGCTTCCTTTTCCTTCAAGACACCAAAACACCATCAAAAGCTCTAAGAACTCAACAATGGGGCTAGGATTTCATTTGGAAGGGTTGGAGGTAGAGGAAGATGCCCTAAACCTTGACTTTAGGGGCTGAAATATGGAAGAAACCCTAAATGATCATGGGCTTGGGCTGCACCTATCGTCACGTCGTGGCTTTCCTCTTGCCACGTCGTGACGTCCATTCAAATACACGTTCATACATTTTTCATGTCACATCGTGGTGCCCCATCCACCACGTTGTGACATAAGGTTTTCCCAAAAAGCCTTATGGTTTGGTTAAAGATTTCACAAGTGAAACTCAACCAAATTGTATGAGCGGCTGTGATGTTCAGGACAAAACAAGTACAACATGATGATCAAAGTGACACAAGTGGTTTACAAGGAAAGCCCTTGATCCTTGCTAGGATCTCCAGCACAAAACCTTGGGAGGTGTTAATGATCACCTGCCTTGATGATTTTATTGATTGAAAATGTTGATTACAGAGATGAATGTGTGAAATGTAAGTACAAGTATCGTAGATGAGCTAATCGTGTCTGTAGTGTGATGAATACATGTTTTATTTATAGTCTAATGCTAATAACAAGAAGTCTGATAATCTTGGGATCCTCCAAGATCAGCGTATAGACATTATTTGACTTGATATTCCGGGTCTTTTGCCTCGTCAAGATGATTCTTCATTGAGAATAAGTCTTTAATTGACTATTTCTGCACATGTGAGAAAAATAACAAATAATATATCCATTATAGATGTTAGGAAAATAAATGATAATAATCAGGATCCTGAAGTATGTTTAACGATCGTGAGGTTTGAGGATCCAGAATGTAGTTCTGGGATCCTAGCCCTAACACCTTACCTTTGATCCTTCTAAGCCCTCAATCGATCTATTCTGGAAAATGGGTTTTACAATTCTCCCCCACTTAAATTAGGATTCGTCCTCACAATTTACTCTTATAACACTCTTCGAACCCCTTGTTGTTTCTCCAGACCCGATTCATTTAGCACGAGTCAAGATCACTTCGAATTCTAGAATCTTAAGCAAATGACCACCTTCTGACACTGATGTCGACACCATTCTTAGCGAGAAATACGTGATGTGGTGAAAAATAAGCTCCAACGTAACACCTCTAACCCACAATAAGCAAAGCTAATTCCCTTGTCCATAACTTGAAGACCACAAAGTCATGCCTAACATCCAGATAGGTAGAGCTACCCCATACCCCATCCTTGCTGACCAAAAGCTCATAGACTTGATCCGACCAAGATCCCCCGTCCTTGCACTATATTCCAATAATCGAAGAGGAATCTACAACTAAACGCCATAGCCAACAACCATACACACCGACGTATCTGAAAAAACCTTAAACAAAAGCCTAACAGACAAGGACTAAACTAACCTACATATCAACCATGATGATCAAAAATCTACAAATTTGATCGGTCCGAGATTTTCCTAGCCACACGTCGTCCTACTGGTAAACTGAATATTGAACCCACGACAGACCGCCGTCATCAATAACCTCCCATATGAATGCACTAACAAAACTTGAACGGAAACGAATTGATCGCATACTAAACTAGACTATATTCCCACTCGACTCTAACAGGCTCGATCTGCTAATCACTACCAACTCTCGGGCTTACCCCTAACCTGCCAACTACTAACAACTATCAGGCTTATCCCCGATCTGCTAACCACGAACAACTCTCAGGCTTATCCCCAATCCACTAACCACCACCAGGTCTCAGGCCTACCCCCAATCCGCTAACCACTAATAGCGCCCCCATCCAAACATAAAAACACATTGAACCTGCAATACTTAACTATCCCAATCAAGCCTTTGGGTTGTGACTCGGACTTTTAGGTCCTAATAAAAAAAGAACATACAAGGAAGTCCTCCTCACATCCCTCAACCTAAGCTCCTAACACCCTAGCACCCTAATCTATAATGACGCCCTACGAAATACTAACACAACTACAACTAAGACAAATCAAAAGGAAATAAACAACTGCATGACCCCGATGCAAAAATAAGAAGATTAAGAAATTACGTGAAAGTATTAAACTTGAGCAATTTGGCTGAATACTGCATTTTGGCACAAAGTCTTTCCTCTATGAAATCTCCACTCTCCTCCACTTAGAATATACAAATCATCTAAATGCTGCCAAAATGAAACTAAAGCATTACATATTCCTTCTCCTAATGAATAACCCGAAATTGTAACACCCGATTTTGAAAGTGTTCGATTGTGTCCTCGGAGGCCAAGGGTATAAGATTAATCTGACGATTCGGTCTTTTATGGGTCTCGGGTTTATTCGAGAGGTTTTAAGGCTTGGGGTGTAGCTAGGAGCGTATGGCTCTTGCCACCTTTTCGTGGATATAAAGTTCGTCGGAAACGGACTTAGAACGAAGAAGTTATAGTACTTCGAAGTTGTTGGCAGAATTGGTCCCCGAATGGAAAAGTTTGCATTTCAGCCCGTGCATGCAAGGTGGCAGCCAGGTGAGTACGCCCATTGTAAGCTGGGTTACGCCCAACGTAGTGTTGGTTAATGAATCGCGGTTGCTGAAGACGTACGCCCAACGTACGCCCAGGATCTCCAAAACCCTAATTTTTAGGGTTAGCGCACTATTTAAGCACCTTAAGTCCGAGGGGGTGCGCCTCCCTTTCATTCTCAGAGCCTTAAAACCCTAATTTCAAGTGGAAGCTTCATCCAAGAGTGTTGTGAGCTTGGTGGGTGAATTTTGGGTGGTTTTTGGTGCATTTCAAGAAGATGGAACTTGTTGCAAAGATGGGAATCAAGGGGGAGCTTATGGATCTGGGTTTTAGGACTCATTCTCAGCTTGATGAAGGTATAAAGCTTTGAACTTGATCATTCATCTCTTAGATCTACCAATGTGAGTTTTAGTTCATTTTGGTCCCAAGGATGGAACTTTATGGTTGAAATCTGATTCTTAGACTTAGAGTTGCCAATCTTAGTGTTAAATGAGTCCCTAAGGCAGAAAGTTGCCATCTTTGAGGTCTTTATGGGTTCATGCACGAGTTAAGACCATTTTCATGGGAGTAGTTTAACATTTTTGGAATTTGAGCTTATGTGGGTCATGCAAAGCCATCAAGTAAGCAACTTTATGGTTTTAGACGTTGAAGAGGACTTGGATCTGAAATTGTAGCTTATGGAGTAGAGTATTAAGTACTTAATGGAAAAGTGGCTTAACAGAGGAGTACGTTGGGCGTACATGCAGGTACGCGCAACGTACACCACCCTCGGCCAGTACGCTTAGTGTACAAGGGAGTACGCGGGGTTATGGGCTTGGAGTGTTTTGGGCCTCGGGTTGGGCCAGGCAGTGGACTTTGGGCCTTTGGGCCTTAGTGGATGATCAGAAGTCAGATGTTTGGGCTTAAGGTAAGGCCCATTGGAGGGTTTGGGCCCAATTTGGCAAATTGGGCCATTAATGGGCCACTAGTGGGCTTGGAAAGCCTACCTAGTGTTGGGCTTTTGTTTTGGGATTGGGCCTTAGTTTTTGATCGTACTGGGCCAGGGGTAGAATGGTCAATTTACCCCATGCATGGATTAAGGATTTTTGGTATGGGACCCAAATTGCTAATTGGGTATATTGTTTGGTAGTGACAGCTCGGGAAGCTGGCGGGGCAGCAACTAAGGAATTCATGCGGGAAGCTTCTGCAGTGCGAGGTGAGTCTTCTCACCATACAAATGGGTCTAAGGCACCAAGGCCGACCCATTTTATGTTATGTGGTACACTAGCTGTAGTAGAGATATGTGGTATGATATTTAGCTTTATGTTAAGTGGTATGCTAGTGATTATGTGATATGTGGTATGCTAGTTGTCTTTGTGATACTTGCATGGAACAATGGTATAAGACCCTGGGGGGAGCCCACTACATCCTTACAGGTTTACGTACGTGTTATGTGTAGATACTTCTGTGATACATGATATGCTATTTGATTATTTACGATATTGGCAGGGAAGACCCCGGGGGGAGCCCGTGGCATTGGATGTAAGACCATGTGGGGTAGCCCATGGCATTCCTAGGTAAAGACCATGTGGGGTAGCCCATGACATTTGATGTAAGACCATGTGGGGTAGCCCATGGCATTCCTAGGTAAAGACCATGTGGGGTAGCCCATGGCACTATGGTATAAGACCCTGGGGGGAGCCCACAACATCCTTACAGGTTTATGTATGCATGGCTTATGTGGTATGTGTAGCATTATAGCTAATATGATATGTGTTATGTGGATTGTGTGGGGTATGCTCTAGGAAACTCACTAAACTTTGTGCTTACAGGTTTGTTTATGGTTTCAGGTATCATCGTTCTGGGAAGGAAGGGCTCGGATTGGTCGCAGTGCACACACCTATGATTTCCGCAATAAATGATTTTGGGATAAACTCTAATAAATGTTTTACTTATGGATGATTTGAAATGTTTGAGATAAATGGTATCAATGTTTTAGCTATACTAAAAATGAAATTTTTACTCTTGATTTTTGGGTTGTTACAAGTTGGTATCAGAGCCTTGGTTTGAGGGATTCGGATATACTTTCGGGTGTGTCTGAACTCAGACTGAGGATTTGTAAAGCTTTCAAAAGAAAAATGTTTTAAGTAAAGAATTTCTAAGACAAGAAAGGGTGTGGTGCATGCAATCAGCCGAGCTCGAGTAAGTTTCCCCAGAATACCCACATTTGTTATATGTTATGATATGATTATAAATATGAGAATCGCATGCTAGCTAGGGCTTGGGTAAATGCCTGTATATGTTGTATGAGCTGGTAGACTTGCATGCTAGTGCTGAGTAGTCAACAATAGGTTGGCCTGATATGTGGTGCTTGTAGCCATGAGGATATTGGATGTCATGCTAGAATGAGAATGATAATTGGTATTTGTAATTGCAATGTGTATGTTTTGAAAATTGTATACGGTTAGGATCTTATAGCCTTAGAATAGCTGATTTGACCTTATTTCCTGTGGTCTTAGGGTAGAGTCTATTATTCGATAGTCTATTAGATCATGTTCTGTGTATAATTTGCATGCATAAGGCAGCCGACATCGAGGGTGGATGTGGACAGCATGGTTCGTGGTTTATGGGCCGAATTTTCTATGATAGTCCGTGGGTCGGGGATTACCCTAGGGTAAGCCCAGGATGAGATTAGTGACATGAGTCATCTTATTGTGAATTTTGTGTATAGGTAGAATTGTTTGTTTGGAATATGTTGGTTAGTTTTCTGTTGTCTGAATGCTGCTTGCTTTGTGCTTTGTGGAAATATTTCAGCAGCTGAGGACTGGGTGGGTTGGGAACCTAGGAGAGCCTAGGATATGCTCCAGTGAGTTTAGTGGGGCGGTTCAGTGAGGTTGGGAACCTAGGGGGAAGCTTAGGAGGTGCTTCGATTGATATTGTGTTGCTGTTTAGCAGACATTTGGTACATCACGGGAGTAGGTGACTTAGAGGATTCGGGATGATTCTGGAGGAAAGTATGGATAAGTGTGGAAGGTAGTATTGGGCCCGTACTACTGAAAGTACAGGATCCATACTCGAATCGGGGAAAGTCTTGGAGAATCTAAGAAGCCTGGGAAGCAGAATTCTTGGTTTTGATTGGACCGTGGGGATAGCTGATATGCAGAATGCGAATGAGCATGCAAGGGGAAGGACCAGGGTTTTCTCCCGGCTCCGGTGGTGAGCTAGTTAGCGGAAGGACTGCCAGAATTTCGAGTTCGCCTTGGATCTCTTGTATCAGATGGCAAGGGTTGATTGTGCGATTTGTTGTGCTTTGGGGTTTGAAACTATGTATTGGGAATAGTTTATAGCCGGTTTAGAGCAAAGGTTGTCCAGCTACTGTAGTGCAACCGTTGGCGATTGAGCTGGTGAGTGTGTCAGGGTGCGAGACCCTGAATTATATGGATCTCAGAGCCGAGGACGGAAGATTGATTTGGAGTACCTTAATGAGAGAGGTTTAGGTCAGGTGAACTTATTGGAGGGCCTCGGGCGGAGACCCAAGAGTTTGGATCAGCTCTTGAGAGGCCAACAGGGTCGGATCCAGTGCAACGCTTGCAGAAACTGCACGACGGAGTTTCGTTCAAAGGATTTGGATTGTCATTGGAATAGGAATGAAGTGTTTCTTCATGTTCTCAGGGTAGCCGAGGTGACCCAGGAGGAGGTGGTCAGGATTCCTCCGGATGCTTGCGGATATGCTATCTTCGGCCATTTCCGGTGGATATCGGTTATTTGTATCGCTTGGGAATTGTGATAAGTTATATATTGGGTCGGTTTTCTGCTATTGTCTAGGTTAGCAAGGGTTGTCAGATGCCATTCAGCATTTCAAGGAATCTTTGAGAGATCTTCAGACAGATGTATCTCGCGGAGCGGATTCCGCGTGTACCGTGATTGCTTCGATTCGTTGTCGGAATCTGTTCAGTGATCTGGGTTGCTACAGTTGTAGCAGGTTTGGCCACGTTATCAGGGATTGCCCATAGGGAGCAAGCCTGTTTTATTTTCGTTGTGTTCAGGTGAACGACAAGGAGGTCGACTGTCTGACGATCAGGGAGGAGCAGTGAGTGCACCTGCCCCAGTCATTTTCGGGGTTGGTTCAAGGGCTTGAACGAGGGAGTCATGACTAGTTTTCAGTAGCCTTGGTATTTATGTTTAGAAGAGCCATCGGGATTTCCGAGGGAATAGAGAGTTGTTGCTGAAGTTTGGGGTTAGACTATCCATTTGTTGGACTCCGAGATCTGAGCGTGATATCGCTTTTAAGCGTTTGAAGTCATTGATGTAGTTAGGATGCAAGAAGTGTTAGCTGGTTTTCAAGAAGTGTGTTGTTTGGACAAGGATATCTTTGGTGTGCTAGCTTTGGTAAGCACCAGTCGTCAGCAAGGTGAACATTGGAACGTAATGAGGATTAGGAATCCTTCAATTTTCGTGTGTCGAGCGGACTTAGTTGAATCTAAGTGGGGGAGAACCGTCCAGGTATCCAGGTTAGAAGCAAGGGTGAAAGTGTTGTAAGACTAGGGGGAGCTGTAGCATTCACTAATGTTCAGTTGTGGTGAAAGTGATGTAAGACTACGGGGGAGCCGTAACATTCACTGATGGTCAGTTAGGGTATAGTGTTGTAAGACTGCGGGGGAGTCGTAGCATTCACTAGCAATAGATAGTTTTGTAAGACTACGGGGGGTTCCGTAGCATTCACAGATTCTTTCAGGTGATTTGTTCTAGGGCAGGCTGGTTCGCAGGGTTGTGGGGGGAGCCACAACTTAGTTAGGATCAGGACTAGAGGTGATTGACCAATCAGTTATCTGGGGGCGAGCCCGGATGGTTATGGAAATTTAGTATGGAACTGGTAGAGATTGCGGAGCTATGGGTTGGACCCCGTGATACAGGATCTTGTGGTCGAGTAGTGCATGTTCCTGTAGGGCTACGGCTGGGTAGCCCTGTTATTGGATCTTATAAGAACCTGGTGGTTGGACCGGGTGCGAGACTGGAAGTCTCAGGGAATCGCCTAAGGGTATTTAATTAATCGGTCGAGTAAGGACGACGGGAAGTTATGGAGCATTACGCAAATGCCTATTCGAGGATCTCTGGATAGGAGCGGAGTAACAATGCGGATTTGGATAGGAACCCGAATCGGAATTCGTGCAGGATTTTGTTTCAGTGAGATGGGATGTGGGGCATCGAGGGCAGAATTTCAGGGTGGTGAACGGGTTGGTTTGATGGTAGATTAAGCCATTGTGATGTGCCTCGGGTGGCTCTATCCGTAATAGAGCCACGACATTTCGGAATCAGGGAGCGGTAGGTCGAAGGAGACCGGGTATGATGAAAGACTATAGTCATTCTGGTAGTATTCACCTTTTGCGTCAGATTCAGTGGCGACAGGTTGTCAGCCTATGTTGATCGGATGGATCAATGGATTGAAGGAGGTAGGGCAGTTTTGGTTAGACGAGGTATTCTTTGGAGGTCACAGAGGACTGCTGAGTATGTTTTTGGCTCAGCAATCGGGTAGGTATACGGTTTTCCGGATAGTTGGCAGGCAGGTTGGGATCAGGGAGATCCCCGGGTGATCTCCAGCAAAGCAGCCATGTGGCAGCAAGAGGAGTAGGATCGACTTCAGTAATTTGGGGGTCCGTGTGGAATTGCTTTTTATTCGTTAGTCGCAGTTGATCGGTGATTTTGTTCGTTAGGAAGCCTCAAGGTATTACGAGTGGGACGTCTTCTATCTAGACTGGTTTCTTGTGAAATCAGTTCGATGACGATTCGATGTGGGCATTTATGTCAGGGAGATAGACCATCTCGAACTTCAGATTTCGGATAAAGCAAATGTGATAAGGTTGCAAGGGATTCGTTCATCTTCGGGTTCTAGAACCCTATGAGGGTTGGTTTCGGTTGCCTTGGAAAGGCTATGGTATGCTCGGGGCTGTGGCCATGAGGCCTTATTTATTTGGCGGGAGGAATGGTAAGGAATGATTTCGAGGACGAAATCTAATTTAAGTGGGGGAGAGTTGTAACACCCGATTTTGAAAGTGTTCGATTGTGTCTTCGGAGGCCAAGGGTATAAGCGTAATTTGACGATTCGCTCTTTTATGGGTCTCGGGTTTATTCGAGAGGTTTTAAGGCTTGGGGTGTAGCTAGGAGCGTAGGGCTCTTGCCACCTTTTCGTGGATATAAAGTTCGTCGGAAACGGACTTAGAACGAAGAAGTTACAGTACTTCGAAGTTGTTGGCAGAATTGGTCCCCGAATGGAAAAGCTTGCATTTCAGCCCGTGCATGCAAGGTGGCAGCCAGGTGAGTACGCCCATTGTAAGCTGGGTTACGCCCAACGTAGTGTTGGTTAATGAATCGCGGCTGCTGAAGACGTACGCCCAGGATCTCCAAAACCCTAATTTTTAGGGTTAGCGCACTATTTAAGCACCTTAAGTCCGAGGGGGTGCGCCTCCCTTTCATTCTCAGAGCCTTAAAACCCTAATTTCATGTGGAAGCTTCATCCAAGAGTGTTGTGAGCTTGGTGGGTGAATTTTGGGTGATTTTTGGTGCATTTCAAGAAGATGGAACTTGTTGCAAATATGGGAATCAAGGAGGAGCTTATGGATCTGGGTTTTGGGACTCATTCTCAGCTTGATGAAGGTATAAAGCTTTGAACTTGATCATTCATCTCTTAGATCTACCAATGTGAGTTTTAGTTCATTTTGGTCCCAAGGATGGAACTTTATGGTTGAAATCCGATTCTTAGACTTAGAGTTGCCAATCTTAGTGTTAAATGAGTCCCTAAGGCAGAAAGTTGCCATCTTTGAGGTCTTTATGGGTTCATGCACGAGTTAAGACCATTTTCATGGGAGTAGTTTAACATTTTTGGAATTTGAGCTTATGTGGGTCATGCAAAGCCATCAAGTAAGCAACTTTATGGTTTTAGACGTTGAAGAGGACTTGGATCTGAAATTGTAGCTTATGGAGTAGATTATTAAGTACTTAATGGAAAAGTGGCTTAACAGAGGAGTACGTTGGGCGTACATGCAGGTACGCGCAGCGTACACCACCCTCGGCCAGTACGCTTAGCGTACAAGGGAGTACGCCCCGCGTACTCATCAGTTATGGGCTTGGAGTGTTTTGGGCCTCGGGTTGGGCCAGGCAGTGGACTTTAGGCCTTTGGGCCTTAGTGGATCATCAGAAGTCAGATGTTTGGGATTAAGGTAAGGCCCATTGGAGGGGTTGGGCCCAATTTGGCAAATTGGGCCATTAGTGGGCCATTAGTGGGCTTGGAAAGCCTACCTAGTGTTGGGCTTTTGTTTTGGGATTAGGCCTTATTTTTGGTTCGTACTGGGCCAGGGGTAGAATGGTCAATTTACCCCATGCATGGATTAAGGATTTTTGGTATGGGACCCAAATTGCTAATTGGGTATATTGTTTGGTAGTGACAGCTCGGGAAGCTGGCGGGGCAGCAGCTAAGGAATTCATACGGGAAGCTTCTGCAGTGCGAGGTGAGTCTTCTCACCATACCAATGGGTCTAAGGCACCAAGTCCGGCCCATTTTATGTTATGTGGTACACTAGCTGTAGTAGAGATATGTGGTATGATATTTAGCTTTATGCTAAGTGGTATGCTAGTGATTATGTGATATGTGGTATGCTAGTTGTCTTTGTGATACTTGCATGGAACAATGGTATAAGACCCTGGGGGGAGCCCACAACATCCTTACAGGTTTACGTACGTGTTATGTGTAGATACTTCTGTGATACATGATATGCTATTTGATTATTTATGATATTGGCAGGGAAGACCCCAGGGGAGCCTGTGGCATTGGATGTAAGACTATGTGGGGTAGCCCATGGTATTCCTAGGTAAAGACCATGTGGGGTAGCCGATGGCATTCGATGTAAGACCATGTGGGGTAGCCCATGGCATTCCTAGGTAAAGACCATGTGGGGTAGCCCATGGCTTATGTGGTATGTGTAGCTTTATAGCTAATCTGATATGTGTTATATGGATTGTGTGGGGTATGCTCTGGGAAACTCACTGAGCTTCGTGCTTACAGGTTTGTTTATGGTTTCAGGTATCATCATTTTGGGAAGGAAGGGCTCGGATTGATCGCAGTGCACACACCTACGATTTACTCTTGATTTTTGGGTTGTTACAGAAATGGAGTAAGATAATCCTTCGAATCGATCACTCAACCTCCAAAACCTTCTTCAAACAAGTACAGGTAGAGAGATTAATTTGAAATCCCCAAGTCAAAGTCACCCCAGCAATGCAATCCATCGAGAACCTCATAACACTTCCAACACAAATTCATACATAGGACAACATTCATCTAGAAGAAAACTTCCAAATGCAAAACCCAGTTCTTACATGCAAAAATAAGGATATAAAAATAAATTGAAAACATACCCGCAGTCGACATAGCAGCCACACCTGGATCCTCTGCAACAAACTGGTAGGCTCTTCCTTTAGTCCTAGGCACCTCTGCCCTCCCCTAGTGTCCATCTGGAATCTATCATCTAAAGGTATGGGATTCTTCACTTCACCAAAAATGAGAATGGGAAAATGAGCTCTGATGTGGCCCTCCTAGTTGCAATGAAAAAAAACTTGCACACTCTTCCTGAAATTCCTTCCAAAATGTCCCTCCTTGCACACCTGCGACATGTAAAAGATTAACACCTTCCATCATGAAACATCCTACACTTATAACATCCAAAACTCCTCTACTCTACTGGTCCTGATCTTGAATCGGTAGAATATAACTGATTGGGCGCCAGCTGTAACTACACCAAAATTGGCATTTCATGTCCCTTCTGAATCTCTATCTCAATCTCTCTCTTTCTGGCATTCGACTTTGTAACATCCTGTTTTCTGTCACTTCTTATTTCGGGGCCGTGGACCAAAAATCAATTGTGTAAAGGCTTTGGGACTTAAGGTGGTAACGTTTGGTCCTTGTGGAAGGAGGTAATGACGGTTAAGATATTTAACCCTTAAACAATGTATTGGGCCGTAGGATAGAAAGGGGAAAGTCATAGGCCGAGTTATTGCATGAAATATTGATTTTTGTTTGAGAAATTTTTAGTCCAAGATATCTATATAATATTGTGGGGCTCTTCAATACCTTTCCGTGGATATAAAGATCGTCGAAATCAGAGTTAGAACGAAGAAGTTATGACCATTTGAAGTTAGGTTGGTTTTGGGTTTAGCCTAGTATGTTGGGCGTACAGGTTGTACGCTGGGCATATCGGGTGTACATTGGGTGTACAAGGCATGGCTGATCGCGGAGGCCCAACCTAGTTTGTTGGGCGTACCAGGAGTACATTGGGCATACACAAGCCTGATGCAAACCCTAATATTTGGGTTTTGGGCCCTATTTAAAGACCTTTACTCATTCCAAACCATTATTACCTTCAGCCTCCATCCTCTCTAACCCTAATTTCAAAACACTAGATCCATTTGTGAGATCCTTTAGTTTTTGAGTGCTTTGGAGTGTTGGTTAAATTGGAGCTTGTAGATCCAGACCTTATTTTGATCCTTCTTCTGGAGGTATAAAGCTTGAATCTTGATGATGCATTTGTTAGATCTAGCTAGTTTTGAGTATTATGAGCTTTTGGTCACTTTAGTGCATAAATTTCATATATTGAAAGTTTGTGACCTTGTTATGGATAAAGTTGGAAACGTTATCCATCTAGTCATCATATTTATTCAGATTCGAAGGTTGGAGACATGGACTTAATGGATTAAGTTGAGAAAGATGCACTTTTGGTCCCTTTGAGACTTAAAGAATAGATCTTGGTTGTTTGAACCATCCTAATGGATAAAATTCAGAACTTTATCCATTATGGAGCTATTACGAACCATAAAAATGTGATCTTGGTCCTTCTATCCCTTCCATGCAAGAGTTGTGATGTCTTAATGAATTAATAAGTTAGGGTTTTAGCTTTTGGACCTTTTCTAGCCATGGAAAGTCATAAAGGTGGCAAATTTATGACTTAAAGGGATAAAGTGCTTAATGAAGGAGTGGGATCAGACCGCATACACTGGGCGTATGTTGAGTACGTCAGGCGTACTCAGCAGCCTTGGACTTTGACATTCTTTGACCGTTGAATTTTTGACCAAGTTTGACCTCAGGTCAAACTATAGGATTTTGAGCTATTAATTAAGATTCTATTTGGTTCTGGTGTTAGTGGATTCGTGGGTGCAAGCAGTACAGAAAAGGGATAGTAGTGCAGTGTTTCAGAGTTCTTTGATTCAGGTGAGTTTTCCTCACTATACATATGGGTCGAAGGCACCAATGTCGGCCCACTGGGTTATTTATCCTGATATATAGAATTTTGTTATGATGTATTGATATGTTAGATATGTATCCTGGTATATAGGATGTTGCTGTTCTATAGTGATCTACTAGATCTGTATATATATCTTTATATGATAGGATGGTTTAGTAGTGGTATATTGGTTATCATCTAGTGGAGTGCCCTGGGGGTTGTATGTAGTCATGTAGGATAGCTTGAGAACTTTTGGTCTAGGATTGCATGCCTATTCCTTGTTTGGTTGTGGCTCTAGAGTAGGATCACATGTTCAGGTGGCTATCTCACCTTTGGTTACTTATGGTTACACATTTCATGGAGGTTAGCTGGTAGCGGGACAGTGTGCTGTGAGAAGACTAGTAGGTGGTAGTGACCTGTATGATTGATGTTGCCTGTATTATGTGCCTACTTGATCCTTAATTGTTTATATGTCGACGTGGTGGTAGTGGGTTGAGGCGGTCCTGCTTTGTGTTGTAGGCCAAGATACTCGGTGCAGGCCAACTGTAATTTGTAGGCATGGAGGCTCAGGAAGAGTGGTTGGGTTGATGCGGTAGGCCAACAAACCCTGGGTATTGTAGTCGGATGGCTCATTGGACCCGTTGCATGTTGGCATTCCAGTTCGAGGACTGATTGCGCCTGGGTATTCCAATCTGATGATTGTGGGCCGTTATGCATGCTTGTATGTTTATCGTATGGGGTATTTTGGGGGAAGACTCACTAAGATTTGTGCTTACCCAGTTGTTTATGTTTTTCAGGTATTATTAGTGATCATGGGAAGGCGAAGGCGGGACTATACACAGTCATCCACAACATTAAGGATTCCGCGTTTCTTATATTACTCTCATTTTCAATAAATGTATTTTGGGATAAATGGTTTTCTTAATAATGGATTTATAATCGGGAATTTTTACTTTAATAAAATGGAATTTTTTGGTTGTGAAAATGGGATGTTACAACTTGGTATTAGAGCCATGGTTTGATCGAATTGGAGGAAAAATTGTGTGAATCCAGTCTCAAACTAGGGTTTGAGAATTTTCACAAAAATGTTTTTAAAAAGAACTTATAATAAAAGTGTTGGGCTAGAGACATGGACTCTGTCTCTTGTCATGTTCTTGTTTGATTGTTGGCTTGGGATCGAGAACATGGACCTTGACTTAACTTTGGTTTTACAGGAAGATGCTATTTGTACAGTCAGCCAGAGCCCGAACAGGAGAGTGGTTCCCAAAATACCCATACTTGTTATATGTGTTGAGTTTTGACTTTCTTTATATGTGAACTATTTGAAAAGCATGCTAGTGGATAAATTAGGGTTCTTATAGGAATCATTGGATAGAAGTGCCTAATTTAGGCGATGCCTTATGATATAGGGAATTGCTTGCTATATCTTACTTGATTGTGTGATTTTTGTGTGTATGTTGATTAGTTGTATATAGCCAGGATTAAATAGCTTTAGAATGATCGACTTAGCCTTACTTCATGTTGCTTGTTTGGTTATGGACTTAGGGTAGAGTTAATTATTTGACAGTGTATCTGACCCCGTATTGTATACAACAAGCATGCACAAAAGCAACAAGTGGTGCGAGAGCGAGGATAATCCTAGGAAGAGTTCCTAGGAAGTTAGTTGTAGCTCGTAGGAGAAGTAGGTGTTAGCACACCTAGGAGTGGTTTAGTGAAGTGACTTAGGACCATGGGATGAATTCTGAATCGACTACGGATAGGTGTGGAAGGTAGTATGGGCCTGTACTACTGAAAGCACAGTATCCGTATGAGATTCAGGTGGAATTTCGAGGCTACTAAGGAACTAATAGGAGGGTAGACTGGTGTGTTGAGCACTGTTTTTTATGTCTGATCTTTCCCTGGTGTATTTTTCAGTATGACGGCTATTGAAGGTTTAGGATCCAGAGCTGATGGCACTGGGGGAGCAGGTTTGAGTGAGGAGGAGATCCGCGAGATCATTGTTGCCGGTGTGACCGAGGCGATCAGGGAGGCAATTCCAGAGTTTTTTGGATTGGTCAAGACCGCGTTAATCGAGGAGTTTGACCGGCGCTATGCCGCCGTCATGCAGGTAGCTGCTGCCGTAGCCACAACAACAGTCACCATTACAGGATCCCAGGGAGGCGGAGTGATGCAGTACGGAGAGTTCAGTTATACGAAGCCTCCGGAGTTCAGAGGCGACAGGGACCCGATCATCGCTTCGAGATGGATTTATAATGTGGAGGGATGTTTCTTCATGTGTTCATGTATCGAGGGCCAGAAGGAGAAGTTTGTCCTGAATCTTCTTCGCTGGGATGCGAAGGATTGGTGGGAGTTTGTAACCCAAGGCTTTTCGCAGGCCGAGCGAGTCGCAGTGACTTGAGAGCAGTTTCTAGATATGCTCCGAGCGGAGTATGTTTCTATTGTGGAGCGGGAGCGATTGGCACAAGAGTATCTATTACTCAAGAAGACGACTGAGACGGTGATGGAGATCACCAAGATGTTAACGGAGAGAGCTCTTTTCTGCCCTAAGTATGCCATTTCAGAGCAGGCGCAAATGTCGCGATACTTGAGTATGCTCAAGACGGAGATTCGAGATTTTGTATCTGCTCAGTAGTACCAGACCTTGACCGAGATGCAGTCAAGCGACCGGATGAGGGAGATTGAGTTGGAGATTCAACAGAAGAAGGAAGGAACAACTTTAGGACAGTATCAGCCGGTGGCCAAGTGGGTCAAGTCTACCTACCCGGGTTCACTATCTGCTAAGGGAAGGAGTTCCAAGCATGGAAGGTGCGGGAAGTTTATTGATGGAAGGTGTCGACCTGTTGTATGTTGCAGGTGTTACGAGGAGGGTTATTTTGGTAGAGATTGCAGGCGTAGTTCGCGGGTTTGTTTCCCTTGCGGCCAGGAGGGCCACATCAGAGCTTGTTGTCTATTTCTCATTTTCGCTGAGGTGCTGGACCCTACACCCCTAGCTTGGCAGTTTCCCGACGGTCATTGTGGGGCGGCCGAAGTCCTGTAGATCGAGGTTTGAGTTATCAGTTCCTCTATTTAGTCGATTGTTGCAGTGTTGGTATTCATCCGTATGTTTATGTTTATGTTTCGAAGTTTAGTTGTAACCTTGGATGATCAGTTGAAACGAATTACCTTATTTAGCTTTGTTTAAATTGAATTCTTGTTATAATGGATTAATTATCTTTGTCCTCGGTTGTATGCATATTGGAATTTGTGAATGTTGTGTGGACTCAGATTCTCCTATGTATCTGGATATCAATGGTTAGTGGTAGAGTTCAAGTTAGTCTGAGTATCGAAGGATCGTGATTTTTGAGATTGTAGCATATCTCAAGTGGGGGAGAGTGGAACCTCGCAACTGCTGAATCTTCTGATTTCGCGTTCGGTTCTCAGTAGGATTTTTCCAAGTTCAAGACTTCCACACAACTGCTGAATCTTCTGATTTCGCGTCAAGATCATCGTCAACAATTGGATTTCACTTCGAGTCATATTAGTTTTAGTTGTGATAACATCGGTAGGGCATGCTTGTGCTTTAAACTCTAGGGTGTTAGGAGTCCAGGTTAAGGGATGTGATGAGGGCTTCCTTGTCTGTTCTTGTTTAATTGGGGCTTGGAGGTCTGAGTCACGACCGGAAGAAGGAGCTTATTAGAGAAGAAGGAGCTTATTAGAGAAGTGTTGGTTACATTGGAGCCTGTAGATCCAACCCTTGTTCACCTTGATCTTTCTTCTAGAGGTATAAAGCTTGAATCTTGATGATGCATTTGTTAAATCTTGCTAGTTTTGAGTATTATGAGCTTTTGGTCACTTTAGTGCATAAAGTTTAGATCTTGAAAGTTTGTGACATTGTTATGGAGGAAGTTGGAAACTTTATCCATCTATCATCATATTGATTCAGATCTGAAGGTTGGAGAGTTGGACTTAATGAATTAAGTTGAGAAAGATGCATTTGTGGTCCCTTTGGTACTTAAAGACTAGATCTTGGTTGTTTGAACCATCCTAATGTATAAAGTTGGAAACTTTATCCATTATGGAGGTATTAGGAACCATTAAAATGTGATCTTGGTCCTTTTATCGTTTCCATGCAAGAGTTGTGATGTCTCAATGGATTAATAAGTTAAGGTTTTAGCTTTCGGACCTTTTCTAGACATGGAAAGTCATAAAGGTGGAAACTTTATGACTTAAGTCGATGTTTTGAGTTTAGATTTGAGCCCTGGACAAAGGACCTTGAGGGATAAAGTGCTTAATGGAGGAATGGGATCAGACCGCGTACATTGGGCGTACTCATCAAGCTTGGACTTTGAATTTCGTTGAGCGTTGACTTTTGACCAAGTTTGACATTGGGTCAAAATTGAGAATTTTGAGCTTTTAATTAAAATTTTATCTGGTTCTAGTGTTAGTGGATTCGCGGGTTCAAGCAATACAGAAAAGGGATCGTAGCGCAGTGTTTCAGTGTTCTTCGATTCAGGTGAGTTTTCATCACTGTACATGTGGGTCGAAGGCACCAATATCAACCCACTAGGTTATGTATCCTGGTATATAGGATGTTGTTATGTTGTCGTGATCTGTTATATTTGTATCCTAGTATATACAATGTTGGTGTGCTATAGTGATCTGCTAGATCTATGTATATATCCTTATATGATAGGATGCTATAGTAGTGGTATATTGGTTATCATCTAGTGGAGTGCCCTATGGGGCTGTATGTAGTCATGTAGGATAGCCTGAGAACTCTTGATCTAGGCTTTCTTGTATGTTCCTTGTGTGGTTGTGGCTCTAGAGTAGGATCATCTGTTCGGGTGGCTATCTCACCTCTGGTTACTTATGGTTACGCATTTCATGGAGTTTGTGAGAGGACTAGTAGGCGATAATGAGTTGTATGATTGATGTTGCTTGTATTATGTGCCTACTTGATCCTTGATTGTTTATATGTCGACATATGGTGGTAGTGGGTTGAGGTGATCCTGCTTTGTGTTGTAGGCCAAGATACCCGGTACGGGCTGGCTGTAAGCCGTAGGCACGAAGGCTCGGGAACTGATTGGGTATGGGCATTCCAATCCGATGATTGTGGGCCGTTATGCATGCTTGTATGTTTAGCGTATGGGGTATTTTGGGGGAAGACTCACTGAGCTTTGTGCTTACCCAATTGTTTATGTTTTTCAGGTTTTATCGGTGATCGTGGGAAGGCGAAGGCAGGACTGTACACACTCATCAACAACATTGAGGATTCCGCGTTTCTTATATTACTCTAATTTTCAATAAATGTATTTTGGGATAAACGGTTTTCTTAATAATGGATTTATAATCGAGTAGTTTTTTTTTGAAAGAGTATAATCGGGAAGTTTTACTTTAATAAAATGAAAAATTTTGGTTGTGAAAATGGAACGTTACAGACTGCAACTCAGCCAAGGTCCAATACAGATGAGTCGACACAAACTCTCTAATATCTGTATTGAGTATTCTCAAGTACCGCAACATATGTATCTATTCTGAAGAAGCATACTCCTGGCAAAACAAGGCTCTCACTATAAACATTATGGTGATCTCCGTTACCGATTTTTTCGTTTGCTTAAGCGATAGGTACTCTTGTGCCATCCTCTATGTCTCTCTCTCTCTATCTCCTAACAAATGGGACATACTCTGCCCGTAACATCTTCAAAAATTGCTCCCATGTCACTATTGCTCGCTCTGTACGCGCAAAGGTTAGGGTCACAAAATCCCACCAATCCTTTGCTTCCTAGCGAAGAAGGTTCAATTCAAACTTTACTTTCTGGTCCTCGTGACAGGAACACATGTAGAAACATCCCTCTACATCAAATATCCATATCAAAGTGATAATCTGGTCCTTGTCGCCTCTAAAGTCCTAAGGCTTTGTATTACTGAACTCCTGGTATTTCATCGCCTCACCCCTCTAAAGTCCCACAGCGGTGACGACTGTAGTAGTCACGGTAGCGGCAACCTGCATCCTGGCAAAATAACGCCTGCCAAACTCCTCAATCATCGCAACGTTAACTGACATAAATAACTCCAAAATCGCCTCCATGGTCGCCATGGCCACCTCGGAAACAATGATCCTGTGGATCTCTTCATCACACAGACCCGTCCTCTCGGTGCAGCTAGCACCTGATCTTGAACCTCTGGTAGCCACCATACTAAAACACACAACAAAAGGTCAAACATCAAGACATTGTGCTCAAACAGACTGTAACACCGTAAATTTTCAAACAAAAATTTCATTTTAGAATCACATAATTTCCATTAACACATTTCACAAAACCCCAAAGTGTGAAATCATCAGAAACACAAATCCATAATTGTTTAATAAAAATCCAGGATCCTCAAAACATAAATCCATCTCGTGTGTACAATCAAGTCGGCGCCTTCCCGCGATCCTGAGAAGTACCTGAAACACATATCACATAACACGGTAAGCACGAAGCTTAGTGAGTTCCCCAAAATACCACACACATCTCATTATCCTCTTATGGCTATATCTCGAATAAAACCCTCCGCTCAATATGTCTCGGTGGAACCCTCCGGTACCACAACTCGGGTGGACCCCCCAGTCCTAACTCAGTAAAGCTCAGAATAGTACACAACATAAATCACAAAGACATAATGCAGGATATCACAATACTCAATAATAGCATACAATACCCTCCGGTCACACAAATTACCACTCAAGGTAAGTATAGTGAGAAGACTCATCTTGTAAGTAAGCAAATAAACCTCGTACCCCTCGAACGGTCAAATCCCCGCCTACATGTCATAATCATCTCTAATTAACACTCATAACCACAAATCTAAGTGAATTAAGCTAACCCCTCACTCTAACTCTCAGAATGGGTAAAAGACCATTTTACCCCCCCCCCCCCATGGTCTCCATCATCCAATCCTTGACCAACCCTAAAAGTCAACAGAAGTCAACACTCGAGTCAACAGTCACTTTTGACCCAACTCGTCGAGTGCATCTATGTGACTCGTCGAGTCCTCTTGTTTCCTCAGAAGTGTCGTGAAAGTCCAACTTAACTCGTCGAGTTGTCTCATTAACTCGCCGAGTCATACGTGTCCAGACTCGTCGGGGAAAACCCTAACCGACTCGTCGAGTCCGCTTACGGACTCGTCGAGTCCCTTCAGCCCCTTTTCTCATTTAGACGATTTTAGGAAGAAATGGTGTCTCATACTCTGGAGCTAGCCTTCCAAGGCTCACTTATCACGTAAAGCTGCATGTTTTACGTTCATGCATGGCATTTATGGCTCAAAATGTCAAAACAAGCTCCTTAAGGGGTCTCATGCATGGAAACTTGTCCAAAGCTTAATAAAGCTTATATCTTTGGGCTCATGGGACCTCAACATGTCCAGATCTGGAGTCTCAACTCCATGACAAGCTCATAACACTCTAGATCTCAAAGAAGCATGGGGATTAAGGTCCTAAACTCCCTAAAACGAGATCTAGCTAATTAATGAGCAAGATGGTGACTTTTTACCTTCAAATAGTAGCTAAGAATGAGTGAACACCAGATCCAGAAGCTCATTCTCGTCCAAGGTCTCTTGCTTTTTAACTCTCTTCCAAGAATGCACAAAAACCCACAAAATTAGCCTCTCTTTCCCTCACACAAGGTTACAGCTTGATTAGGGTTTCTTACAGTGTAGTAGGGTGACAAGGGTGGCGGAAATGAGGGCTTAAGGTCCTTTAAATAGGTCACAATCCCGGAAAATTAGGGTTTCCTCACACAGCTCCTACTCGTCGAGTCGGGGTCCTCCGACTCGTCGATTAGACTCTAAAGTCACACGGCCAATTAACTCCTCTACTTGGCGAGTTGGGCATCCAACTCGTCGAGTTGCCCTGCCAAAATGAATAAATTTAATTAAATAATATACCTGGGACTCGGGATGTTACAATTCTCCCCCACTAGAATCAGACTTTGCCCTCAAAGTCATTTCCCAAGAATAATTATGGGTACTGCTCTTGCATCTCGGACTTTGGCTCCCAAGTCCACTCGGATCCCTTCCGATGTTGCCACTAGACTTGAACCAAAGGCACCTCTTTGTTCCTCAAGACCTTCACCTTCCTATCCAAGATCGCTATCGGTCTCTCAATGTAGTTCAGGCTCGCATACATCTGAATGTCCTTTAAAGGAACCACTGCCGTCTCATCGGCTACACACTTCCTCGGCTGGGACACATGGAAGGTGTTATGAATATGGCTCAACTCTGCAGGTAGATCTAACCGGTAAGCTACCTTGCCCACTCGGGCGATCACCCTGAAAGGACCAATGTATCTAGGGCCCAGCTTTCCCCATTTCCTAAATCGGATCACCCCTTTCCATGGGGATACCTTCAGAAGGACAAAATCTCCGACCTGAAACTCCAGCTCTTAACGACGCCGGTCGGCATAACTCTTCTGGCGACTATGGGCCGTCAGTAACCTCTGTCTGGCCTGCTAGATCTGCTTTGTCGTCTTGAGCACTATCTCAGTGCTCCCCCATCACTCTCTGCCCTACCTTTCCCCAACAAATGGGAGTTCGGCATCTCCTCCCATATAAAAGCTCGAAGGGAGGCATACCGATACTGGAATGATGGTTGTTGTTTTATGAAAACTCAGCCAAGGGCAAGTAAGTGTCCCAACTTCCACTGAAGTCCATAACATATGCACGCAACATGTCCTCGAGCGTTTGAATTGTCCACTCACTCTGCCCGTCTGTCTGTGGGTGATAGGTTGTACTAAAGTGCAACCGGGTACCTAACTCCACATGGAATTTCTTCCAGAACCTGGAAGTAAAACGCACATTTCGATCTGACACTATCGACGTCGGCACCCCATGCCGTGCTACCACCTCCCGAACGTAGATCCTGGTCAATTTCTCAACAGAAGAGCTCTCACTAATCGCCAAAAACTGAGCCCTCTTCATCAACCGGTCTACAATCACCCATATCACATCCACGCCTCACGCGGTCCTCGGAAGCTTGGTGATAAAATTCATAGAAATTTTCCCCCACTTCCACTGGGGAACCTCCAAAGGCTGTAACTTGCCATGAGGACGCTGATGCTCCGCCTTGACCTGACGACATGTCAAGCACCTCCCGCCTACCCAAGCCACATCCCTCTTCATACAGGGCCACCAATAATCCCTCTTCAAATCCAAATACATCTTGGTGGCTCCCGGGTAGATCGAGAATCTCGACCAATGGGCCTCCTCCATCAAAATACGTCGAGCTCCACCCGTATACGACACCCATATCTGCCCATGATAGGTCATAAGCCCCCAACTATCCATCTCAAACTCAGAAACCTGTCCGATCACTCGCTCCTTCTTGCGGTTCTCTGGCGTCACAACCTCCACCTGAGCCTCTCGAATGGTATCTAGGACTGGAGTCATCACCGTCATCCTCATACATATGTCTCGGATCAGAGCATTCTCTGCTCTACGGCTCAAGGCATTGGCTACCAGATTAGCCTTTCCTGGGTGATATAAGATCTCACAGTCATAATCCTTCACTACATCCAACCATCTCCTCTGTCTCATATTCAGGTTGGGCTGATCAATAAGGTACTTCAGGCTCTTATGGTCCGTGTATATGGTACACAAAACACCGTACATATAGTGACGCCAAATCTTGAGGGCGAACACTACCACCCCCAGATCCAAACCATTAGTGGGATACCTCGTCTCATGAGGCTTCAACTGCCTCGATGCATATGCAATCACGTGTCCCCTCTGCATCAACACGGATCCCATCCATGATATAGATGCATCACAGTAAACTATGAAGTACTCCACTCCCTCGGGAAGGGCTAACACTGGAGCTTCGCATAATCTATGGCGAAGAGTCTCGAATGAGGCCTGCTGCTCGGGCCCCCAGGAAAAAGTAACACCCTTCATGGTCAATCTCGTAAGAGGAACGACAATCTTGGAGAAATATCTAATAAATCTCTGGTAGTAACCTGCCAGGCCAAGAAAACTCCTAATCTCGGATGGGGATCTCAGCACCTCCCATCGCATAACTGCCTCAATCTTGGCCGGGTCGACCAGAATCCCATTCTGATTAAAGAGGTGCCCCAGGAACTGGACCTCTCGTAACCAGAAATCACACTTAGAGAATTTTGTCGTAAAGCCTCTCCGTCCTCAATACTCCAAGAATCTTCCAAAGATGTTCCTCATGCTGCTCTCTGGACCTCGAGTATACCAGAATATCGTCGATGAACACGATCACCGACCGATCCAACATGGGCCTGCACACCCGGTTCATGAGGTCCATGAACGTTGTCGGTGCGTTGGTGAGTCCGAAAGGCATCACCACAAACTCGTAGTGCCCATAACGAGTCCTAAAGGCCGTCTTCTGAAAATCCTCCTCGCAAACTCTCATCTGATGGTATCCAGATCTCAAATCAATCTTGGAAAACCAAGATACCCCCTGCAACTGATCAAATAAATCGTCGATCATCGGTAGTGGATAACGGTTCTTGATCGTCAGCTTGTTCAACTCCCGGTAATCGATGCACATCCGGTGTGAACCATCCTTTTTCTTGACAAAAAGGATCGGCGCTCCCTACGGTGAGCTACTCGGTCTGATAAAACCCTTCCCCAGCAGCTCCTGGAGCTGTGAGGATAACTCCTGCATCTTAGGCGGCGCAAGGCGATAAGGTGCCTTAGGTTTCCTCACACAGCTCCTACTTGTCGAGTCGGGATCCTCTGACTCGTCGAGTAGACTCTAAAGTCACGTGGCCAATTAACTCCTCTACTCAGCGAGTTGAGCATCCAACTCGTCGAGTTGCCCTGTTGAAATGAATAAATTTAATTAAATAATATACCCGGAACTCGGGATGTTACACAGACTATGCCTTTACATATTGATTCCTTAGTAGCCTTGAGACTCCTTCTGATTCTCATACGGATCTTGTGATTTCAGTAGTACAAGCCAATACTACATTCCATATCTATCCATAGTCGACCCATAATTCATCTCAAGGTCCCAAGTCACTATTCTTGACCACCCGTAGGTGTATTGATACCCATATGATCCTAAGAGCCGCAACTAACTTCCTAGGACCTCCTCCTATGATTCCCCTCAATTACGCTTATGATGTACTAGTTGCCTTTGTGCATGCAAGTTGTGTGTAACTAAGGTTCAATAGACCATCGAACTTAATAAGTATGCCCTGAGTCCACAACCAAACAAGGAACAGGATCCAAGGCGGACTCACCATTTCTAAGTCGATCGCCTCTTAATTACATATAACCTCGAGATATATATTAAATAATCTCAGAATTACCAAGCAAATCGTTTGTAATGCTATGTTAAGCAATCTGAGGTGAACTCCCAATAAAATAAAATGCATGCCAATTTTCATTGATATAATTTAGTACATGTTTTTAGGAAAATTTGACCTTATAGAAGGTCTACATTATATCAACGTAACTGAAAATTTTGACAACACATAGACCCTTTGACTAGTGTAATCACTTAGACGCAGGGTCAAAACTACTTGCAGGAAAGAGTAGCCCTAACACATACTCGTAAACCTAATTTATAACAAAATGTGAGTAGTGCAAGCACTACTCGAGGCGGGTGGTATCAGGTGGTCCCTTGCGGGCCTTGAGACGAGGTCGAGGCTCCCTGTAGCTCCGCAATTCGGCGTTCGACCGTGATTACTCTCTCCTCGAGAGCCGCGTGCCTTATCTGGTACTCCCTTACCTCCGCCCGAGCGGTGGTAAGGTCCTCGATGAGTTGGTCCACGGGATAGAAGTCTCTTTCCAAGTCCCTGGTACGAGTATCTGAGGCTTCTACAACAACGTTGAGATCCCGAACTTGATTCGCCATTTCCCTATTATGGTCCCCTAGGTTCGTGATTTGCTGGATCATGATTGGGAGGGCTATGTCAGCCGGTCCCCCATGACTGAGGTCGTAGTAACCCCGTTGATCGCCAAATGGTGATCGTTGTCGTTGCTGACGGCTCCATCTCTCGATCACTGTTGCCCAACGGGGCTCAGGCACGTTGTAGCCAAAACAGTTCGCAGGCACCCTGGCGATGTAAGGAGGGTTGATGACTTCCTCCTCCGGCTCCTCCTCTTCTTCTTCGTCCTCTTCGGGGTCTTCTTCGGGATCCTCTTCCGGTTCTGCTTCTAACCAACCACCGTTCCTCTGGTTTGGAAAGTAGGGGTCTCCGGGTAAATGAAATCATGCCATGTCGTCTGTACGAGAATAGGGGTGTAAGAAGAACATAATGAATCGAGAAATATTGTGCTTAAGCATCATAAAATACTCCTATAGTATTTTAACGGCTGTTGTTGATTCTTAACGTTTTTCTTGTATGGGTGTTGGTAAGTTGATAGACTTGTTGTCCACTATGACTATCCCTCGGCATATACTAGTCATTTCTCAGACGAATATAGTTGATCAGACTATATTCCTCCCAGACTTGATTTCATATCCCAAGGAATAATCACAGTGCACAACTCCTCTATTTTTAACTTTCGCGTTTTCCTTAGACGTGACACTATACCGGTATGCATGTATGTACTTATGCTTTTTCCTAAAAATAACGCTTTTATTATATTTAAAAGTATATTTGTAGGGAAAACATTTAAATCAGAGAATCTCAGTCCCTTTGTGTTTATAGTTTGTATATCCTATGTGGTTTGATATACTATGTTCACTATAAACAGTGCTCTGATACCAATCTGTCACACCCCCAAACCAAGGATTGCGGAAACGTCCGGGGGTGGAAATGGCTTCATGTATAGTATCACAACCACGAGTATAATAGTGCTTATAGTAAATACAATCATCATAAATATAATTGAAAAGGTTACACCATAGTATGAGTTTACATGTTCCAAAATCAATTACATTATGATGACAAAAATGTATAAATTGACGTCTTGCGTCCCATCCTCAAAATGCTGTTGGTTACCTGTTTCACTGGTTTCCTGATAATACAAGTAGTTTTGAAAGAGTGTCAACAATTAAGTTTGTGAGTTCATACGCTTTTGGATGTAGAGTTTGAAAACCTTTATTTGTAAATGTAACGTGTACTTCAAGAAAATCCAATATCTTCCTTATAAAAAGTCGTGTAGTCTTAAATCCCAAGACCGAGTGTATGCAGTTTTAGATAGATAAAACCCCTTTTTAAAGTAGAATTTTCCCGTAAGCTTGAAGTGTTGTTAACTCCCTATGTGAGTCGTTATAACCATACTATAACTAGAATGAACCTGCTACAACGTTTTTCAGACATCAAGATCCTATGACTTTTGTCACCCGTAGACCTGCAGGTCCCGCTATAGCTAGCAGCAAGGTGTGGGGTGTCAATCCCAATATAGATCTATATACAATTATCACGCTCTCCCTACAAAAGATTCTGGTTATAACTTACAGGAATTTTTTTAACCCGTACTCTAAGAGTACAATTGAAGAAATGTCTCACAACTTACGTTAACGAGTTTATGTGTGGTTTGAATGTAAAACCCTTTTTGTCTGGTGCAAGTAAATCCCCTTCTTATGTAGTATGTTTTAAAAGTACAACCCATAAACTATACTTTTTATGTTTCATCTAGTGTGTTTGTAATGATAAAGGACTCTTACAAATCAGTGAGTAATTTCTGTTATTTAAATGTAACTCAACAGAAAACACATGTAAAAGATAGGGTCATCAAGGATAAACACTTTGCTCAACATGTTACAAAGTGTTATGTAAGTTGTAAACTGTTAAATAGTTTTTAACCTTTCTGCACTGTTTTAAAAAGATCATAGAAAAATCATACGAAGTCAAAAATTGATTCCGTAAACTCTGAGAGTTTAGTAAATCTGTCTAGTTTATTCATAATTTTTATTATTATTTTTAGAAGTTTCTAACTTGTGTGAAATTGTTCATATTCACAGACTGGTCCGAATTTGTTTCTGAAATGATAGACAGTTTTGTAAAAATCACCATAAATTCTCGGAAAATCGTATGGAGATGTGCAAGTAGTCATTAGAAAGTTATAAACCTGAACTACTTGAATATTAAACATTTTTGAAATATATTAAGTCTAAGATGGTCAAAACAGACCGTTAATAGGACTCAACTTTTTTGATGAAAGCTGTTGTTTGAATTTAGTTAAGTTTTTGGTGTATTAACTTGTATTCCCCCCCCCCCTAAAACTTGAAGAAAACACGAAAATGTAAGGGTATGAACTCACCTTGAGTGGTTTTCTGAGATGGATGATGAAGAAAAGAGGTTTCAAAGTCAAGAACACTTGGGACAAGCTTGGAGAGTTGAAGATCTAAGAACAAATATGGCGACATTTGTTATGAGAGATTCATAATTTGAGTGAAGGAGTGAAGAATGTTCAATGTATGATGAGAATACTTACTGAATGTGGGTGAGAAGTTCAAAGTCAGCCTTGGAGTCTCGAGTTCTTAGAGAGGGAAAGTGAGAGAGAAGTGTTTGCTTTTTGGTGAGAGAGTGAGCAAAGTGGAAGGGGAGATGGGGGTTTCCAGCTTTTGATCAAGTTACCAGCTGGAGGAGGGGTGTGAGAGGACAAATAGTTGACTAGGTAAGGCTGAATAGTGACTGGAGGTTGTCCTAAGTGGGTATGGGGGATAGCTTGTGTCATACTCCATGGGAAGTCAACACTCCAACACAATATCTTACCCAATAGATTTTGTTCTTATTTTAAGATCCCCCCCCCTCAAAATGTGATTAAAATATGATAATATAGGGTCTTATATGTCAAAATACGAGTTTGGGTGAAAGTCCCATGTTAAAATCATGAAAAACGGGCTTAAAACACGAAACTACTCGAAAACCAGGAAAAAGAAGCGAACTTGCGAGGCCAGACCGAAGGTTCGGTCCTATATGGTGAGAACCGAAGGTACATGGGAGGTTCGGTCCCTAAGGTTAGTTTCGATTCCTAAGAGGTTTCGGTCCTTATAGGGAGGTTCGGTTCCTAAGAGGTTTCGGTCCTTATAGGGAGGTTCGGTTCCTAGGAGGTTTCGGTCCTTATAGGGAGGTTCAGTTCCTTGGAGGTTTCGCTCCTTTAAGGCTAGTTTCGGTTCTATATGGCTGATTTTCGAGGAATCTTACCGTTTCGAGTGGTTTTCGACTAAATTAAGGGTCGGGATGCCCCGAGTGATTATAAAAAGTTGAAAGAGATTTTGGGAGATATTTGGGAGAGATTTAGGAGAGAGAGAGAGAGATATAGCGAGAGAGATTGAGAGAGACTTTGTGTGTGCCCTTTACGAGTGTTTAACTTCGAAATGCAAGGTTTCTAAACCCCGTTTTGCCTTGTTATGAGTGTTATACGCTCCCGTAAGGTATGTATTAATGTTTTATCAAGTAGTTACATCATGTTACTCTGATTAGGGTCTAGATTTTCCAAACACTTGATATCCCTAAATGATAATTTTCATTAAAATAGTGAGTTGTACAATAGTAATCATGATGTAGACCATAATATACGAAGGTTAATTGGGTTGACCGATTTGACTTGTTGACTTTATTTGACTTTGACTTGACCAGAAATTGGCGGTTGTCACACTTATAACAACAACTCAATGACAACATATAAAACAAGTATGGATATTTTAGGAAATCACTTTTATCGAGTTTCGGCTGATTGTACACCTCACATCTTCCCCTTCCTTCTTTAAGAATTAATCTTTTCCAAAATTGTTTTATGAAAAATTCTCAGATCCTTTATTTGAGTCTGGAATCATATGAGTGTTCATCCAGATCCCTTAAACCAGTGATCTAATACCAACTTGTAATGTCCCATTTTCAGAAGAAAAATTTTCATTTTTAATTAACGTAAAATCATCATTTACATAATCCAAGTTATAAAAACTCATTTGTTCCAAAATATAGTTGTTTGAAAATCAGAGTAATATAAATAATATGGAATCTTCATTGCTGCTGATGTGTGTGTACAATCATGCCTTTGCCTTTCCATGATCACCAATGGTACATGAAAAACATTTAACCCACAACTTTAAGACAAAGCTAAGTGAGTCCCCCCAAAATATCACATATAACACAACATAATAATCAGCTATAGGTTATCAACAACCCTTGGAGTATCAACAATCCTGAGGACTATCATTAATCCTAAAAATCACATACAACACAACAATATAAACAACTATGGGTTATCAACAACCCTGGGACTATAAGTAGTCCTATGGCTCACAACGGCCTATGGGTTATCAACAACCTTAGGGACTATCAGTAGTACTGATTTATCAACAACACAAATACACATATAACAACAAACAATAAATAAGAGCATAAATATAGGCAACACCTATACTGGTATACCGGTCTAACAGCTCGCTACCTTATGTCGAGGCTCACAAAATACTCTACGTCACCATTAGCAGACCACTATTGAATGCATAGCAATAGGTAATCAGAGATGACATAGACAGTCGAATAGGTGATCCCACGCTAGAGCCAAAACCAAACAAGGAACAACCAAGAAAGCCTAGATCAAGAGTTCTCAAGTTATCCTACATAACTACATACAACCCCTAGAGCACTAAACTAGACAACTACCGACCTCTTGGTACTCTAACCAACATACAATTACCCCTATGTCAATATAAACAGTTGTGGGTTATCAGTAACCCTGGGACTATCGACATTCCTGAGGACTATCAACAGACCTGGAGTTATCATCAACTCGGTAAATACTCATACCAACCATCAGCTACTAAGACTCAGCTAGTCTAGCATGCACCCTACTATGACATAGGCAATTTAGTGAGAAAACTCACATGAATCGAAGCCCCAAGGAGCACAACAACATGCTCACTCCCTGCATTGGTTGCACCTGCAAGCTGACTAGAAACAAACAAAGACAAACCCTTACTCAATAATTTAATTCCTTCAAGATTGACCCAAAGTCGAACTGGTAAAAAATTCAATGGTCAACAAAAGTCAACGGTCAACCAGGTTAACACCCACCATGACGTGGATGAATCTTGGCCATGCCATGACATGATGAGCGTATCACCACGTCGTGGGAACTAATACTGGAAAACTTAATGGATTAACCCCTTAATCCATTAAGCTACACACTCATATCCTCTAGAAGGCCTCCTCTCACCCAATGAGTCATAAAATCGCTGCTTTAAATTCATGCATGTCCAATGCATGTCTTTCCCAAGCTAAGTCATAGCAATGGTGGAAATGAGGTCAAAAATATCATGCATGAATCAAAACCCAACCAAATATTAAATCTTGAACACTAAACCTCAAAGGCACCTGAAGGATCCATAAAGTTTCCAACTTTATGGAATCCATCCACTCAAACTCTCCAAAACATGGAGAAAATACACAAAAATCCTAGATCTTGAAGCATAGAACATAAAGCTTGGAACTTGAACACTCAAAATGTCCTAGAGTAAGAGTTAAAAGATGATGATGATACTTGCAAGATGGATCTATGCACCAAGGATGCTTCCTTCTCCTTCAAGACACCAAAACACAACCAAAAGCTCCAAGAACTCAATAATGGGGCTAGGGTATCATTCGGAAGGGTTGGAGGCCGAAGAGGATTCCCTAAACCTTGAGTTTAGGGGCTTAAATATGGAAGAAACTCTAAAAGATCATGGATTTGGGCTGTAGCTACTGTGACGTCGTGGCCTTCCTCTTGCCACGTCGTGACGGCCATCCAGATACACGTTCATGCATTTTTCATGTCACGTCGTGGTGCTCTATCTACCACGTTGTGGCACAAAGTTTTACCAAAAGCCTTACATTTGATCATTCTAAGCCCTCAATTGATCTATTCTGGAAAACGGGTTTTACACAGATAATAACAAAAAACTCATTTTACTTTCTTGTTTTTATTTTATTATTTTTAGGTCATGTTTTTATCGAAAAAAACAAAATATACCAAAATTCACGCTTTTTTTCCTCTTTCAATAGAGATTCATATTGGTATGTAAAAAATAAACTTTTTATTCAAAAAAGAAAAACTCATTCCATTTTGTTAACAGTGAGAGTTGTTTTTTATCGAAAAAAATAAATACATATACCAAAGTTTATAATTTTCGGTACTCTTTAAATAGACATTTGTATTGATATATATAATATGATTTTGTTTTTCAAAATTTATATTTAGATTTCGATGTGAATCTTAACTGTATCAATTTTTATACAAAAATTCACATGTGAATGCTTATTGTACCCGATTTTCAAACAATTCTTGATCATTACATTTGAATTTTAGTAAATTCACATATGATTATTAGTAAATTTGTTTGTATGTAATCAAAATGTTGAAAACTAAAAAAAATAAAGGGAATTTACATATATTCACATTTATTTTAGTTAGAATCACATGTATGTGAATTTTTGTTCGAATTCACATGTAAATTATATATATATATATATATATATATATATATATATATATATATATATATATATATATATATATATATATATATATATATATATATATATATATATTAGCAATCATTCACATATATATTATTAATTCATATTCATCATCCATTTGTGAACGTGGACAAGAACTTGATTGGTTTTAATAAATTTTGTACACGATAGCTATTCACATAGAATATTAACCATAAAACATATTATATGTTAATGAATGATTAATAAATTATCAACAATCGTTGAAAAAAACAAATACAATAACTATTTATATGTGAATTATTTTTTATAAAGAAATTTAAAAATTTTAGATTCACATGTTAATATGAACACTATTTTTGTACAAAGTTTTATATATATATATATATATATATATATATATATATATATATATATATATATATATATATAAACATGAGTCTCTCTTTAAAGATGACAAGAAATCATGAATTTTGTTTTGTTTTTTTTCGATAAAAAACACGACCTAAATATTAAAAAAGAAACTAAAAAATGATATGAGATTTTTGATAGAATCTTGTACATGCACCAACATACAAATATACAACCTATCTTTTATTCGTCGATAGCTTTAGATTCTGACTCTCAAGATCGATTCATTGGTTCTTTTGTTAGGACATAAATTTGTGGTTTATACTTTGCTTCTCAAGGCTTTTAGAGTTCTCGTTTTAGGACCGAAATCACTATGATCTCGGTGGTACTTGGACCAAAATCACCATGTGATTTCGGTGGGTTTAATGATATTTTCGGTTGGGCTGGGCTTTAGTGATTAGGTATTAGTAGATAATGTGTTATTTTAAGCCGTGAATAGAGTTAGTCATTTGGTTTTATCATAGAGAGATTTAGAGAGCATTAACAGTTAGAGAGAAATCGTTTGATCTTATGTACCCGACTATTAATCAATAATAACGTGCATTGAAGATTCGTGTTTGTGTTCTTGATTCGTATTTATTGTTTTGTGTTTATTACTTGATTAGGATTCCACACTAATCTCGTGTTTTAGATTGATACCTAGATTGGGGTTTTACATCTTTGATAAATTATAATTTTATATTAAGCTTTATCACACACACACACACTCTCTTTCTTTCTTTCTCTCTCTCTCTCTCTCTCTATATATATATATATATATATATATATATATATATAGAGAGAGAGAGAGAGAGAGAGAGAGAGACGCACACACACACAAAATGGAAAGCATGTCTACTTTTTTAATTGCAAAAAGGCAACAATATGAAACTAACGTGGAAATGGTTGGTAAGAAGAAAGAATCCAAGTGATTGTTTGATAGTTATTGATTGATTCAGATATAGATATGACTGAATCAGAAACTTCGACTAAGGCTACCTTTGAATGAAACTTGGTTGTTTTGATCATGAATTTGGCTGAATGTGTTGAATGATGAAAATAACCATATTACCTTTTTGTTTATAATTTACTTGTTTGTTTATAATATCAAATTTTTGAGACTGGTATTTCCACATATTTACATTGTGTTTGTTACATCAAAGATTTACATAAATACATCATATAAGATGAAATCTACTCCATGAAAACTACTTGAACAAAAATAAATTCAGTAAAATCAATGTTTAACATACTTTGTTAATTGATATCAATAACTCTAATGAACTAAAAGAAATTAAAAAGCACAAGACCCCCCCCCCCCCTCCCTCTAATTATATACCTCACCTAAACATACTAAATCATAAAAACACCATGAATGAGGTGGAGGCTAAAGGAAGAAGCACAAGAACGCCCCCCCCCCCCCCCCCCCCCTAGTTGTATACCTCACCTAACCATACTTTATCCCAATAAGAAATTATAAAAATACCATGAATGAGGTGGAGGCTAAAGGAATAAAGTGTATGTCAAGAGAAGGAAAAGGGCAAACGAGGAAAAAGAAGAGTGTTGGTCTCGGTCATCTTTTTTTTTCTGGATCGATTCAGATGTAAAATTTTACCTATAAAACACGTTGAACAAACTAAGTCAGGCAAAAACGTATGATTGGACCCAATTATATCGAAATCAAAAAGTTCATAAGTTACAAAGAGTAAAAATGTGATGCACACTAAACATTCCAACAACAATTATGAAATTTTCGCAATAAATTTCACCCTTTGAGAACAGCAACACTATTATGTTATCCGTTATTTTGATTTTTCCTTATTAAAAATAGAATCATTTTGAGATTTCCATATACACCACAAAATCTCCGAGTGACACTAGTCGTCTTTTTGGTGTTGTCATTATCCCATTGAAAAAACAATTAAGGCTAATGTGACTTGCGATCGTGATTCCACACCAATCTTGGATACGATTCTAAACTTCAATAGCCACTGGGCACTCCAAAAATAAAATGTGAGATTGAATTTGTTGTTTTTTAATTCCCCATCAGAACACATTGTCACGTTACAAATGTTACATACATCGATGATCTAACAAACCAGTTACTTATGTAATAAAAAACACAATCTAATAAAGCGAGGAAATAATTAAGAGAAAATAAATACACATGTATCTTCACTTCTTATTAAGGAACGAACTATTACATATATTTTAATAATTTTTGTATATTGATATAATCAATGCCTTAATCATCATATATATGATGGACCGAGAAAGCATCCCATTTCCTATGCATTTTTTCTCGGTGTTAATGTGATCTCATAAAATACAAATGCATGGTCATGAAGATCACTTGTGATCAACAATGTAAGCCTTCAGTAAAGGCTAGTTTGCATTATGATTGTTTGGTTAAAATCGTTTTGTAACCAAATTAGTAAGTGCAGTGTGATGTTTTTTTAAAAGATTTTGAGTTAGCATATTATTGACTGCAAAAGATGTTAAATGATGCTAAAGATCTTTAATGTGTTCAAGATCTTGGAATTAAAACATAATAGCTAATGATTGTTATAAATATTATTAAATGAAAAATATGTTCAATATTTTAGAATACAAGACAAAAATAGTGTTTGTGTTGAAGATACCAAAAAGTCTTAAGATGTTCGATATGTTAATAAGTATAAAGATGTTGAAAAATGTTTTAAGACAAATATGATGTGTGCCAAGTATGAAAATGTCAAAGATGAGTATGAATGTTAAAGACGATGAAGTATAAACGTAAATAACAATGCTAGAACACGAGTTATACGAGGAAATCCATTAATCATTTAGGATTTCCAACATAAAACATCGGGAGGTGACCAATGTCACTCTGCCTCTAGAACCTCTATTAAAATGAATTAGAGAATTACAATTGCAAGTTGGCCATGAGAGGTGAAGTTGAGAGCTAGTGTGTGTGATAACGTGTCTGTAGAAGTGAATCAACTTGTCTTTTTATACATAGATAATATAGCTATCTATGTTAAAAATCTAAGATCTTCCCGTATTCTAGCTTGACCAAGTATTTCGGGGAGACTCAACGTCTATTATTGTTGGCGTTGTGCTCAATTGACTTATTTTCATTAGATGAAGTAATCTCTTAGACTTGTTTGACAAGACATAAAAGATACGGTGGCAATTCCAAGATACTATTTAATTCATGATCTTGGACCGTTCAAGATTAGTCAATATTCAAGATATTAAGCATAATAAAATGAAAGTATAAAATATCACTCATAATAATGAATATATATACATTATCTATATGAGTTGTTTAATTGCCTTCTCGGGCAATAACAAAAACATGTAGAAAGTTATTCACTAAAATGACTTGTAAATGCTCACATGTTGAGATCTTTTTAAGTTGTTTGTTTACATCATCCACCACTAAATAAAAAAAATACAAAGCAAACAAGATTAGTACTCATTTAACAAAACACGATAGATGTAAATTATGTAAAACCAAAGATCATTTAACTAACTTACTTGAAAATAATTCATGACATATGCCAAATCATCATCTTCGTCCACGTTGACTTTAACGGTTACATAGCGAGCCGTTTTGTGAGGCGTTTAAGAAACCGATCAACTAAAAGCAATTCACAACGATTGAATTTCATTTCTGGGAGAGTTTATTTTTGGGAAAAAACAATATCTCTAAATAATGATCGTTATTTTGCGGAATTAGTGTTTTTCTTATAAAAGATATTAATGGCAACCCATTCCAAAAAAAAATAGTTATCTTAAAAATAAAAGGTTACCTCTTATGGACATTTTAGTGAATAACTCAAAGATATATTTCTAATAATGATTTTTAAATGAATACATAGTTATTAAACCATACTATTTAAGTTAATAAACATTTTTAATTTTTAACTATCTAAAAATTAAATAATCTTTTTTAACGGTCTCAAACCACATAAATTAATAAATACTCCAAATAAACAATTACAAACACCTTTTTATCATTTCTATATATAAAGCGAACAATTTCTACTCAAATTCGATGGAAACATATTAGCACATAAATAAACTTTAAAAGCATGATTGAAAATAAGTTGAGCTATTGTAAAGTCGAACTCGTTATAGGCTTCACACTTTTTTCTTCATCCACTATTTTTAAAATATGATAAGAATTGTAAATGTACATCTTTTTAATTTTGATCATTAAAATCAACTAAATATTATCATATCAAATTGAATTGTTTAATAAAAGATCATGTGGGATCCAAGTATAAAAAATCTAAGTCATTAAATGGCACATGTTGCTTAGACTTTAAAATCAAGTAAGAGATGCTTGATTAATTATTTTTTCAAAATCTTCAAAAATATTAGGTAATTAGATACCAAGGGTGGAGTTTTTAACATGCTTGGTCTCGGATACCTTCCCTCATGCTAGGTCCAATGCTACGGACGTCCAAATGCGCTCACAAACTATAGATGTCACGAATTCACAACCCCACACCTTGAATTATAAGGAAGGAGGGAGTCATTCCCTCCCAACCCATTGAACCCACTGCCACATCACTTTTTATTTTTTATTTTTTTTTTATCTTTCTCAATCCACAACACACGGAAACCCTATCTTTTTTAACCCACTCAACCCATTCAATTAAAAAAAATACAAAACAATCAAAGGTAAAATCTTAATTAGCAATAGAGTTACCGGCGGTACCACTCCCGCTTCAACGGGTTGGTTAATTGGTTTCACTAACCCACTTCATCATCTCTTTCTACTTTTTCTCTCTCATTTTCTCTTGTACCATGTGTTTTAAATCTTGTATCTTAGTTGTTTTGTATTTTTTTTAATTGAGTGGGTTGAGAAAGATAGGATTTTCATGTGTTGTGGGTTGAGAAAGATAGGATTTCCATGTGTTGTGGGTTGGGAAAGATGAAGAAAAAGAAGAGACAAAAATTGATGTGACAGTGGATTCAGTGGGTTGGGAGGGAACGACTCACTCCGCCCTAAGGATTTATGTGAAGCATGAAATTGTTGTAGACGTTTTCATCGCTAGATGAAGTTCAAAATTGTGTAAGATGTTCGGATTTGTCTGGTTCATTAGGGTGGATAATGCGGAAAATTTGGCATGAAGCATATGCTCTCCGTAGATTTGAAACTATAAAGTCTTTGATGTAACATACTATTTTTTTTAGTTGTCGGTGCAACTTATGTTAATTGAAACCTTGAATTTATGAAATAGCATTGGAAGAAATGAATTTGAAAGCAAGAAATTAATTGTGGGAAATATGATGAAAGGATGTCCAGGACACATATTATGTTAAGTTTTGATTCACACAAATTCAGGACACATATTATGTTAAGTTTTGATTCACACAAATTCAATGCTTGAACATGTTTAGAGAAGTTTCATGACATGTTAGATGTCTATAGGAACATAGTTAAATTACAAATAAGACAAAAATGATAGTTCTTTTTAGAATGACTAACTTACATATTCACTACTGTAGCCCCAAATCTATATATTTTGTCTTAAACGAGACTTAAACCCTCAACCTTTGTCTCAAAGACACATATCCAAGATCAACTTTTATAATAGTATGTTTCTACTTACTAACATTATGGGACAAGAAAGTAAAAATAATGGAAATGTCCATCAATAACTAAAATACATATTGTAACTACTTAAGGACATTGAGCGAGTGATATTATGTTTCATAACGAGAATGGTATAAATAAAAGTGTGTTTGTACAAGAAACGAGACAAACCAAAAGTATGTTGCTATTAATCAACTAGTGAGGCAAAAAGGGAAATAAATGATTTGATGGGTAAGGTAAGGAAATAAAAAAGGTAAACTACTTGGAATCACTACATAAGTGTTATGTTAGCTTCAGAAGAACTTATAAGCCAATGGACATAAGAGTAGGTTGTTATATGTAACCCTAAGTATGAAACATTGTGGAAACGATTAAGTGTCAATGCTTAACTTTCAATGATGATTTACCATAAATAGAACAATGGAGGTGATTATGTTGTTTATATACAAATGGAATGTATAAAGATTTATAGTGGATGGATGGGGCTCAATATAAGTGACAATTATGGATGTGCATGAATCAACTGGGTCGATTTTGACCCTAAACCAAACACAAATTGGACAACATCGGTTTTCAAACATTTTAAAAATAAACCCAAACATAAATTGATTGGTTTGTTGTCTTGAATTTTAGGTATTTTCTGGTTCGGTTTCAGTTTTACTCATTTCAAACTGAAAATTTTAAGTTTAGCTAACTTTGTCATACAATTAACTCGTTTATATTATATGTATATATAAAATATATTTTTAAGCATCTCATACAAATCAGTTAAGTTTGGTTTTTTCTAGTTTTCTCATTCCAAAAACTAAACCCAAATTTTTGGTTTTTGAAAAAAAAAAAACAAACCTTTAGTTTATGTTCGGGTTTTATCATGTTTTTCGGTTTTTGCTCAATCCTAGTGAAAATGGCCCGAAAATGCAAGTTATGTACACTACGTGCGACCATATTAGCCTATAAACAAAAATCCATACGGCCCGAGTGATACAAGACCTTATTGTTCCTTATATACAGTCTGAATCACGTCGGGAGATGATCTTGTGTATCATGCACAAGTACTCAACAACACTCAACACTCAGGGTGACCCATTGACTAAGGCTTTGTGTGAGAACAAGATCGATGCGCAGGGACAAGGTTTGAAAACTCAAACCTTGAGTGAATGCTTGAGATCAATGTCTGCTTGCTAATAGATATTCAAGTCGAGGCTGGAAAGACCAGTCAAGTCTTAGATAATATGTTTAACAAATGATCAAGACATTAATTGAAGACAAGTAGTAAATGATCAAGGTAAAGTTAATAAATGAAGAACAAGAAGAATGTTTTGAATATGATAAGAGTAAAATGCCAAAAGTGAGTGAAAGATTCGTAGTTGACTTGTATTTAATGCTCCTTTAAATAGGAGTGAATGTTACAACGAATTAACCTAGGTGTTTACATAGGACTGGACAAAAGAGATAAATCTGACATTCTGATTGTCCTAATACAACTATAGACTTAGTCCTATGAAACGTTACATCAATAACAAGACAAAAAACAATAAATTCACAAGAGACAAAACAAGATGTTCCGGATCAGCATGCATTCCGGACGTGAGGGTCAGCTCCGGAATGCCTTCACTCTTCTCATCTCCTTACTTGGTCCGGACCACTCTTCACTTCGGAAGTCACACTCTTCGGAATAAGGACTTAGGATTGCTAGAGGTTCACTTTCAGGTTCCAACAATCTCCCCCTAAGTGAACTTAGCAATCCAGCAAGCTCAGTTCATTTCTTCCTTGATGAAGGTGTAGGCTCTGAACAACCATTCTCGCACCACAATGTACCACGCCAGTTGACTTACAAACTTTGCCTTGACCTGTTCCGGAGCATCAGACTTGGACGCCCGGGATATGAACTTCTTCAGAGCTTTGGTCGGAACTAGGTGTTTGTCAATGACTCGGAAGAAGTCCTTCTTGTTTGTTCTTCTGGTGGTGTAGACAAACCCTAGAACCGGTTCTTCAATGGGACCGTCTGCAAGAATTTCAGCTTCCGGAAGAACAAAGTCGATCTTGGCAACGAATTGTTCTGTTCCGTAGAGGTGTGCAAGCTCGTACTCACACCGGCAGAACTCAGCAACGTAATCTTTAAGAAAGCTGAGAGTTGCGTGGTAAGCACGCATACTGATGTCATCCTTTTGATTTTATCTAAAATAAGCAGCTAGGGTGAGGATGTCGTTCGGCTTCATTGAAGGAAAATCCGCATCAGTAACGGTCCAGGGAGTTGGCTTGTTCCGGAGGAGGTGGAAACAGAATAGGGGACAGTTCAGCTCAAATTTTACTAAAATTTTTCTTCCGAAGCCTTGAACTTTGGTGATCCTCTTCCTTGTCCACACTTCCTTGAAGGGTTGAGCATTCTTTGCATAGAAGGTTTTGAGCCTTTCTCGCTCTGTCCGGATGATCACTTCCGGATTATCGGTCGGGTGAAGCGGAGCAAACTTAGTGTAGAATTTGCTGTAATGAGAGAGAGGAAGATCCAGCTGATCGGCATCATTTTAGGGAAGTTCATAGTATAGGCACGGAACAATTTCCTGAGCCTTAAGAATTCATTCACGGCAGAGAGGAGAGATGTCACGCATCGGATCAGGATTGTCTTTCAGAGATTGGATCCGGATGATGTCCTCTAGTGCCTGATTTATTTCCTCCTGAGACCATCCATGTTTGTGCTTGGGGGGAGTTCCGGAGTGAAAGGCTTGTTGTTCGGCAGTCATTGGTTTCTTCCCTTTGTCTCGTTGAAGCGCAGCTATGGCAAGCTTCATATTTTCGTCGATTGAAAATTCCGGAGTGGGGTTTGGAAGTGGTTCTTCCGGAATATTATCAGGGGTCCGGAGAGGAGAGCCCTGGTCGATCGGAGCAACTTTGGGTTCCGGAATGGGAGATTGAACTGAGGGAGTGGAACGGAAGGCTTGAGTAGTCAGAGAAGATTTTGCCTTAGCCATTTTGATAGCCATTTCAAAAGCTTCCGGAAGAGAGGATGGCCAGGAGACATCGGACCATATCCTCTTTTGTTCTTCGGACATTTCCTTCGGAATGGACAGTTTTGGAGCTTGAAGACCAAGAACTCCTTTGGGAGCTTCATCCGGAACATATATGTCTTCATTTTCGCTTCACTCTCCTTTAGTGATCCCTAGGATTCTGGAGACGATTTGAACGTCATCATCTTTGGAATCCAGGTCCTCATCCCGGAGAGTGAATTCCATGGTTGGTTTCCATCTTCTGCTTGGGCCTTCTTCCCCGCTTGCATCGGTGAATCTCGGAACTGGTGCAAGCTGCAAAACCTCTTTCAGATCGTCAAATTTTGAGAAGACTTTCTGAAGGCGGGGCCTGATCAGAAAGATGTTTGAATGTGCTGCTGAGGATGGCAATCATCTCATCAAACTTCCTGTTCGGAACATCAACAATGTTCCAAGTTGAGCGAAGAAGTTTGATGAGGACTTGTTGAATAATGAGGTTCATCTCATCCTTCTTCCGGATCTCCTTCTCCAGCCGTTGAATTTGTTTCTCATGACGAACATGGGTCTGCTTGATTAGGTCGTTGGTAGCAGACACCAAGTCATCATGAACCTTGAGCATTAAAGTGATGGTGTTGAGGTAGTGATCAACAAGGATATCGTATTTGGTGTCGACTTCCTCCATTGTATGCTTGAGCCGGAGGGTGATCAGCTGATCCAATTGGGCTTCCCTTTCCGCAACAGATGGTCCTGATTGCTGGGACAGGGACTGAAGAATGGCATCGAGTTTGTCATCAATTCCGGAGACTTTTTGATCCAATTTAGTGTTTAGCTCAGTTACAGATGCCTCAACAGATGACACTTTCTTCATGGTGTCGGAGACATTGGTGCGGATTTCTAGCAGAGCAAAGGGGTCAACATAGTCAACAGCATTGGATTCAGTGTCAGAACTCAAGTGTTGCGGAGGAGATTGGTTGAAGGAAGGATTGGTGGAGGGACCCGGTTTGGTTGTAGCATCATCTTCGTGAAGTTGGGAGTTGGATTCTCCGTCCGGAGTGGTTGAAGAAGAGGATCCGAAGTCGTAAGTAGACTTGGAGACCGATGCCTTGGATTGGTAGTGAATTGAAGTCATGAGATGTGCATCCGGAATGGTTTTTGCATCTTCTTCCAGCATGATTTCTTCAGAGATTTCTTCTTCCGGATCAGTATGAAAAATACTTTGATGAGTGGTGATGGGGGGCAGTTCCGAGGTGAGCTCATTGATAGCATCAGCGTCAGTGGGAGGAACATAGGGCAGATTGCTTTGGATGGCCCTGTTCCTCATGGAAATAAGCGTGGACTCCACCTGATCTCTGGTGAGATCCGGACGTTTGGATGCGGCCATGTTCACAAAATCTTCCCATAGGGGATCGTTAACACCTGGTCGTCATGTACGCCTTACGGGTATCAGACCGGTTGAGGCTTCCGGAGGTGGAGAAACTGCTCCTCCTCCTGAAAGCTTGGTGTCAGGAACAGTGGTTCCGGAGTGCGTGCGTGTCGAAGAAACAATGAGGGTATCAAAGGTAACTAATGGGTGTGTTCCATGGGGCTGTAAGGAACTATGTTCAACACCTGCATCACCTTTTTGGGAAGGTGAGGGTGGATTATGTGGAGAGTCCCCGTGAGTGTGTGCTTGTGTTTTTGAAACATCGACGTGTGCCTCGGATGACTGGGTAGGTGGGGTGTGCGGATGGCCAGAATCAGCCTGAATGTCATGGGTGCCCTCCTGTTGAGAGGGGGCACTGACTTTGGTTTTCTTTTTGGTTTTGGGCTTAGTGGGAGAAGCCTTTCGTTTGGCTGGCTTCTTGATTATGGGCCCGGACTGTGTAGGCTTGGCTTCTTCCGAGATGGGCTCAACAGAGACAGGGGCAGGTTGTGTTGGGTCAAACACAACCGAAGTCTCTAGATGTTGTTTAAGATAAACGGAATCGGAAGGGATAAGGGCCAACATATGGTCCGGAAGACGTCTGACCGGACCAAAGGAGGATTGGTCCGGAATCCTATAGGCCTTAACAGTTTTGAAAGTGACACATACCTCTGGAGGGATGGTGTTGATCGGAAGCGGTTCCGAAAGCTCCATGAATACTTGTTGGAGCGTCAGTGCCCAGAATCGAGGGCTTGAAATTTCGTTCGGCTTCCGCTTGGTAGCAAACTTGCAGAAGTCTTGCCACAGGACTTCCGGAAGATCAACATCATTCTCCCGTCCGGAGTAGATGCTGAAGACAACATTGAGCCAGTCTTTGCTTAAGGTGTCCGTACCTCCATGCTTTCCGGACAACCCTCTGAGGATGATGTGCATCAGAACAGTCCACAGTCCGGACACAACAGTCTTCTTGAAATCTTTGGCTCTGTAGTCTTGAGTGTACCCGATGTAGTGGAGGAATGTCTGAAACTCTTCAGTCGTTGGCTCAACTACTTTGAATCCCCATGGATTCACTTTGACACCAATCGCCTTGAGAAAGGTCGATTTGTAGATAGGAACCATTCTGTCCCCAATGATTGCAGTTTCGAGGCTACCATCGACAAGTCGAATACTGGTGAATGCGCGATGAAGATGATGAAGAGGCAGTGGAGGTTCTGGGGTTTTCGTGAGGGTAACTGAAATGGGGTGGTTTGCGATGAACTCAATCATCACCCTAATCGATTCGTCATAATCCAGTGGGTTCAGAGAGAACAATTGAGTGGTGTCTCTCAAGAAAGGTTCTTGATCAGCAGGGGAGGAGGGTCCTTTTGATCCTTTGGAAGTTTTCTTCGTGGCAATCGATTTCTTTGGGACTGGAGCAGTGGATTTGAATTCTTGAGAGGACGCCATTGTTGCAGGTTATGAGTTCTTGAAGAACACGAAGAACAGTAGACAGAATTTTGGGAGATTGGGGGTTTTGAGAGCGTAAAGAGGTAAAAGGGATTTTAAATGGGTATTTATAGGTAAGGGAAATGGTTCGGGTTAGGAGAGTAATGATGAGGATCCGGAAAGAAAATGGGTTGCATTTAATGTTGGAGACGTTGATTGGATAGGGGAGGTGAAAGGTGAGGTAATTTGTGGCTAAAAATGGAGAATTTCAACCGGCGGTTAGATGGTTATTTTATGGGGGCGTGCGATCGTGTCACACAAATCGAGGATGATAGGATAGGATCTTCCTGAAAAGTAACCGTTGAGAAAACCGTTTCACCTTAAGGTCCTTTGGTATTCCGGATGAGTTGTTTCGGACAGAGTATGATCCGGAGGATAAAAAGTTGTGTTCCGGAACATACTAGTTTCAAAAGGAGGTCCGGAATGTGAAGTAAATATGGAGCAAGTTTTGGTTTAGGAGCAAAAATTCAGTTTGATTGACAATTCCGGAGCAGATTTGAAAATGGTTCCGGACCAAGATTGTGAAATCCTTCCGGAGCAATTTTTGAAATTCCGGGGCAATTTTGAAATTCCGGAGCAAATTTGAAATTCCGGAGCAAATTTGAAAATTCCGGAGCAATTTTGAAATTTCGGGGCAAATGTGAAATTCTGGAGCAAGTTTGAAAATTCCGGAGCAATTTTGACATTCCGGAGTAGAATTCCGGATCCAATCATGAAGTATATTCCGAGATGATGATTCTAGCACCGATGTGGACTTAAAATGGCAAACGATCAGGATGAACTGTACAACTTAAAAAACTCAAGTGAAGGTCAGAAACAAAGATGAGTAAAACGATCCTAAGTATTCCGAGAGAAAGTAGTTCCGAGATGAAAAGATTTTAAGATCGGAACTAGATTTCTTTCAAATACGTCTATCAAAGAGAACAAGTCTCTTGAAAGAACTGAGGATCTGGTACCATCATACCCAACTTGTTGAGAAAGCCATTGAATTTGGTTACATCTAATGCCTTGGTAAAGACATCAACAATCTCATCGTTAGATGGAACAAAAATGAGTTCAATGTTACCATTAAGTACATGATCTTTTATGAAATGGTACCTTATATCAATGTGCTTAGTCATGGAGTGCTGAATTGGATTATGAGAAATCGCAATAGCACTTTGAGAGTCACAATAGATCGGAATGCGTTGAAAGCGGTAACCATAATCCAAAAGTTGAGATTTCATCCACAGAACCTGAGATGTACAGCTGGCAGCAGCAATGTATTCTGCTTCGGCTGTAGAGAGTGCAATGCAGTTCTGTTTCTTGGATGACCAACTGACCAAACGACCACCTAAGAATTGACAGCCTCCTGAAGTGCTTTTTCTATCGAGTTGAAGACCACCATAGTTTGAATCAGAATAAGCTTCCAGTAGGAAGCTCTCATTTCCTGGATACCAGATTCCGAGACTCTTTGTACCTTTGAGGTATCGGAATATTTGTTTCACAGCCAAAAGATGAGCCATCTTTGGGTTGACTTGAAATCTGGCACATAAACATGTTGAGAACATAATATCCGGACGACTTGCTGTGAGATAGAGTAGGGATCCAATCATTCCACGGTATTTCTTTTCATTAACAGAAACACCCAAAGGGTCGGCAAAAATCTTGTGTCCGAAGCCCATAGGTACCTTGGCGGAGGCACAGGTATCCATTGAGTATTTCTTGAGAAGTTCTGAAATGTACTTCTCTTGGTGGATGAAGATACCTCTGTTTGTCTGTTTGACTTGGAGGCCGAGAAAGAAGCTTAATTCTCGATTCATGCTCATTTGGAATCGACTGATCATAAGTTTAGCAAAATCAGCAACCATAGATGAATTCGTAGATCCAAAAATGATGTCGTCCACATAAATTTGTACCATCATGAGATGCTTTCCGTTTGATCTTCAGAATAGAGTGGGATCTAGAATTCCTCTTTGAAAACCAGAGCGTTTGAGAAAATCGGTGAGAGTCTCGTACCATGCTCGAGGAGCTTGCTTGAGTCCGTAGACAGCCTTCCGGAGTTTATAACAGTAGTTTGGAAAGGAAAGATTAATAAATCTGGGGGGCTGTTGAAGGTATACTTCAGTGTCAAGTTCACTGTTAAGAAAGGCACTTTTAACATCCATTTGGTAAACTTTGAAGCCTTTGTGAGCAGCATAAGCAAGGAAGATTCTGATAGCTTCAAGTCGTGCAACAGGAGAAAATGTCTCGTCATAGTCGAGCCCTTCGATCTGAGTAAAACATTTAGCTACCAATCTTGCCTTATTTCGGATGATAACTCCTGCATCGTCTAACTTGTTGCGAAATACCCATCTTGTACCGACAATGGGATGATTCTGAGGAGGAGGCACGAGAGTCCAGACTTCATTTCGGTCAAATTCTGGCAGTTCTTCTTGCATGGCTGTAATCCAATCAGCATGCTCCAATGCTTCCTTGATGGATTTGGGTTAAACCATGGATATGAATGCTGAAAAATGACATTCATTTTGGATGTTGGTAGCTGAGCGAGTTTGTACACCAACATTAGGATTACCGATTACTTGGTTCGGAGGATGATCCTTCGTCCAAACATGTAATCGTGGGAGTTCTTGTGCAGCCGTCGATCCTATATCAATAGTGGAATTGATTTGCTCCCCCTGAATGATTTGAATATTGGGATGGTGCTCCCCCTGAACTTCTGAACCAGAGAGGTTTACATCATCATCAGAAGGGAACTCAAAGAAGTTTTCATTTTCATCAATGTTGAGAGGATTTGAGTCATCGAAATCAGCAGCTACATCTTGGAAGCCATCCACATTTGATTCAAGAGAGGGATTGGCAGTATTCACCCCCTCAACTTGAGAAGGTTGAAATGGTTCGGAATCAAATGGAGGGAGGCTTGGAATCGGACCGGAGAGATTTTGAGAAACTAGAGCTTCCGAAGGAGAAATTGGAATTAGAGTTGGTCTTGATCGAGATTCCGAATCAAGAGCGGTTTCAGAAGGACCAAAGAGAGTTTCAAAGTCAACCTCAAGAATTGTTTGAGGGTTCGGACACCCTGGCGGAGGAGCATCGGACTCCATGATATGAGTTGTGATGTGAGTGGGGCCAGAATTCCGAACGAAGTTGTCATCAAAGGTAATATCAAAACTTTCTTCCAGAACACAAGTTCTCCGGTTGAGAACTCTGTAAGCTTTTGATTTGGAAGAGTACCCAAGGAAGATGGCTTCATCAGCTTTAGGTTGGAACTTGGTAAGCTGATCATGGTTGTTTTTGATGAAGCATCTACATCCGAAAACATGCAAAAACGAGATTGTTGGCTTCCGACCATTCATTGCTTCGTACGGTGTCATGTTGAGGCGTCGATTAATGATACTCCTATTTTGAGTGAAGCAAGCAGTGGAAACAGCTTCAGCCCAAAGATAAAGTGGCAGATTTGCAAAATTCAACATGGATCGAGCAGCTTCAACAAGGGTTCTATTGTGTCTTTCAACTACACCGTTTTGTTGTGGAGTATAGGGAGCTGAGAAGTTGTGGTCGATTCCTTTTTCTGTGAGAAATTTCTCAATGGTGGAATTAACGAATTACGAACCATTATCACTTCGGATTCTACTAACTGGAAGTTTGATAAGAACTTCTATTCCTTTGATAAAATTGATGAGCTCAGAGGCTGTTTCGGATTTCAGCCTTAGGAAGAAGACCCAGGTGAACCTTGTAAAGTCATCAACAATCACAAGAATGTATTTCTTATGATGAAGACTTTCTACAGTGGATGGTCCACAAAGATCAATGTGTAGAAGTTCCAATGGTTCCGAAATGGACTTTTCTATGATAACGGGATGACCCTTCTTTGATTGCTTACCACACTCACACGCAACACATAAATGATCATTTTCGAACTTGAGAAGAGGTAAACCTCTTACCATTTCGCCGGATACAAGATTATTCATGTACCGAAAGTTCAGATGTGCGGGCCTTCAGTGCCATAACCAACTAACGTCAGGAACAGCTTTGGAGAGAAGGCAGAGTTGCGGTTTGTCAATAATCATGTTGATGTCAAGCGGGTACATGTTCTTGTTGCGAAGCGACTTTATTAACCACTCTTTCCGGTCTTCAGTCATTACATAGCTATACTTTTTGCAAAATTCCACACGACGACTTGAATCAGTGAGATGAGCAACACTTATCAAATTATGTTTCAAATCAGATACATAATCTACATGTGAAATAGAGAAGTTTCCATTGGTGAGAGTCCCATAACCACGAATTTGAGAATTGGAGTTGTTGCCATATGTCACGTAACCAGCATTTGGAGAAAGCTTTAAATCTCGCAGAAAATCTTTCTGCCCCGTCATGTGCATGGAGCAAGCACTATCAATATACCATATTGTTTCTTGCTCCGAAGCACAAAGTGTTGGATTAGTGTCTAAGTCCATAACTATTTTGGTATGTGCTTGACCCGATTATGAGGTTGGTCATTTTGGGTTGCCTTCACCATAGCAATATGTAGGATGAATTAAGGAGAGAGAAAGGTTTAATTATGATTTATTAATATATTATAAGAATAATATATTAAAGGAGAAATCATATTGTTTAATTAATATTAGTCAAGAATTAATTAAGAATTAATTTTGTGACTAAAAGAGATTAAGGGGACTGATATTGTAATTATAAGATAGTTACAAGGTTGGGCTTAGGATCCATTAGATGGCAATGGACGAATTCTACATGGAGGACCATAAAGAAATCGTCCAAGGGCCTTCTGGAATGGTCCATTGGACTGCTTAGGGCTTAAGCAGTCAGATTAGGGTTTCCTAGTTGTAAACCCTAATAGCCTACATGTATATAAACGACCCTTAAGCCCCAAAAACGTGCACAAGTGTTCCTCTAGGGTTTCCAACCGTTTTTGGTGCATCCTCTCTCCTCCCTCTTCATCCAAGTTGCTTAGTGGTGTTTGTGACTCCATTAAAGGTGCAACACTTGAGGCACTAAGCTTTATGAAGCCAATCAAAGCAAGGATTGATTGTTATTGCTATATAACAATCAAAGGTAATTACTAAACCCTTATTTCAGTTCTTATTTGATAGATTTAGGGTTTGTAAGTCTTGGATTCATTGCATGTACAATAGAGAAACCTAGATCCAAGCATTAGGGTTTGTATGAGCACATAGGATTGTTCTTATGCTTAAAACCCATCACAAAGTGCCTGCAAAGATTAGTGAGTAATGGAGTTTTTAGGCTCCGAATTAGATTTTGGGACATAGGCATGGGCTTTGGACTTTGATTGTGACTTGGGAACAACTTTGTGTTGCTGGGTGGCATTCTTGGTGATTTTTGGGAACAGACAGAAGGCCAATGTTTTTCATCTATCCAGTAGTCATATTCAACTACTTGAGGGTTCCGAACTGACTTCTTCGGACCTATGCCATTCGGAGGATTGGTAACTTTTGTTACCTCCAGAATTGGTGTTTCATTAACAGATGTTTTGACTTTCCACACAAGATTTGTTCTTGAAGATTTTGAAACAGTTGTTGTCTTTACACTTATGGATTTGTTTGATGACACATTGTTTTTGGAAAACTTAGGTTTAATAATTATGTCATCAGATTTTGCAATAAAAATAGATGAAACAATTCGAAATTTTGGTGAAGTGTTCCGGATGGTTTTGTCATTGACATGAGCTTGAGACTGAGTAGAGCTAATGACTTCCTTAGGTTCCATACGAGCAAGAGGTTCAGATGGTCTTTTTAGGATCCTAGTAGGAACAAAGGGGTTTTTACGATGAGTTGGTGCTTTGGAATTCCGGGATGAATTTGATTTAGAGTTGGTAAGAAACCTGGAATTTTGTCTAATCATAACCTCTTTTTTGTGAGCATTTCGAGCTTCTAATTTGGGATCTACAACATCCTTCCTATTCAACATTGGTTTTCTTTTAAGATGAGGTGAGTATTTAGAAGTTTGTCCTTTGGATGGATTCTTAAACTCAGGAGTAATGGGAACCAATTTAGTCTTTGAACGTACTAAGGAATCCGATTCACATGAATCAGAGGATGCGTGGCTTGAGACTTCAACTTTATCATCTAAAGATGCCCATACGAACTCAGAGTCATTGGTTTCAGTTGTCTCCGGAATAATTTCCTCAATCACACAATTGTTCACGTGATTACTTTTAGGAACATAGTCTACACAATTTGTGAGACTATGATGAAATTTTGTGGTCCGATTCAGGTCCAGGTTTATCAGAGGCGGAAGAGGCGTGGAATCAGGACGCTTGACAACTATTAGTTTAAACTCAGGAATTAGGGACTCAAAATGGTCTTTAGTCTCTGGAAGTGGTGACAAGGGAGAAACAGGGGTGTCCGAATGTTTAGTGTTCAGAACTTCTCCCATGAATGTCAAGTTTTGTAACTCCTTCAGGGGACTAACAATTGGTTTCAGAAACTCGCTTCCGAGACCAGGAGCTTTGGACCATGGATGACGAAAATTATGAGTCATCCGAATGTCCGCTTCAAGTATGTCTACAGAGTTATGCAAAAGCATCTATCTTAGCATTAAGACGTTTGTTATCAGAAATCAAAATATTGCGTTCAGAATAAGTGATTTCACATTTATCTTTCAAAATGATACATTCATCTTTTGACATTACAAGTTCATGCTCTAAAGACTCGATTTTCAATTTCTTATCCTCAAAACGTAACCTAAGACGACTTAGTTCACAGTCCTTCTTCTCACTGGCTTCTATGGCAGACTCATAGGCTTTATAGATGGTTTTCATATCTGTTTGGATTTGGGTCAGATAAGGTTCATAAAGAGTCAAATCAAAATTATTATCAAAGATCATAGATTTTACCTGCTGAACGATGCTTCGACCTGGTGGATCGTTGGTGGCCATGTAGCAGTAGTGAGGTTCAGCAACATCATCATCATCTTCAGACCCAGAAGACCAATAACCTTCATCACATTCAACCGTTTGTCTTGCCATCAGACACATATTCCTTCCAGTTACCATATCATCATCATCTCCGGATGACCAATATCCTTCAACATCTCTTGAAACGGTTGTAACAAAGGCTTTCTCACTTTCAGCCATTTCTTGTGCTCTTCGGACATAATAAGCCGAGTCTTTGACTTTTGGTTTTTGTAGAACATCAGCTAGACAATCTTTGGCAAATTGGTTTGCATGTCCACACTTATGACACAAGATCTTTGGTTTGTCCGATTTGGAATTTTGAGAGGATTCCGGAGCGGAGTTTGGTTTAGTGAGGTTAGGCTTGTATGCAGGAGGATTTTCGGAAGTTGGTTTCGGTTCCGGAGGGGAATATGGTTGAGAATTGGTTTGGTGAGGAGCATTGAATCTGTTTTGGTATGGTTTGTAAGAGGGATTGAAAGGACGTTTGTATTTCATTCAGAGTAAGGCGAACTCTTGTTGGAAACAGAGTTCAGAATCCATGGTTTCGGAATCATTAGCAGGATAGATTTATGTGGATAAGGTAGGTACGGATGACTGAATCAATGGAACAGTGGGTTTGTAAGGTTCCAGAGCAGATTGATTCGGAATGGTTGATTCAAAAGAACTGATGAGGGCAAGAGGACCTCCGGAAAGTTCCCTTATGGTTTGAGCAACGTTTGATTCATGTCCTTGAAGCTCATCAAAAAGTTGATAGAGTTTTAACTTTTTCAAGGAACCATTGCTTTGAAGACAAGATTTTACATTTTCCCATCCTTTGCCAAGACTGTTTATGAACTTAAGATTGTACTCCAGAGGAGTTCGGACAATCCCATGAGCAGTCATGTTGTTGACAACAATTCGGTAACGGTTGGAGGCAGAGGCCACAGATTCACCTGGAGTAGTGCTGAAGGTGTCAAAGTAGTTGGCAACTGAGGTGAGGCGCTTGTCCTTCATATTTTCCGAACCTTCAATCAGATCCTAAAGAGTGTCCCAAATTTCTTTGGCTGATTTGCATAACTTAATATGCTCAAAGAGTGAAGGAGGAACACCAAACACCATTTCTGAGAAGGCGACTTGATCAACATGTAGTTTTTCGATATCATCTGCAGTTAGAGGAGTTGGACGAACTTCATCTTCTCGCATGAGCTGAGCAGCTGCATCTCTTACAACTGTTCTTACAGGAACATGAGGGCCTTCTTTGACGGGTCTCCAGATTTGTTCACCTTTATCTTTGGCTAGTAAAAACCTTTCCATTCTAACTTTCTAGTGATCATATTCTTCCACAACTAGCAATGGGGCACATGTAGGGCCACCCACACTATTTGCGATTTGCATTGAAATCATTTGCTGAGGATTAGAAGCAGCCATTGAAGTCAAGATATCTTCAAGCTAAAGTGGTATATAGAAGAACCTTTATCATTATCACATAAATGGTTGAGATACCTAGGTAAATTCAAACCAATTATAATCTGATCTTATGGATTCAAAGGACAACCACTCAAGCTCTGATACCAATTGTGAGAACAAGATCGATGCACAGGGACAAGGTTTGAAAACTCAAACCATGAGTGAATGCTTGAGATCAATGTCTGCTTGCTAATAGATATTCAAGTCGAGGCTGGAAAGACCAGTCAAGTCTTAGATAATATGTTCAACAAATGATCAAGAAATTAATTGAAGACAAGTAGTAAATGATCAAGGTAAAGTTAATAAATAAAGAACAAGAAGAATGTTTTGAATATGATAAGAGTAAAATGCCAAAAGTGAGTGAAAGATCCGTAGTTGACTTGTATTGAATGCTCCTATAAATAGGAGTGAATGTTACAGCGAATTAACCCAGGTGTTTACATAGGACCGGAAAAAAGAGATAAATATGACATTCTGATTGTCCTAATACAACTATAGACTTAGTCCTATGAAACGTTACATCAATAACAAGACAAAAAACAATAAATGCCCAAGAGACAAAAAAAGATGTTCCGGATCAGCATGCATTCCGGACGTGAGGGTCAGCTTCGGAATGCCTTCACTCTTCTCATCTCCTTACTTGGTCCGGACAGGTTCCGGACCACTCTTCACTTCGGAAGTCACACTCTTCGGAATAAGGACTTAGGATTGCTAGAGGTTCACTTTCAGGTTCCAACACTTTGATATATGTGTTTTAAGTGATCGTAACCGAATTTCAACTTCATAACTACTAAAGCATTTCTACAAATGTATGATGTGTGTTCTTTTTGTGTGTAAATGACATTTTGAAAGTGAATTCAAGTTCTAGTGTCAAGGATTAATACAATCTAACTTAGATTAAAGATATGTGTTTATACTCCATCTTTTATTTACGGAATTTCAAGCAAATTAGGGTATAATACTCAGTTTTGTAAATGGATTCGAATGTTACAATTATGGATTGATACAGAATGACAGAGCTTTGTAAATGCTAAACATTATGTTCATAACATGAAATAGACATGAATTATGAAGCTATAAGTGTGAACTTTATACATAATTGGGTATAGTCATGAAATGTGAATTCTTTGTATTAATATGAAAATACGATGAAATATGCTGATCAGATTTTGTTTTAATATATAAAACTATATTATAGAACTTAATGATGGATGAAAAGTATTATAAGGGATTCACATGTGTAATGCCCCGTTTCCACTTTTAAATATAATAGAGTATAAACGTTTTTTTTATAAAACTCAAAGTGAAAATATATTATTTTTTAGCAAAAGTAATCTAAAGGAAAGTTGTAGTTTACTCAGACACGATTTCATCGATATAAATTTCATAAAAATAGAGTTTATATGAGAAAGTTACAACCAAATGAAGATAAGACCAAAATTCAATTACGTGGTGAGTTGACATGAGGGGTGGCAGCAGTGTAAGACATGTGGCAAACAAGTCGACATGTGGTATGGGCACGGTGCGTCCCATGCTTGGGTGTAACACGTCAAGATGTTTTGGTGGCTATAAACCGCAGCTTCAAGCCTCTTCATTCTCACACATTCTCTCTCTTAATCTCTCTCCATTTCTCTCTTGATCTCTCTCAAATTTCTTTCTCTATGGATTGTTTTCTCGTTCTCGAGTATCACTAGTAAAATGTTGAAGGTTTGTAAGGATCCATCAGAGAATGATTAAGCTTCAAGGTTATGTTCGTTGTTTCCCGAGTCATTCGCCAATCGAGTTAATATGTTCTTGGCGTGTCTGCTCGCTAGTTGAACCATAGTTAGCTGTTCAATTATTGTTCATGTGAGTTTTCAATAACTCTCTTATTACGTTGAGCTTTCATGTTCATGTGTATTTTTGTCCATGGATACCCTTTTTGGTGGAGTGAATAAGGTGTGGGGTTCTTGAACATGAGTGACCCTTAAAGGGAAGTGGTCAAGATTAATGATGATCATGAGTAACCCTATAAGGGAAAGTGATCATATGAGTTACACTAAATCATTTATTATATTAGTTGTATATGTATGTGTTGATCATGAGTGACCCTAAAAGGGGAAATGGCCAAGGATATAGGATGATCATGACTCATTCCTATAACTAGAATTGATCAATGTGTCATGATTAAACCTATAAGGGAGAGTACGATATAGGTTAGAGGGATGGATTATATGAGAAAATCCTTCTCAAAATCAATTAGGGGGAAGATGATCATGACGCGATGTGTGATCAGTCTTCATTTATATGTTTAGTATGTATTAGGATTTGTATGTTATGTGGAGGTATATGACGAATACAATGGGTGAGTGTTGTGTAGACTCACTAAGTGTTTTCTCTTATAGTTGTTATTAATATTTTTTCAAGATTATCAGAGAAGAACCCAGGTTGATTACAGCAGCATCCGCATTATATTTTTGAAACTATTTTGAAAATATAAAGTCTTTCGCTATTTACTCTCAATGAAAAACGATTTATGCAACACTATAAGGATTGATTTTTTTGAATGATATTTTATGATCAACTTTTAATTAGGACAAAACAGATCGTTTATCCTTTTGCAATCAGAATGTTACAAGTTAGTATCAGAACCTTAGTTTAAATGATTTGGACATACATCAGTGCATGTCTAAACTTAAACCGAGATTCAAAATTTTCAACGCGTTCAAAATTCTCAAAGTCTTCAACTTTTTCGGAAATTTTCAAGAAATTAGAAAATTTTGAAAGAAAAACTGTCAGGTTATGAACATGGACTTGATCCCATTTCATGTTCTTGTCTGATATTGTTTTAAAAGAAAAAGAAAATGCGGGATAAAGAGTTAGCCGGATTGCAAAAAAGATAAGTCTCGCTTATCTATAAGTTATATTTTGTGTATGTAAAACAAAATATATTATGTCATTAATATATTAGCTCGTTAATATGTTAGCTGAAAGGTTGTTGTAGAATGAGACAATAACAATTATATGAAAGATTACTATACACAGTAGCAAATAATATAATGATTTTGTGTATGTTAAATATTTAGGCTAGGATCTTTTCTGGAAATTGTTTGTTAAAAATTGCATGATTAGGAGAGATGCCTTATTTGTCTAATGTGTTACTTAGAATCTATGTTCGTATTGATAGGATGTTAAGTGAATACTATATGGTTGTACCCAATTAGTTAGATAACATGAAAATTCTTGATTTTACCTTATTGAATGGTTCTTTTTTGATATATTGTATTAGGGTGGAATCAATTATTCTACCATCTATCAAATTCTCAACTATGTACGACAATGAAATTACAAGGCGACTTGTCGATATTAGTATAAATTTCATTTCGCACGAGGGCATGCGGGGGAGGAATCCTAAAAAGAGAATCTAGGAAAAAGTTATAATATGTGCTAGTGGGTCAACAATTTTATAATGTATATAGCACTCCTCTGACAGGCGTAATGAAGTGATAGATGCTCAAAGCTTTAGAATCCTTAGAGGATGATTTAGTTAAATGTAGTGGATATTAGTCGGACGTGAAGTTTCCTTATTCTCAACACTCCTCTGACAGACGAAGTTGGTGGTATAAGGAAAAATCTACATGGTTAGATTAGTGGTGGCACGGTCACATGACGCAAGAAGATCGAAGTATAACCGAAACAAGAAACATGAAAGAAAAGTCGTTTAAACGGCCAAACAAGTAAGAAGGCACATGATCTAGAGAATGAAATGAAAGGAAAAGAAAGATATCACTATTTTTCCTTTTATAATATATGAGTAAGTGAAGCTTAGCCAATGATATCATAAGATTTAGGCCACCGTCTAAGGAAACAAGTGGAGTTCCACATACATCTCCAAGGATATAACTATAGAAACATCACCATGTGTCACCACAAGTTGAAGGTCAAAAAAAAAGATAGGAAGCACTCATGGATAGATAAGGCTAAAGGCATCTTCCATATAATATTTTTATAGTAGAGACAAAAATGTGTTATGCCACAAACCTTATATACATATCTGTATGGTAAGAAATGAAAAATAAGTCTCAAGTTCGAAACTAAAGATGAAGGAAAACAAGGAATTCTTCCAGAAGCAGTAGATGACAGCATGTCAGAAGGGATAAATGCTAAGAAATACATGTTCACGGAGCAAGAGCAACCAAATAAGTCAATGAAATTATTGACATGCAATTATAAAAGTCATGATTCATTCCAGAATATGTCATCATTGCAAAAGATAAAGGTTGTAGTAGCAGCAAAATGTCAAACTGTGACAACTACGGGAAAAATGTCACCCACCACCTTAGAGATAGTAGAAACGAACAAATGTAATAGACCAATGATGTAAAGTTTATTTAATATTAATAAAAATATGCAAGTACGTCCTTTACAAATTCATAAAATATGCTTAGTTAGACCTACAGGCTAGAAATCAAGTGCGCAAAATGTTCTCACGTGTGTGTGTGTGTATATATATATATATATATATATATATATATATATATATATATATATATATATATATATATATATATATATATATTATGACATATTCGGAAAGTACACGTCAACTTGATTCTGAAAATATAAACTTCGTAAGAATCAGACTTAATATGCAGGAGATATGAATTTTATAAAATATAAAAATCAATCGTGCATAAAAACTTACAATGTAAAAAGTTAGAGAGAGATTGGTTGAGTTTTAGCTAAAGTCATAAAAAGGAAAATCATAGTACTCCTTGAGATAATATTTTTGAGAGGAAGAAGTCCAAAAACGAAGCATGTATGATAGATTTATGATTTTTATAAAATTATTTTAGAATACCCTCTCTTTACAAAGTATTAGGCAAAAAAAGAAAGTTGGAATCACCTAAAACAACCTAAAAGAAAGTTGTAGTAGTCGTCGAGACCATCGCGTGGCAATATGAGTGCCACGTCGTGAGAAACATATTAATCCAGTATGTGTCAAGGCTTCCATGCAGGTGCGTAGAAGGTTCTATAATTGACACGTCGCCACGTCGTGAGAAATAGATGTTCACGACGTGGGAAAGTCTTCATGCACGAATTCGAGAAGATTCATATCGCCACGTCATGGTATGTAATTGTTCACGACATGGAAACTTCATTATGCTCGATTTTCTTCTCTCTTTTCCTCTTAATGTACGCTCCAACCTCCAAGCTTCCAATTTTCTTCAGTTTTAGTCTTTTTTCCATGAAAATGTCCATTTCGGCTACAAAATTGAATTTAAACTATATAAGTACCAAATATTTTTATATTTAACCAAAATATAACTCAAATGTATTAAAACAATGCATAAATATATGTATAAATATATGTATAAATATGACACTAACAAAATACCCCACACTTGTCTTTTGCTCGCCCTCAAGCAAAACTTATTTTAATATATCACGTAGAACATAGAATACCAAAATCACTCAAAACAATCCAAATTGAACTCACTAATTACATCTCACCTCAATGCATGTATTTGTGTCTAAAATATCCTAAGTACTTCGTGAATCCTAAATAATAATAATATTTTAAACAACATTTATTTTTGGCATTCCTATCACCTACGCCCTTTTATTTACCCCATTTCGTTTCAAAAGTTATTGCCAAATTTCAAGTGACATGACTTTAAAAAGAAAAATACTATATGATATAATTATCCTAAAAATATAACTAAACTTTTATTGCAACTTCGTATTTTTGTGGAACTTTTTCTCTTTTCTCACTCCTGAACTGTTAATTAATTATTTATATATAACTAGACTCAAAATGCAGAAATTAAATAGATAAACTTGGAAAATTGATTTGCTTTATTTTTAAAAGAAAGGACCCATGAGATAAATCGTCATCGGTAGGATTTTTATTAGGTCTAGGTATTCACAAAACAAAACTTACTATGTCCCTCAAACTACACAAGGTCGCGTTTTTGTCTCATGATTTCACTAGGACTGGGAAGCCACAAATACACTATACCATATTGGCTTAACTAAATCTTAGAGTTCGCATCAAATCGTCCCGCACAACACTAGCAAACTAGTTCAAATGCAATAATATCAAAATTAAAATGTACTAGATTTTCAAAATTAGACTATTTTTGCAATTCTATATAATTAAAAAATTGTATCTAGCATTTTTCTAATAATAACTTTAATGCTTGAAAATCTTTTTTCGACCCCTTACCGCACACTTATTTCATACAATTGCCTCATTTTATGCATAAAACAAATAAATCACATAAAAGCAACTAAAAGGGGGAAAAAGGAATAGATTTCCCTGGGGTAGTAGTGGCGAGATCGAATCTGATTTTTATGAGAAAGATTAACATCTCTAAAATTTGTTGGAAACTGGACCTCTTTTTCTTGTGAATGTGCCGGCAAAATAAAAACAAGAACTTTGACTTCGAAAAATGTGGTGTGTAAAACTTCAAAATAATTAGATGTTCAGCTGTCACGACGTGGGAAAGTGTTTTCCCCCCTAAACATCTGCCAAGGAAGTAGGGAATATTGCAGAAAACCCCTGATGTCAAGATACTCCATAGATAAAACAAATTTAGGCTCGTGACTTTATCCCCATGACTTTTATGGTTAATTCTAAATGTGACAAGGCGGTGGATAAAGCGATGGATCGGAGAAGGAATTTAACTTTCTTGTGAAATCCCCAGATTCTAGATATTGTTCGCAATGGTTGTCCAAAACCCATAATTGTTTACACCTTCAAAAAAAGTCTCTAGCCCCGACCCATAAGAACATGTCTTATGGCATCATGGCTTCATTTCGTTCGTGTAACCCCATTTTCCAAGCTAGCTTAACCAAACTACACTCCCTATATTGTCCCCCAAGTCTAAAGGTAAGTTCCCTCCTATAATGTGGGTCCTTCGTAATCTCCTCAAAGTTAACCGTTGTAAAGAATTCAACACAAAGTTCCCTATAAACCAGTACTTTGATTAAGAATAGGTTCCTCCATCCATTGCAAGTGATAGAAACTCCATTCCCAATAAACAACTTTGTTAAATATTGATTCATCCTTTCCATGGTTTCGTAGTGAATCAACCATGCCCAATAAAATTTTGGTGATACAGACACATCTCGGTTGTAGAGCCAACCCAGTCGATTGTTCCAAGTTGTTAATATTAGATTTTTTACGCATCAAATACACTCTAAACTAGGTAGCGGAAAAATCGAAACTATGATATACCTAAGTATACATGCAACCTATGGATCTACGGTTTCATGCTAATTACATCTACCTTAGAAAACGAAAATACAAAGAAGAAAAACATACCTTTTATGTAGCCCTTGATCTCCATGCATGAGATCTCGTTGCCACGAAGTTCCTTGGATGAGAGGACCCAAACCAGAATCCCTCTAATGGTATCAAACCAAATGAAACCAAAGAGTGAAATAAAAATAACTAGGAGAAGAGTCAATTTCACAAACCCTAAGAGGGTTAGAAATCTTCTCTATGGGAGGAGGAAGAAGAGTTGGCGAAACTTCAAGCCAAGGTGCAAGGAAGAATGAAATCCCTAAATTTATAGCCCTGGATCCCTTCCTAGGTTTTGTACTCCTTCCCATGTGGGACAAGGAGGCTACCATGAAATTCACTCCTTTTCCCGTGTGGGATGGAGTGATTTTCGTCCAACCCTAATTCCATAAGGGTTCTAGAACATTCCCGATTAACCAATTATCGATTAACGAATATTCAACCCTTTAATTAATTAAATTGTTAATTAATTCCCAAAATATATTTCCAATTAGTTTCTAATTAATTATTAACCAGAATAATTAATAAAACAATTTCTCCTTTATTTATTCTACTCAAATTTGGTCTCAAGGGCAACCCAAAAGGACCCTCTTAACATTTGAAATATTACCAATAGTTAATGACCTTGGACACTCTTTCCAACAGTCTCCCACTTGGACAAGTCATCAACTGTATGAGGACCAATACTTCTCCAATAATCAACAGAGAGTTAGCCATCTAATGCAACTATCAAACTCTTGATCTAATCAAGATTCTTCCCTTAGATAAGTGATCAACTATCCCTTCGTTTGATGATATCTATATGAACTCGAGACATGGATAATGGTCAATCTCAGAATTCAAGATTATGTTTCCCGATATAGATTTGTGATGAATGTATCTGACTACTAAATTGAACACATCAATTCCAGTCATGGCTCGGCCAAGCACTTTAGATGTCAGCACCAAATCATCGAGGGGCTCATAGATATCACTTCTCATGTTAAGGCAGAAGGAACAAATAAACTTCTACTATATAGTTTTTTTCTACTTCATCATGTCACACATTGAATTACCCTTTATAACTACAAGTTACAGATAGCGTTGGAGTAAACCAATGCATAATAGAATCATAGAGCAAAACTCCACATGTATCTAGGTTTGAAGAATAGAAGATATTATCGTCTTAGAATTACTCGTGACTGGATCCATAAAGTAATCTCTAAGTGTGGGTTGATCCAATACTTACATCTCTACTAAGTACTTTCGATTATAAGCGCAATCTCCATACTATGTCCATTCATTATGGAAAATCCACTAAGACTCATGACAGTCTTGAATCACTACTTACTTCCAAGAGCATGACCGATTATGGACGTTTGAGTAAATTAATACTCGGGAAGTGGGTTCCAAACATGCAAAAGGAGAACACAATATAAGCTAATTGAAATGTTGATATCCGTCATATATTAAGATCTCCATTTAATAATCGCCAAATCGAATTAACACTTATACTGATTAAGTTCTCAAGTTTAAAACAAAATAATAAGAGTGCTTAAGCCAATTCATTTGTAAATCTAATGCATCTCGACTTTGTCTGACTGTCAGACTTGGTCAGTGACATTGACATTGGCTTATGGAATGGATCGGCAAGATTATCTTTCGATATGACTCATTGACTATGATGTCTTTACATTTGACTCACTATCAAATGTGTTGGTACTTACTAAGTATGTGTCTTGTGAGCTTGTATGACTTGAGATCCATACTCGAGATAAGTTCACCCTTATAGTTACAAGAAACTTCAAAAGGACCATCAATGATTGAATTTCAACAAAGATGTCACTAACGAATCTCTTTTAGTCACGTTGTTTTCTTTTCAATTTAACCAACTTCAACATATTCTAAGTTTGTTAAATCCAATATAGTGTATTACTTAGTACTCTTCCAAGCTAGTCCATCACCATTCAGTAACAACGCGAATTCTAATTGTGAACATAATCGTCTTTATCAATATAAAACTTAGCATCAATGTAATCTTCACAATGACCTCTTCCATACTGTCAAGATCCTTTCCTCTGTCCTCCTAGGACACTTAAGAATGATCTTGATCTTGATTCATTAGTTCATGCCAAATTGATCTGATCTAAATTGTCATGCTCAAGGCATACGAGTCATCAGAATCATATGGGACATGACTCATAACCTCTAGTTCAATAGTAGAACTAGGAAATTAGCATCGCTCAATGGCATGCCATATTTATTAAGCACGGACCTTTCCAAGTTCTGCATGTTGAGTTTCTTCAAGATTCCATGTACTTTGGCTTAATCCAATGAATCACTTTGATTTATCTCCATAGATCCTTGTTATGTATATGTATTGTATCTCCCATGTATAGCATAGTGAAACGATTCCCATACCAATCCAAGCTTTTACACTTGCTAAGTTAGAACATAGTTCCCTATGAATCGTACATTGTCTATGTACTAAACAAGGGTGACTACAATGCTCCCTCTAGCATTGACATATATATATATATATATATATATATATATATACACACACACACACACACACACACATATATATATATATATATATATATATATATATATATATATATATATATATATATATATATATATATATATGGCTTATCTATGTTTCTCAAAATTCAAACTCCTTAAACTTTCTCATTGAAACAAAGTTCCAATTACTCCTACTAGCTTTGACATATGCATGGCTCATCTTTATTTCTCAAAATTCAAACTCATTAAACTTTCTCATTGAAATAATGATCCCACTTGCGAGATACTTATTTCGGTCCATAAATGAAATTATTAATCTTACACATCCTTCAAAACCTATATTGGGTTGACTATGTATTTGTTCCTATCTATGCTTGTCTCTTCTTGAAGATCCACTTACACCTAATCATTAAGGCCAAGTGCTTGATCTACCAAGTTTCAACATACATGGACTGAATCTTGTTTTCCATGTCTTCCTTTCACTTTGTAGCCTTTTGGGCCTACTATAGCTTCCGATAGCTGGTAACTCTGATTTCTATCTACCAATGACTCATATACCTTAGTAATATAAACACTTATATAACTAGGTGTATGACGTCCTCTATCAGATCTATAAGGAAAAAGTGGAAATATGTCAGTTTCCTCAATTGCTCTTTTAATCCCGAATTGAATGCTATGTCTAACTTTAGGTTCTTTGTTGGTTGACTCTTGAATCTTATCAAGATCAATATGGATCCAACTAGCACTTTTGGATATTGGCTCCCTTTCTTGCAAGACTGCCCTTCGAGTGACATACACTTTGTTCTCAAAGGTTGTTAAACAACTATCCAAAATGCTCAATGGGTTCTCCAACAAGATAACACATCTCTATTCTAAGTTCTAGATTGTCGAACACTTCACGACGAGCGTAAGCCTCATAATCGTAAACTTCCATATGTGCTAGTAAGGGATGAATCCCACTTCACATATCATAGAGTGTTTCTTGAGTTTTTGTCAGTTGGTACATGACCAAAGGACTTCTCGTAACACTATTCATGGTACAATCCATGCATTCTTAGCAAACATAGTGTGAATCATCTAGTACAAAATCAATGAATGATTAATTTCTCTGTCCTACTAACACTCCTTGTGGTAGTGTTTTGAGTGGAGATATCTCGTGAGACTCTTTCACAATTCCTTAGATGATCGATAAAGTTTAGACGGAGATTGTCACTATAAGTGTCTTATCCTAATGCCCAGTTGATTCTTAACTTTTCTTTATGAGAGCTCTGAACACCTGAAAGGTTCCAGACTCATGTTCACACAAAGTCAGTCTTACCATGTATCGTGGTTAATCTGAACGGTCCATTAGTGCAAACTAATTCCAACAGATATTCACATCACCCAATGATGTGTTCATCATCTATCTTGATAAGCAAGATTTGCATTTATCAAGAGACTTGAGGTCAAATGATATCTAAAATCCGATCCAACTGGATACTTGGTAATGCATTTCTCATTGTATCCAAGACATTGATTCCACAAATACACTTCACCCAAACAATTTGGATGTATTTGAATCACTATGTATTATGGTCAATCTGAACGATCCATTAGTTAAACTAATTTCAACAAATATTCATACAATAATACATTTTATTCAAATATTTGAATCAGCTTTGAACTATTGTTACTATACTTGATTCATATATTTCATGACTTTTCTTTAACATGTTTTACATTTAACTAAGTCAGAACTATCTCATGAAACATAGTATAAACAATTTCAATTATAAGACCATAGACTAAGCATTTAAGAAAAGAATTGTCTTTTGATCCTATGAATAGTAGCAAGGGCTTGGCATTCATGATCAAATTTATCTTCTTTATGCTTCAGTCTTCTTACTCCATTTTAGTCACTGCATATTCTTGCAAATGTCTGTAATTAATCCTTAATAAAAAGACTCAAAGGATTAGAAGTATTTTTCAATGGTATTATGAATTCATATATCTGATTGAACACCAAACATGGGATAACTAGTTGTCTTTTGATCCTATGGATAGTAGCATGGGCTCGTAATCCATGATCAAATTACTTTCTCCATGTTTTAATCCTTTCACTTCAAATATATATATATATATATATATATATATATATATATATATATATATATATATATTGGGCATGTATGCTTTCTTAGTCCTTTCTTGTTATGGAAACGAATAGCTATCAAAACATGTCTCAAAATAAGCTTTCCTTTGTCCTAGGCGTTTTGGGCCTATATTAGGTTTACCAACACTAATAGTCTTTTAACCTATGGGCAATTGGTTTTCTTCTTCTTAACACTTCTATTCATGAGAGTAAAAATATGAGAGTGTTTTGAAGTTTGAGTTTCTATGATTGGTCATGTTAGTTTCAAAAGGAAACCTCAACATGCTACACAAATCCTTTATGGACATTCCAAGTTGTTCATATCAGAATCAGAGTGAACTGATTATATGTACACGTTAGCTAGTCAACTAACCCTAGTAAATATGTCAGTTTACAACGTATACTTTATAACTGCTCTTTCTAATAGTTTAGAAAGCAATGTTTGGAGTAACCTAGGAAGAGCTTTATCAAAGGCATGATCTTTCCTTTCGTTTATGAGAACTATTCTCAAACTACAAATTTATACAAGACTGATCATCCTCGTAGCTAATCCTTAGAGGTTTTGAAGTAGTAGATTTTAGTGGACAAGGTTATAGACATCATTCAATATCAATTTCCATTATAGTTTGTTTTACTTATCCTTAGAAAATAATCACACTAAATAAAATTATTTAAGAAGGCTAGGATCCATATTTGGCTCCATGATGTGTAAACGGATGACGTAAACACACAATAAAGTTATTTCGGTAGGCAAAGCTCTTTTCCAATTTTGATCACCACGAAATTCCTAGATCTTTGAGATTCATTGACTATCAATGGCATGTTAATCTCAGATTATGTTCATCTCAAATTCAATAAAGGGGTCGCCGCGGATCACTGAACAAATGGTGAATCGACCATACAAAATCGTGTGGTCCCCGGCTCAAGTTACGCTTGAGATTCGCGAGTTCCACATCATTCTTTACCTATACTCTCAAATTGACGTTCCGATTAACCACACGAGCTCCATCAACAAGTTATAAAGAGAATGTGCAACTTTTATGGATAAAATAAGATTCACATTAAATAGATTGTGAATTAACCATGCAAAATCACATGGTCCGCGACTCAAGTTACGCTTGAGATTTGCGAGTTCCATTTCATTCTCAACTATACTCTAAATTGATGTGTCGGTTAACCACACGAGCTCCGCCAACAGAATAGAAAGTGAATGCGTAATTTTCATGGATAATATGAACTTCACATTCTATTAATAAAACAGGATTTTGTTTTATACTTGTATTTAGAATACTTTTAGATTGACCATTATCACTATCAAACCCTTTCGGAAACTCCATTCTCAAAATGCAATACGACGGTGAGGGTGGTAAGCACAAAGCATATTAAAAACTAACCTCATTAGGAATCATAGAGACCTCCTTAAACCCCTATATCATAATGGATGCGCCTAGTCATGGTAAGACTGGTAATGTCAATATTTAAAACATACAATGACGCATGTTGTAACTTTCTTATACATATAATAGATACAATCCTAATATATAAGGGGTAAATTTAATACTCTTTAAATTTAGTTGTCTATTTTTAATTTTAAATAATTGCGAGGACGCAATGTAATAATTAATAAATCATGAGGGGTTAATATTCAAATTTATAAATCTAAAATAATATTAAATATTTAAATTCACTATTTAAATAATAAATAAATATTCAAATTCAAATAATTAATAAATCATGAGGGGTTAATATTCAAATTTATAAATCTATATTATAAATAATATTAAATATTTAAATTCACTATTTAAATAATAAATAAATATTCAAATTCAAATCTCTATTAAATAATATTTATTGTTTTCCAGATTTAAAACATTTTAAATTTGATATTTATCCATATTTAGCAAACCTTCAAATTTGAAAAATGAAAAAAATAGGGAAACCCTAATCCGGCAAGCTCACGTCGCGAGCAGCAAGCTCTCGTGTCATGAGATGCGACTAAAGGTTTTTTTTTCAATTACGAATTTTCAATCGTTCTTCTTTCACTGAATTTCAAACAAGTATTTACAGAAAATATGGATCTAAGGTGAATGTAATCATGAACCAATGACTCTGATACCACTGTTAGGTTTTCTACGCATCAAATACACTCTAAACTAGGTAGTGGAAAAATCGAAACTACGATGTACCTAAGTGTACATGCAACCTATGGATCTATGGTTTAATGCTAATTACATCTACCCTGGAAAACAAAAATACAAAGAAGAAAAACATACCTCTTATGTAGCCCTTGATCTCCATGCTTGAGATCTCGTCCTCCACGAAGTTGCTTGGATGAGAGGACCCAAACCAGAATCCCTCTAATGGTATTGCACCCAATGACACCAAAGAGTGGAATAAAAATAACTATGAGAAGGGTCAATTTCACAAACCCTAAGAGGGTTAGAAATCTTCTCTATGGAATGACGAAGAAGAGTTGGCGAAACTGCAAGCCAAGGTTCAAGGAAGAATGAAATCCCTAAGGCCCTATTTATAGACTTTGATCCTTTCCTAAGTTTTGTACTCCTTCCCATGTGGGACAAGGAGACAACCATGAAATTCACTAATTTTTCCCATGTGGGATGGAGTGATGTTCATCCAACCCTAATTCCATAAGGATTCTGGAACATTCATGATTAACCAACTATCGATTAATGAATATTCAACCCTTTAATCAATTAAACTCTTAATTAATTCTCAAAATATATTTCCAATTAGTTTCTAATTAGTTATTAACCATAATAATTAATTAACCAATTTCTCTTTTATTTATTCTACTTAATTTGGGTCTCGAGGGCAACCCAAAAGGACCCTGCTATTATTACATGCAAATATTACCAATAGTTAATGACATTTGACACTCTTTCGAACAGTTAATTGAGCTCTCGAGCTATTGCTCGGGAATTGGTAAAATGAGTGTAAATTCGATACGTTCCCATGAGGTTTCTAATTAGGTTCCCTTATTGGACGCATAATACTTCAAAATAAGAAACAAACAAAACATAAAACAAAAATAACAACAGTTTAGCAAAACAGAAAAATTCAGATTATTTATTTCCAGTTTTCACGTCATAATACCTATTAGAAATTAGATCGGTCAATCGTAACCCTATTAAGTCAAAATCCTTCCACAATATTCCAAGAGTTTTGTCCATCTACCAATATAAACACATTCCTCATAACATTCAGCTCTATTTAAGCTCAACAAACTTGAATTCCTAATCCACAATCAAAACTCTAGTCCAAATTAAATAAAATGGGGCTAAATTAAACACAATGGAACAAGAAATTCTTACCTTGGAGATGAGAAGTACACAAATTTGGAAGAAAATAGTGATTAAGGCCAAAAATTCGAGTAATGGGGTAAAAATAGGGAGCACGTGTCGTGAAAATGGTTTTGGTAAGGTGAAAGCGAAAGTGATTTAGGCTACAAGTAATTTGGTCACCCTTCCCCAGCCCTCACATCGTAACCATGTGATTGTCACATTGTGAGGATGAGTACATGTGCCAAAATCGGGGTTCGTAAAAATCTCACGGCATGAACAAGATATGTCCACATCACGATGTTGTTTAAATTAAAAAAAAATCATTTTTTTTCTTCAAAATTTGATAAAAGCCTTCACCAATATACTCCAACGACCCCACACTTGATTAAAAAACAGAGAATGAACGAGTGAATAATCCTAGAAAAATTAAAAACGAAAAATGAAAAAAAAATAAAAGGAAAGAAAATTCAAACCAAACACGGGTTGCCTCCCGGGATCGCTTCTTTTGCAGGAGTCATGAACCGCACTCCTACCACTCTACGTTGTGCTGGTTGGGAATGGAATCTCCATGTTCTCCTTCAATTTGATCCTTTTTCGTTTGTATGTCGTAACCCTTCTCTTGTATGCTTTCTTTGAATTCTCCTTCTTTCTCGGGTTATCGCTTGGATCGTGCTTTCACTTTATCCCTTTACTTTGTATAGCCACTTCATCCTTCTTTTTATCTTTATCGGTTTCCTTCATTCTAACATCCTCCTCTTCATTACTAGGTTCTTCATCTTCACTTGCCTCCTTGACTTGAGCTTGAGGGGTTGTAAAGGAAAAACTTCAAAAATCATGGGAATTGATGCTCTAGGATTGCTATATTTCACTTCTTTCCTTGATTCATATTCTTTTGGCAAACGTTTGTCTAAAGCTAAAAGCTCTTCTTCCATCATCTTTTGTAATTCTAGAATTTCATCAACTCTTTCTTCTTCTAACTCCATGCCATTCTCTTTGTCTTCATAGAATTCCTCATCCATCCGATCCACAAATCATAATTCATTTCTCACTCGCAAGGATTTATCGTCTCCTATTACTCCAAGAGTAATTTCTTCATCACCAACTCGTAGTGTAAGTTTAGACCTGCAAATGTCGCCTAAAGCTCTTGTGGTGTTAAGTAGCGGACGTCCAAAGATGATAGTTACCTCTTCATCTTCTTTCATGTCTAAGACCACAAAATCAATTGGAAAAACAAATTTTCTAATTTTTACCAATAAGTCTTCAATAATGCCATGAGGATAAGTGACAGATCCTCCACCATATGGATTGCCATTCTCGTGTTCTTCAATTCCGGTAAATTAAGCTTTTGGTAGAATGAATATGGCATCAAGTTGATACTAGCTCCATAATCGGCCAAAGCATATGTTATTGTTGCATTTCCATATTCACTGCAATGTGAGGCGTCCAAATTCACACGCTCTTGTACTAGTTTTGGCAATTGTCCAACTTGAGTTTCAATGTTTGATATGGAAGCTTGTTGATTTCTCAATGTCACGTCAGTTGCATTATTCCTTTTTTCACTAGCTTCCACAAACCTATATAATACCGATTCAAGATTGGATTTTTTTCTCGAGTGGTGCTTGTTCTTTCTGTCAAAAGCCTCACCCTTGTTGTCGGTATTTATCTTATTTTTCTTTCCTATACTCTTCATAGGGCTTCCATTCCTTTTTAAGCTTTCTCTGATCTTCATCATACCACTCACCACCTGAATAGCACACTTGCGCTTTCATGTTCACGTTATCATCTAAATCACAATCCTTGGTTAAATGTGGCCCGTGACAGTTGTCACACCCAACTTGCATCGTGTGAATGTAATGTCCCATTTTCGTGATCCTCCTATCCATGCTCTAGCGTTGCAATTATTGAAGCAACATTTTCTTGTCCTTCTCTCACCATTAGCTTTTCCTCTAGTGAAATCATCGTGATGGTTGCGATATTCTCTTAAGTGCTTGATAAATTCTTCTATTAAGGACTTGTTGGTTTCTAGATCCTTCTTTGTCATCGGTCCTTGAGAATCAAGAAGTTGGTGGGTGCCTGGGTGCACACACTGATCCCATTGTAAAAGGTATAGATTTCTTGTTGTACGTTTAGATAATGTTGAGGACAATTGCGAAGTAGCCCCTTGTAATGTTCCCACGCTTCATATAAAGATTCCTCATCCAATTGTTGGAAGTTTTGAATGTTCTTCTTCAGCTTAGCTATCTTCGAAGGAGGGTTGAACTGTTGAATGAATTATGTTCGAAATTTGGCCCATGTCGTGACCGCTCTAGGTGGAAGTGACTTTAGCCGATCCTTTGTTGCTCCCTGAAACGTGATTGGAAGCATCCTTAGTAGCACCACATCTCGTGTTACATTTGTAACATTGAAATAATTTGCAATGTCAAACACCTCATAAATATGTTTGTAGGCATCTCTGTGATCCTTCCCATATAATGGAATATCTTTGAGCATAGTGAGGATATGTACCTTGAGTTTAAAGTTGGTCACGCTGGAATTTCTGGTGGTACGAGACTTGGCCCATTGTCATTATGCATTCGCCTATTGTACTCTTCCATGGTCATTCTTTTGATGTCTCCCATATGTTCTACCTCACTTTCAACCTTGCTCTCGGTTTCAGTTTCTAGTTCGTACCCGCTCTCTTTCTCGTCTGGTTTTCTCTTGAAATGTGAGATCACGTCGGTTTTCAAATCGTCTCCTCCCTTTTTCTTGTGCTTTTTCTTGTGAAATATTGATTTGGGATCGTCAAGAGGTGGCACAATCTTTGAGGAAGATCCTGCAGTCATATACTACTGAAACAAAACAAAGAAAACACGTCAAACAAATAAAAACTAAATAAACTAAAAACTAAATTCATTCGGTTCTCACATCGTGGCAAGTATATCTCCACGTTATGAAAGCTGACTAAACAAAAAGTTAAAACAGAGCAGAAATAATTTTTTGCGGCTTTTACTCCACAAAAAGGATCGATTAACTAATATCAATTAAATTAAAACTAAAATAAGCTGTTCCCCGACAACGCCGCCAAAAACATGTGTTTTATTATATATACTAAAAACACTATTAAATTTATAATCCTAATCATTCGACTCTGCTAAAACACAAATAGATAGTGTACCTAGTCGCGTAGTAGTAAAGTAGAGTAAGTAAGGAGTCGATCACAGAGAACAATATTTTAATTAAGAAAATAAAAAACTAAAAGTTAAACTAAGAAAAATAACTAAAATTGGGGGTTTTAATTGATTTTACAAGTTTAAATTAACTTAAATTAATTACTAAAAACTGTAAAACTAAAACAAACAACTAAAGACAGTTTTTAATCAAGAGAATACGGATACTTCCATTTAGCTTCGAATCAACCTTTTCCCTATGGTTAATTTCAATATATTGATTAATTTCAATTGGTTACCAAATTTAATGTTACTAGAAGTCTTGGTTCGATCTCCTAATGTTTTCACCAATTCATGAACTACTTGTTGGGTTTTATTTCAAAAATCGTTTCAAAAACTCATAAAATGTCAAACAGAAGACTTCAAATTTTCGAAATAACATAAGTAAATTTATACCCACCAAGGATCATCTTGCAAGTTGTAGAAAGATTAAACACCAACCAAAGAAAGGATGAAGAAATAACAACCTTTGTAGATCTTTGGGTCCTCTTGGGAGGCTTGGAGGTAGATGGAGAATGATAAACTTTAGAGATATCAACAATGACTCAACTTTATGTAGAATGCTAGTTTTTTTGTATAAAACTCTTAAGACTCTTAAGCTTGAAGTTCATAACCAATATGAACTTAAAGAGAGCATAATATAAGCAAGTATTCTTCAAGTTTAAACTCAAAACCAGAAAGAATAGGAGAGAACATGCATGTTACAGTTTGAAGACCAAAAAAAGGAAAGAGTTCAAGCCTTCATAAAGCACTTTGTTTACCCTTAAGTCCTTAACTCTTTTAGCCATCCATGCACCTACACCTAAGTGTCGCTCATGCTTCTTAAGACATGTAATTATTTTCATTTAAATAATCAAAATCCCATAACATGCTTCGTAGAAGCATGCTACGACTTTTATATATAAAAAGATGGCAAACTTTGTAATTTTTATAAACTTTTTTATAAAATATAAACCTTAACCTTTTGGTAAAAGACAAAAAGTTCTTATGGTCCAAAATCTTGTACATGACTTAATAATTCATACCATATGAATTATATAATGTTACTTGCTAATGAATATTATTATGTCCTAGAAATAAATAATTTCCAATTAATATAAGAGATTATTGAATATTTATTAAAACCATTTTCTAATAAATAATCAATTGTATCAAGATTGTTGTTTGTGTAACCAATTAGTATCATATGTTAATTAGCAATATCACTTTAATATGATTCTTGAGCATAGTAGATCTTTCAGACTCCCACTTGCGCAAGACTCATATTAGATTGATATAGACAGTGGTGAACGTCTAGCAATATTTCACTGCCCCCATCAACATATGACTTTGTACCATCTATCAACGCCCAATTCCCAAAAATGTCAAAGCTACAATTGATGTATAAGGTGAGTTTATCACTTTTTTCACGTACATCATGTTGAACATGGGATACAGATCGCGATCAATCTCAATAGGTGATCAACTTTCGGTAAGGCGCCTTAGATGTCTAACTCTCAACACATAAGAGGAACAAATCTCATCTTAACTACATAAGCCTCTTGGATAATTCACACCATACCTAAAAATGGCTTTTTATAATTGCCCGGTTAAGAACCAGCATTTGATCATATCAAAGCACAACACTCCCTACACTTAAGCCCCACTATGTATCTCGGGAGTTAAGGATACAAAGATACTACCTTTTAATTAAGTATCATTCACGATAGCGATCCATGATATGAGCTTGATACGGGTCAGTTCAATACTAGTTATTTGATAAGTACCTATGAAAGTTGGTTACAACCCATTTCCTACCTTCATCTGGTGAAAGTCAACCAATCCAATTCATATTAGTCTTACTTCATAATTACTCACATAATTATACCTGACTACGAAGTTTTAGAATAATAAGATTATTCATGGATTGAACATGTTAATATAGAACACAACAAGTATTGATGTTATGATCATATCCCAGTATATCAAAACATTACACAATAGTTGTTGTCACAATGTTCTAATATCCAAATACTAAATCCAAATTAAAATTTCATTTATAGAATAATAAAGTCTTATAGCTGAAGTGTGATCATTCATACTTAGCTCAGAAGAAGGACTTTATTAATGGGTTCGACTAAACTTAATTTGTGTGAATCCTGTGAATACTATCATCTCCATATTTGACTTTACTATAGGTATAGTTAAATATCTTGGAGTATATGATTGGTGCTCTTTCGTGACATGGAGTCTCTTAGCTCGATTAAGTATACTCTCGAAGTCACAAAGATTTCTATGTGATCCTTGAATGGTAGAAATCAACATAGTTTTTCAATGAACTCATTCATCCAATCATATTAGATTTCAACTTCTAAAGTAGTTTATTCTTATTTTGTAGTAGATTTTGTCATTTTGTTTTTCTTGGACCTCATTCCAACTAAACTTACTCTTCATCCCACAATGAATTCATAATCCAATTATAATTCATAATTATCTATATTTGCTTAGAAATCAGAATCTTATGTAGCTCTTTACATGAAGATTTTATTCTAAACTAATTGTCTCATATACATTCTCTAAGTTCTTTTAAATTACTCTTAGAATGTTCCTATAGTCATCCGGTGACTTAACCATATATCTAATTGGTATCTTATGATATGCTCATAGCATGATCGTATACCAGGTCTTATACATCATATGTCATAAATGATGGATTCATTATCCAAGCAAATCAAATATAAATCATTTTAGCTAGTTTAAACCTATGAGCTCGGTTCCTTTTGAGGCTGACTCAAATTTAGTGCCATGTGACAATGCTAAGGTTCCTCCAAATGAATCTTCTATCTTGATCTCCTCGGGATATTATCAATATATGCATAAAGATATAAAACTTTTAACATTAAATTTATCTATCCATGTAGATTTTACATTCCAAGAATGTATCTTGTTCTTCCCAAGTCTTTCATTTTAGAAACACATTCTGAGTCAAGGTGAAAAGGCCTGACATGGTCAAAATGTAATTTCTTATGATTAAGTATGTCTCACACATACAATATTAGGAATTTCACTATGATCCTACTAGTTTTTAGTAAACACACATGCTCTATTCATTTTGATATAAAAGCAAACCTTGTGTTTTTATATTAAAATGATGATTGCAACATTGAGATGTTTTCTTTATATCCACAAGTGGATCTCAAGCTTTACACATTTTGTTAGGATAACATGGATTAAGAAAACCTCCAGTCGAATCTATATAGATATCTTTTAGTAGATGTCTATTAAGAAAAGCGGCCTTTCTTGAAATCTATTTGTTATATGTCATATTGAGAATATGATTTGCAGTAAATAATATCTTTGTTGATCTAATCATAGCTACTTGTGAAAAAGGTTTGATCATGGTCAATGTCATGAGTATGATGAGGACCATATTCGGTGACATGAGTATGAGAAAATCCATTTATAACAAGTCTTGCTTTAAATATGTATAGTTATCCATGCAATGTATTCTTTCTAGAAGAATCACTTACTCCTTCTAGCCTTGCTATAGGGAGGAAGTTCAATCAAGACCATACTTGATTATCATACATGGATTACATCTCATGTTCGTGACTCTAAGTCATTAATCAGATTCGAGATCTGACATAGCATCTGGGTATTTGATGGATTTTACAGAAACCATCAATAAAAGCTCATCAATGAGAGATTCCACATTTCTCAAGGCATATGATATCCACCATTGATGCAAACAATTTGTGTTTGTGAGTAACTATTATTCAATTTTAACAATCCCTTGTTAAAACTAGTGCCAACTGTTACTACATCAGGTTATGGTTCTTGAGTTGCTTCAATTTCTATGGACCTCCCGCTCACTTTGTCATTAGAAGCTTGCTTTCTACTAACTCATCTATCAAAGGAACAAGAAAAACTTATTCTTGGTGGGTTTTCATATAACAATCTAAGCCATATTTTGAGTATTATATAATATGTATTTAGTAGATTTTAGGTTTAAAAGCTTTAGTCCAACATAGGCTTAAAATCCACAAAACATTTAATAAGATAGGGATGAAGCCTTTCCATACAAAATTTTATAAAGAAAATATTATATCTACTTATTAGTTTGTATTTGTACTCAAGGTATGATTGATAGTGTTCTAGGTGTTATCCTAAGGAAATAAAAAGGATGACATTTCTACCGATGAGAAAGTAAATCATATCAAGTAAGATTTAATTCATCCTTTATTATCATTCAGGCTTTAGATAGTTCTTACCGGTTTGTATCTCAACTTTAAATTTGAAAACTTAAACAAAGGTTTCACAATTATTCTTTACCGTGTAAAATATAATTAAACTTGTTATAGTTATTAATAAAGTTGATTTGGTATCTTGTGCTAAATCTTAGACATTTATTAGAAAGGAAGTCATACAACATAGTGTATAATTCCTTAATAATTTATTTTCTCTACTACTTAGTGAAAATATCATTTGGAATCTTTTATATATAAATAGGTTTCACATATGTCAAATAAACTACATTATTTGCCTTCAAAGATCCCTTTCTTGAAGTTGGAATATGTGAATGTTATTTATATAATAAAGATAACAATGTCAAAGATGAGTTTGATTTAAAACAAGTTTAAGTCAAAAGTATTTTGCATATATAACTTGTTATTTATAAAACATTGATATTTACTTTATAAATTTTATTAGGAGATCTAGTTTCATAACGAGAATTTTAATCATTTCTGAATATGAAGGTGATCGTTATGAAAAACGATTTAAGTAAATAGTCAATCATTTATAAATTAAACTGAGACATATATTTAGACAACCTAAATTTAAAACATACATTGTTCCAAAACAAACATTTTTTTATATTACAAGTACATTATGTTCCTAGTATAATTAATAAACTTAATTCTAAGAGTGTATTTCCAACTTGATTATGCTCAGTTGGTTCCTTTTCTGTAAATATCTGCCGGCCATTTACAAATATTAGATTAACATTTAAGTATCAAGTACCTAAGTGTTATATGAAAAGTATGAGTTCTATCTAGTAGATACCTGAAGTACTAGTCTCTTCCAAACATTCTTTCTAGATAAGAGGAGCATATACTCTTCCAGTGTCTAGTTTCTCCACAAAAGAAACATGATCCATCTATGTTGGTCTTATTGGATTTCTTGGGCTTAAAGGTGTCCAGTCCATAAAACCTGGGCCTCTTAAATCACACAAGGTGATTCTTTTAACCTTGCACTATTCCAAATGTTTTAACTAGTTTAAAACAAAATATCACTATATTTATTGGAATATTTCTTAACTTGTTATATCCTCAGATATATATCTAAATTATTCAAGACTTCCTGGAAGTTAGGAATAACTATTCATAGTTTGATGTTAGAAACATTTTAGCATCACAATGATGCCTTTACCAGGTGTCATCTTCAGGTCAGTTGCTCAAAGCAAATAGTTTAGTACTAGGATTTTTAAGAGTATACAATTTTATATCTCTCACAAGATTCTCTCTTAAGACATGAATCCATTCATTGAAGTTGCATTTAGTGAATGTTATTGTTTAATTAAGTCATTTATAGAAAATGACAAATCATGGTAATGAGAATGTATTATTTGTCTACAAAATTTGAACAAAATTCATTTAGTATTTTCAATATTTAAACTCTTCAATAATTAATACCCTTTTTAGTTTCCAAAAACATTAATTATCAAAGTCTAGGATCCAAGTTGCAAAACAAATAAATGGTTAGGTGACATTTATCTCGTTTATTTGAATCCTACCCGGTAGATATCGATTATCAACTATATCTTACTATATAATTCCTAGATTTATGGGATCACTAAAAACAAATTTAATTAGACATGTTTGATTTCATCTATTCCTTAGAACTCTCTTGCTTAGGTGATCTTTATCACAAAAGAGTTCTGATCAAATCATCCAATTTGAAAAACATGTGTAATCGGCCTATAACTTGGTTATATAAATCGCGAAGACACCCCGACCATCAAAAGATAATACTAAGCGGTTAGGTGACCTTTATCCCACTAGTACATACAAGAGATGTGCGGGTGTTCTTCAAGATGGATTGCATAGATTTGTGGTTTGAAAGAGTCTTTTATATGTTTTATAATTCTAGTTTTAAAAATATATGATATCATGATAATTGCATGCATCCATTTAATCATGGTATCGATTTTCCAAAAATCATATTTAAGGTTCAAATATAAAATTTGGTTCTATATTTTGATGCAGTTCAGTTTAACCGATAATATCCAGTATTGAGATTGAGTTTGAGCCATACAGAACCTTATTTATTACTTAATAAAATTTCCTTTTATTATTAATATTTTGGAGTTTGAATAAGTTATAAAATCACCATTTTAGACTTATAATTTTACAATTTCAAAATTTGTCTTTAGTAACGTTTTAGTAAAACTTGTTTTTATTTTAAGGTTATAACTTGTTACATCTTATGTTATCGTTTTGAAAATTGAAAACCAAACTCCATATGATATTTATTTTGTCCAAAAAATAGTTTGAGTTTGTGAAAATTTAATTTATCAACTATACAAAATATTTGCATGAAAAATAAATAACACAAACATGCATTATAGTGTAAAACAAGCCAAGTTCTAGTGACACTTTTATGAGCCAACATAAAAGTGTCAAGTCCTTTCCTAAGGGACTAAATGGAACAAAATCTTCAAGTTGTTCTACATGTCGAATTCAAGCTTTCACTTGCATTGACAATATACTTTGTTGCAATTTCATAAAACTTTTATAAAAGTTATAAACCTTTATAAAAATTATATAAAACCGTGGGCATCCTCTTGATCTTCAAAAATGGCCTCCATCTTCATCTTGTTACATATTTTTTAAAATAAATCTAGTCCAAAACTAATATATTAAATAGAATAACAAAGATGAAAAACTAGCTACTTTTTATTACATACTTTATGAATAAAAGAATATTACAAACCATTTTAATAAATCAACCAACAACAACAACATAAAGGTCCATGACTTGTTTATACACTTAAAAATGCATATAAACATAAAACAACCTTTGTTTTTCTAAGACAACTTTAAGTGACAAAAAATCATGTAAGTTTTTGTCACAAAAATAACAATTAAAAAGTTGTCAAAGAAAATATGTATGAACTTATTTTTACACAAAAACAAGTTATCCATATTCTCCAAAAACTAAGATTTTCAAAAATCAAAAAATTTAACCAAACTTGCAAGGTGGCTCTGATACCAATTTGTTGGGTTTTATTTCACAAATAGTTTCAAAAACTCATAAAATGGCAAACAGAAGACTTCAAATTTTCGAAATAACATAAGCAAATTTATACCCACCAAGGATCATCTTGTAAGTTGTAGAAAGATTAAACACCAACCAAAGAAAGGATGAAGAAATAACAACCTTTGTAGTTCTTTGGGTCCTCTTGAGAGACTTGGAAGTTTATGGAGAATGATAAACTTTAGAGACACCAACAATGACTCAACTTGATGTAGAATGCTAGTTCTTTTGTATAAAACTCTTAAGACTCTTAAGCGTGAAGTTCATAACCAATATGAACTTCAAGAGAGCATAAGATAAGCAAGTATTCTTCAAGTTTAAACTCAAAAATAAAGAGAATGGGAGAGAGCATGCATGTTACGGTTAGTTGACCAAAGAAAAGGAAAGAGTTCAAGCCTTCATAAAGCACTTTGTTTACCCTTACGTCCTTAACTCTTTTAGCCATCCATGCACCTACACCTAAGTGTCTCCCATGCTTCTTAAGACATGTAATTATTTTCATTTAAATAATCAAAATCCCATAACATGCTTCCTAGAGGCATGCTGCGATTTTTACATATAAAAAAAAGTCAAACTTTGTAATTTTTATAAACTCTTTTATAAAATATAAACCTTAACCTTTTGGTAAACGACAAAAAGTCCTTATGGTTCAAAATATTGTACATGACTTAATAATTCATATCATATGAATTATGTAATCTTACTTGCTAATGAAATTATTATTTCCTAGAAATAAATAATTTCCAATTAATTATAAGAGTTTATTGAATATTTATTAAAACCATTTTCTAATAAATAATCAATTGTATCAAGTTGTTGTTAGTGTGACCCATTAGTATCATATGTTAAATAGCAATATCACTTTAATATGATTCTTAAGCTAACTAGATCTTTCACTACTAGGCAATGATCATGCACAAGTTGGACACGAAATTGATTATAATGATTTTGGGCTATGAATGATAAATATAAGGATTAATTATCTATGATAAAGACAAATAACCAAAGCACATATTATGGTCAAATAATGCTCTCTAGCACAGTCAAAGTAACTAACGTTATCACCTAATCTAAGATTTGGTCAATCACTAGCTCTAACAATTTAATGGTCATAGACAACTAGGTAACAAGTTCATGCAATCAAAGTGGTCATCTAACTACACAAAACTTGAAAGCTAAGCAATAATGTAATGTCTGGTTCCTGGTATGCATTTAACTCATTTATTTATTTATTTTAAAAGGGTAAATCGATGAGTTGGTGGCCCTAACTCGTCGAGTAGAAGGCAGAATACGCGCGGGGTTTAAGCTATCTACTCGATGAGTCAAGAGCCCTCGACTCGGCGAGTAGATCGGCCAGAGTGAAACCCTAATTTTGGGGTTTTACACCCTATTTAAGCTCCTTAACCCCCACCCCTTGGCCTTATTTCCAGCCTCCTTGTCCCAAACCCTAATCCACGAAACCCTAGAGCTTTATTTGAGAGTGTGCGCCATTTTGAGTGATCTTTGTGCAGTTTTGAAGCTTGTGGAAGAAGAAGAAGATAGAAGGCTCAATAGGGAAGGAGTAGATCCAGGAACTACACTCCATTTGCTACATTTTCTCGTAATCAAGTCTCCAACTTGATCATTCATTTCTTAGATCTATTTACTTCCATTTTATAAGGGTTTTGGTGCAATAACCTTGGTCTTTGGGATTTGGACGTCCCAAGTGACTTATATTCCAGATCTGGGATCTAGGAGGGGTTCCATGGCAAAAAGGTGCAAACTTTATGACCATGGAAGCCCCATGCAAGCTTATAAGCGTTAATATGGCCTTTTTAGCCCTAAGAGGCCATGCTTGGAAGGAAAGCTAGGATCTTTACGTGTCAAACTGATGTTCAAAGCCTAGATCTAGTATAGCGTGCTTTGGTTTAGGGTATTATGGCTTGTAGACCAAGATCTATGTTCTAGAGGATTAGGGTTTGAGCTAAACCCATTAAGAAGGACTAAGAGCGGGTAAAGTTGGAAACTTTACCCTTAAAAGTGTATTCCCAATGTGTAGATGAAGTATGAAGCTTGGATCTGAAGGATATGAGCTTAATCCATTGAGATGGCTCAGTTAAATAGAGGAACTCGGCGAGTCCATAGAGGGACTCGACGAGTTGAGTTGGTTTGTCCTGTTTTAGCTTAAGGTAGAACTCGACGAGTCGGTGAAGGGACTCGACGAGTTAAATCGGTAGATCGCAACTGTGAGTAGCCTGGGAACTCGACGAGTTAGATCGCGATTTCAGGTTCTAGGACTCGACGAGTTGATGGAACAACTCGACGAGTTGGGTCAACCAGAAGGTTGACTTTGACCCAAGCGTTGACTTTTGACCAGGGTTAAAATTGTCATTTTACCCTAAGAAGGATTATGAGATTTTGATTAAGTGTTATTATGAAATTGATAGTCAGGGAGTCGTCGGAGCAGCCATCAGAGATTCCTCACTCGAGATTTCAGCAGTCAGCCTTGCGAGGTGAGTTTCCTTCAGTAGGAACGGGTCTACGACACCAAGGCCGACCCGTATATGTTATATTATAGTAGCTGAGTATGGGCAGGGCCCGAATCTCATAGTAGTCGAGTGTGGGCGGGGCCCGAATCTCCATGAGAGTGGGCGGGGCCCGTAGCTCCTAGTTGCACGTTGTGTGTATGGTATGTGGTAGATTGGGGAGACTCACTAAGCTTCGTGCTTACAGTTTTCAGTTTTGGTTTCAGGTACTTCCGGTAGCAAGGGGAAGGGCTCGGGATGATTGCAGTGCACACACCATTTGTTCAGTCTGGGAGGTTTATACTATGATATTTTGATATACATTGATATGATGTTTGAGATATTATGACATGTGTTTTGGATAACAATGGTTTTATTAATAATTAAAAACGAAATTTTTGGTCTGTATTTTTGGGATGTTTCAAATAAAGATTGAAACTTTAACATATTAGGTAGTGAATTATCAAACACAAGCTAAACCAACTTCATTAATTCATAAAAATAGAAACTAACACATAGTATTAGGGTTCATCTAATCTAAACGAAAGTAAAATGGTATTAACCCATGATTATAGAAGTCAGTGGCGAAGCCAGCGTAAAAGTAAAGGGGTATCCCAGATTTTTTTGTGTAATATACAATAATAAAAAAAATAAAAACCATAATTTCATTAGATATAAAGTTCAACTTCCATAACAAAGTTACGTTTTAAAGTTCACCTCTTCGCTCACTTATTTTACGAAAGCGAGTAATTATATTTTCAGTCTTAACATTCTCTAATTCTTCCTTTTCTACACTACAAATCAAATCACCATTCATAAAATCATTACCTATTCTATTACTCAAATCAATCTTCAAAAACTTCATTGCAGAAAAACACCGTTCAACGGTTGCGGTTGCGATGGGCAAAACCAAACTTAGTTTTAATAATCTATAAACCAAAGGAATAGAGAGGCGCTTCCCAGTTTCCACCAACAAATGAGAGAGGTCTACAATTCCCTGCAAGTTGAAAAATCTCTCATCATGGAGCAAAGAGTGATAATAGATATCAAGTTGCCCATTAAGTTACGCCCTTTCTGAATCGTCAAAATCGTTTTTGTATATCTCGCTTAGCTTTAACAACTTTCCTTTATCAAAACTAGAAAATGAGTCACAAGGACTCAAATCCTCCATGTACTCCATCAACTCCGTGCCAACTTCACTAAATCTATCCCCAAATTCTTGAATTTGCATATCCAAAATCGTGTTAAAAATGATGTTGAATAGTCTTATTGGTCCTATGCTTGTGTGGGGTAACATAATATTCCGACATGTCCACAATTCCAATACTATGATTTGCAGAAAAAGCACATACTTATTCCAAATTTGTGGAAACCCATTTGTTCTAAAAACTAGCAATGCTTTCTTTGTCCCTTTTACTAACGAAGCCGCTTCCAAAATATCTTGATCTCTTTTTTTAAGATGCTTTGACAAGGTATCTGTGAGGCATAGAATTTTCATCATCAAGTGTAGAAGAAACACGAAATCAAGTGTCTTGAAATATGACAAAATACCCTTTGCTTGATTACGGTTAGATAAAGTAGACCCCTACTCTTTAGCATATTTAAGGACCACGACAACTTCTTCAAACAAATTCAAAAAACTTACAATTGCTCTTCCTGTTTCAGTTTCACCAATACCAATTCTTTCTTTTTGCATCTCTCGTATCATATCTTTTCTTTTACAAGACCCACAAACGACAGTAACCACCAAAGCTAGTTGTTCAAAGAATTCTTCAACATCATAATGTTTCTTTGCAACCGCCACAACCACTAATTGAAGTTGGTGTGCAAAACAATGTATATAATGTGCAGAACTATTTTCATTTAAAATCAAAGATTTCAAACCGTTAAATGCACCACTCATATTACTTGCTCCATCATAACCTTGCTCCCTCATCTATATATTTGAAAAAATTAATAAAAAAACTATAAGAAATAAAAATAAAACTAATATCGTATAAAAATTTAAAGGGATAAATATTTTATGATTTCTCACCTGAGTCATACTCAAATTATTGTTGGAAAATACGGTATCGATGGCGGCTTTAAGAGTCAAAGAAGATGTATCCAACACGTGAACAACTCTAATAAAATTTTCCTTTACAATCCCAAGTCTATCAATATATCTCAAAACTATAGCCATTTGTTCTTTTTTGGAAACATCACTAGACTCATCAACTAATATATCGAACACATCTTTACTAATTTCATCACAAATAGACTTGATTATCTCTTTTGAAAAACAATTGACAATATATTTTTGAATCGTCGGAGAAGTCAACTTTTCATTTTTTGGAGCATTTTCTAAAGTAACTTTAAAAATCTTCTCATTATCTTCTCTAATCAAATATAATACTTCGATGAAAAGTCCTTTATTATTAGACTTTTCCGTCTCATCATGTCCACGAAATGGTAATGAATTTTTCAATAAAAATCTACAACTACAAATTGTAGCACGTAATCAAATTTCATAATTACTTTTCTCAAGTTCCGTTTGCTTATGCAAGACTTCACCAATAGATTGGTTTTTTCTCAATAGCAAATCACACTTTTCTTGGGCCTTATGGTGATAACTTTGAATATTACCCATATGTTTCCGGAATGAGCCTTTTTTACTCCAATTTTCAAAGCCTTCGGTTATAAATGCATCTCTTCCACCTTGTTCCTCTACCATGTCTCCAAACAAGTAGCAACAAAAACAATATGCCTTCTTATTTTTTATGCTATAGTCTAACCATGGAAAATCGGTAAACCATTGCACAACAAAACGTCTTGGCTTATTACTATATAAGGTATATTTAAAACTACGCCCCTTTGGTTGACAAGACCCTTTAATCAAATATGCCCTCCTTATTTAATCCCTTTGATTAGGATTATAAGATGTAATCTTTGGCATATCCCCCGGTTCGAAGGAAGATCATTCAAATCAAAAGATTGTGTCACTTTTGGCTTTTGAGTAGGTTCATTAGATTGTGTTTCTTGTGGTTTTGGCGTATGTTGATTAGTTTGTGGAACTTGGTTACTTTCATTGGCCCTGTTTTTTTGGAAGTTCCTTCACCATTGTTGTCTCCAACATCTAACTGTCTTTTGAAAAAACTTTTAATAGCAACCTAGAATCAAAATATATGAACTATAAACTTGATTTCAAGCTTCAACAACAGTCAACAAATAACAACCTACAATCAAATTATCATTTATCAAGATATATCAACAACAAACTTGTTTCCAAGTTTCAACAACAAATGAACAAATAGATGATAGGAACCTACAATCAAAGTATATCAACTATAACTTGATTTCAAGTTTCAACAACAAATAATCATTAAGTATTAACCCTAAGTCACTAATTTAACAAAGTTAATTGGTAATTTCTAGTTTTTCAAACATAATGACAAAAAATTGGAATTTGAATTAACCTAAATACATAATAGGATTGAATATTTTTTTTTATACTAACTTGTTTCATTGTGATGGAGGAACTGAGGAGGAGGTCGTCGGAATTGAGAAGTCGACGATTGCGGCAATTGTGAAGACGATTCAGGGCTTCGATAAAGACATGACGTCGACGATAGGATGAGTCGATAAAACATAATACGATTCGACAACTGAGAAGTCGATGACGGAAGATCACAGAAGGATTAGGAGTATACGTCCAATTTTTTTCATTAAACTAATTGGACTTAATACCTCTTTGTTTCAATAAACTAATGGGTGCGGGCTTAAAAAATTTGGACCATTTGTGCTAGTTTGTATTTTGGACCATTTACAAATAACCTGAAATTTTTTTAGGGTAGCCCAAATTTTTTTCTGATATAAAACCGCAACATAAAACGCATTTTTTCCGAAAAAATTAACACTACTAAATTTCTTTTTGAGGGGTATCACGGGATACCCCGGGATCTATAGTGGATCCGCCATTGACTGAAGTAAAACACATAATCAAGTAGTAGACTAGATTAAACATGATTAAATCTAGGTAAACCGAAAGATTGATGTTTAGTTCTTGCTCTAATCTCTCTAACTCTTGATCTAATCGTATTCTGCCTTCCAAAGGTTCTTAGAAGGGTTATTGTCGCCTTATAATTACAGCTCTCCATAATTGCTCTCTGATTTCGACCTACTTCTGTAATTTATAGTTGCCTAAAATTGGTCTCTATGTTGTGGCAATATGAATTCCACGTCGTGAGAAACATATTAATCTCGTATGTGCCAAAGTTTCCATGCAGGTCTAGAGAAGGTTTTATAATTGACACATCGCCACGTTGTGAGACATAGATGTTCACGATGTGGGAAAGTCTTCATGCATGAATTTGAGAAGATTCCAATCGCCACGTCGTGGTATGTAATTGTTCACGACGTGGAAACTTCATTATGCTCGATTTTCTTCTCTTTTTTCCTCTTAATGTACGCTCCAACCTCCAAGCTTCCAACTTTCTTCGGTTCCATTTTGGCTACAAAAAAGAATTTAAACTATATAAGTACAAAATATCTTTATATTCAACCAAAATATAACTCAAATGTATTAAAATAATGTATAAATATGACATTGTCAGATGTCTAAGAATGTATTTCATTTCATGCATTATATAAACAATGATTTCAGTTTTTGTTTGATAATGCAAAAAGTGATACTTTAGTTTATAAAGATGGTTGTTTTAGGTTTTTAGGGTTTCTAACCCTAGTTTCCTTTAAATATGAGATTAACCATCAAACAATGATTTGGATGGATTTTTACCGATAAGAATCCTCTCTACATAATCATGTAGATTCCATTTAATCAATGAATGTCAAATTTCATATTTATTGATGGAATTAAGTGTTTCTGTCCCTAACTCATTATTTGAGTTGTGCATTGACAATAATGACTTCTATACGAGCTTATAAACTATATGATTTCCCTAGTAATATGCAGTGACAAGTCTAGAACGTAAAACCACATGGTTCACTATTAGATTGGACTATTAAAATATAAAGTGTAAAAACTAGATTTATACATATTTTTTTTTGCAGCGGCGAATCTATATTTTTTTTGTAGCGGCGAATCCAGGATTTAAAGTCAAAAAAATATAATTTCAAATCATGTTGTCAAGAATACTATATAAGACAAATATAATATTAAATTATTAACTTTAACATTAGAAATAAAAAATAAACATCATAAAAACAATAAACAAATGAAGATTTAGTAATTAATAAACAAATAAATTATTGGGACTATTCTAAAATCTTTGATCAAAGTTGTATATGGTATATAATTATAACCTAAAAAAATTACCAATCATTTAAAAAAAGTTGGAAAGATTGAAAACAAAAAAAAAAACATCCAACTAAAATGAGTAAAATCGATTACATTATCCTCAAAAGATAAAATACTTTGCTTCTAGTCTAGTTATATTCAAAATGGTGCTTAGTATATCTATTATACTTTATATTTTCTATACTAGACTACTAGACATTGACGTGTTGTGCTTTATAATTATTTGGATACATTATTTCTAGATGACAAAGTAAAAAGTGAAACCTCATACATGGAGATAAAGGAGGCTAGCCATCGGACAAAGTGGAGAAGTAGGCGTCCGATTGATCTCCGGTCAACATAAATTCACAAAGAATCGACGGAGGTGGGTGAAGGTGGACGAAACCGTTGAAGCAACCAGAGACAACAAATAATCGATGGAAATAGGCGGAGATAGGCCGACCTAAGTGATACTACTTCAAAGCTTAGCACCGACAGACAAATGTTGAGGACGGCGAACATCTTTGGGTGACCTAAATTTTTTTGTAAATTTTGTTTTTGGGGTTTTTTCATTTTTCAATCTTCTTTTATTCTTCCCTATCTATGATATTATTTTATTTTATATTATGTAATTTTGAAAGATTAACATTATTTGTATGATATTTGTAGAAAAGGTTTTTTTGTCATCCACCGTATCCAGTGGCGAGTTTAGAACGTAAAACCACATGGTTCACTATTCAAAGGAAACCAATAAAAAAATCAAAGATAGGCTTTGAAAATCTTGATTTATACATATTTGTTTTTGCCAAAAGCATTAAGGTGGTTCACTTAAAATATTTAAGGTAGTTCACAATTTATATTTTTATATAACCTTTTATAAAAATAAAAAAATAGGTGGGTCAAGTGACCCACCTTTGATATATGTAGCCTCGCCACTGACCGTATCCTCCTAAAATGTCGGTAACCATATAGAAATTTTGTTAATGAACATTTGTTTCTTTTTTGTTCACCACGGGTGTCCTTATTGCTTTTTATAGGTGTCCATATGAAAATTTTCATATAATCATGAATACAAGGAATATGGTCATTACCGGCGACACTTATCTTTAGCGGCGACATATTGATATGTCGCCGCTAAAGGTAAGTGTCGCCGCTATTGGTGTCGTCGGCATGTAGGAATGAACTTTATGCGTTTTTTCAATCGGGGAAAGATCAATGAGGAAACGATGGGAACGGAGATGATGGTTCGTCAGATAATTAATTTAATTAATTTGTGTTTTGTATGTTACACTTGTCGTGACACTTTGCTACTTGTTAGAATTGTACAACTTTGGTTGTTTATTTTGGTATAAAATTAATTATAACAGTATTTGGTATTTAATCGGATGCTATTATGTAATTTTTTTCTGCATTTAATGTTGTTATGTATCGGTTTTTTTATACCCAAAATCGTTGATTAAAAAAAATGAAAAATGTTATTACCGGAGAAACTATTACCGGCGACATGAGCATTAGCAGGGACAATTGCCGGCGACATTTTGATCAATAACGACAGAGCAGTAGCGACAACTTTTTACCGGCGACGTGTCGCCGCTATTACCTTTACTGGCGACTTTTGTCGCCGCTAATTGCATTTTTTCTTGTTGTGTCACCTAAAAAAATCCAAAATGAGGGTGTCGACAATCTTGTCATCTTGACTATAATGTAGCATCCTCTCTCTGTCTCCTTTTTTTTTTTTTTCTAAAATACTAAGATAGGGTAGTTCACTAAAATCATTTAAGATAGGTCACCAATTTTTATTGTACATACCTTGTTATATAGAAAAAAAAGGTGGGTCAAATGACCCACCAAACCTTAACATACCCTCCTCGTTGGTTATATGATGATGCTAATTATGATTATATAGTTCCATTAAGCAATTCTGATGGTGAATTACAATTAAAATGTAATAAAATGATGTTTGAAGTGAGCCCGAACTCAAATAAGGATTTTGTTTGACAAATTAATTATATATTCATAATGTATAATGTGTTTTGGATTGTGGAAAGAGTATTTTAAAATACTTATATGAAATTGTAACTTTAGTGAGAAATTAGAATCAACAAAATACCTAAGTTGTATTGTAATCAAAATGAATGAAATAGAATGATAATTTGTTTGTTTATTTAAATTGATTTTTGGGGTTGGTCTCAATTACCATCATCATTACTTTAAATGAATCCACATAGGATATTCTTAACATTTCATTGTCAAACTATAGTTTGACACATGCACATACCGAAGACTATAGATGACTTTTGGGTAAAAGATAGAAAATACATTTTCAAAGGCCATAGTTTTTGTAGTAATCTTGAACTATATTTTGATTTCTAATTGATGTTGCCTTGCTTATTTACTTATTTGAAGCTTAAAATGTTTTTGACTATATGACCGTAAGATTTTTTGCATTTTAAAACTCCAAAATTGTTTTAATTGAAATCAAATCGAATCAAATATGATAATATTTAACCTAGTGGTTATTTTTTCGAGTTATCAAAATCTTTTGGATGTCAAAAGATTCTGTCTATATCACATCAAATTCAAAATTAAAATGCCTCATTTGATATTTTTATATTGGATGGCTTGTTTAAATCATTTATTAAATTTGGGTAGGCTTGTTTAAGACACATTTAATTCTGTCTACATCATTCTTTTTTATTATCAACAAATTCACACCTTCATTTATTTACTTTAAAATCATATACATGGAGTAAAATATACATACCAAACTCTCAATTAATTTCATGGGGCCAAACATTGCTCCTGATTTAGAGCAATGTTTAAAATCATTTATTATCTTAAACAACTTATGGGCACCTGCGAGTATCCAAGATTCAAAGCAATCTCCTGCCTCTTGTTCTAGAGAATGAGGTTCATTAAATGTGTCTTAAACACTTCATAATAAACTATAGTAATCAATAGAGAGTTCTAACTTCTAAATTCCAATTATATCCATCATTGACTCAATAATTTTGGTATTATTCAGAGACGTGGGACACCCTTGTCATTACTTTAAGCATCATGCGCCTTCGAGGTTTTGTTTTTTTTGCTCGCTTCACTTCCATTTTCCGATCCCTTCTTTTTCCGTTTGGCTGTTCTTTTTTGTTTTTCTTTACACAGAAAATTAACCTTATTGTCCAAATAGTGTGATCCGATTGCCTTTGCAGGCTTTCTACACCCTACTTTGTTTTCTTTCTCTTTCCATCATGCATTTTTTGTGAAATCCTGACCAAAAGTACTCTGCCTTTTTGGGCTCTGATATGCAAAAAAAAAAGTTTCACATTTTCTTGTTTGTTAAAACATAAAACTTGAAACTGTTGTTGGGTGTTTGGTGATTTGAAGATATCGGTAATTGGGGTTCTTTCTTTTTTAGTAATTTATTCACTTTCCATCATGCATTTATAGTGAAATCTCGACCAAAAGTACTCTCAAGAGACCTTTTGGGCACTGAATTTCGAAAAGGTTACCACATTTTTCTTGTTTTAGAACACAAGAATATGGAATCTGCTGGTGGGTGTTCGATGATTTGAAATTAGTTGAGTTTCTTCGATATTCGATCCTGCATTTTGTAAAATCTTGACCCAAAGTACTCTCAAGATACCTTTTCGGCTCCGATTTGGGTAAAAGAGTCGCCACATTTTCTTGTTTCAGCACACAACAAAGCGAAAGTTGTTGGTGGGTGTTCAATGATTTGAACAAATAAGGAAATCGGGAATTTAGGGTTCTTCTTTTTAGCAATTCTTGCTGTTTTTGGGCACTCACAGTGAAAATCTTAGCTAGTTGTGGATCCATTCCTTGTTTTCTTGAAAAAAAATGATGAAGAGACAAAAGAGTGGAACAGTTAGAGATCCAACAGGAGAAAGAGTTGTGCTTATTGCTGTGAAAGCATCAAGAGAGATTCCAAAAAGTGCTTTTATTTGGGCTTTAACACATGTCGTTCAACCTGGGGATTGTGCTAAGTTGCTTGTGGTCATCCCTGCTCACACTTCAAGTAATCCGTTAAACCCTATTTTTATGCTCTATCTGTTTTTTCTTCAATTTAGGGTTCACGACTTCTCTCTGATCTTGCAAAATTGTCAGTTTGACTTTTTAGGGTTTTAAATTAGGCTTCATTAGTTCTCTTTGTTCTTGCGAAAACATCAGTTTGACTTTTGATTTGATTTCCAGACCAAAATAACAAATCGATGGCGTTTTTTCTTGATCATGAACTGGGTTTCGTTCTTTCAGGTCACAAGTTATGGAATTTCTCAAAATTCAACAGTGATTGCACCACTGGGCAATGGAAACATCTTTCGGGCGATGTTAGGGATCAGAAGGATGACATCACGGAATCGTGCTCTCAAATGATGTTTCAACTCCATAATATCTACGATTCAGATAAGGTCAGTCTTGTTATTCTGTGTTTTCTTGCTCTTTTCAAAATCGTGTTAAATACAAGTTGTAGTAATGTACTTTCATTGTTTATTATTATTATTAGTATTATATTTTGAAAAACTACCAATTGTAGAATGTGATTCAAATACGAAATATTTCTCATGCGTAGTTTTTTTTTTTTGTTTTGTTTTGACACAGAATCTTTCCAACTAACTTTATCTAACAAACAAAATGCTATTAACTATCATTACCAACTTTTAAAAGATTTTTTGATGGTTCTTAATAGATAAAGATGAAGATCAAAGTCATTTCTGGCACCCCATGTGGAGTTGTAGCTGCTGAAGCAAAGAAAACCCGAACACAGTGGGTGGTTTTGGATAAGTAAGCAACATACTAAATTACAAAAAAACCTCAAAAAAGTTAAACGCAAGAAATAGAAAAAAAAAACTTTCATTGACCTGTTTCTTATATCATCCTACTTTCATTTCTTCCAATTAAGACATTGTACTTTGAAAAATCTACTCAATTATAGCAATGTCATCAAAATACAAAGCAATTTTCTCTGCTATAATTGGGTAGATTCTCAAAATATAATTAGAAAAAAAAAATAGAAAGTACGAATATGCAAATTTTTGTCCCACCCAAAAAGGTAGAACGGAGATTCGCCCATGATCTTTGGACCCGTGTATGTGTAAAAGACGTAAATGCCCTCATACTTTTTTGATGATTTTTATCAACAGGAATCTGAAGAAAGAGGCAAAAGCATGCATCGAGGAGCTAGAATGCAACGTGGTTGTAATGAAAAAGGCACGTCCAAAAGTACTTCGCTTGAATTTAGTCGGATCACCAACAAAAGACCCTGAAGTTTTAACAACTTGTCAAGAACCACCCCCGGATTCTTCCAAAGAAGACGAAAGTACTTGGAACACAACTAAAGTCCCAAACGTAACCCCAGTAAGCAGTCCCGAACATCTATCATTCACCACAACCGAACACGGAACTCCCTCGTTATCAAGCTCCGACCTTGGATTCTCCCCGTTTCTCGTTTCCGATCACGATTGGGACACGAAAAAAGACGGAATTCACGATTCCGATTCCGATTCCGACTCCGAGAACCCGAGTTCCTCCCCGTCCACAAGCTTATGTTCATCGGATGAATTCTCAATTGAAAAAAGTTTCAAACATTTAAACGTGAAACCTTTGATAAATCCAATCACGAATGCACTCCGTTTGAAATTCTTTGAAATCGATAACCGACCCGAAAAGGCAACCAAGAATGTGAAGAACATGATCCCGTTAACGAGACACGTGTCCCCAAAATCACCTCCACTTTGTTCGATTTGTCAGCATAAAGCTCCTGTTTTTGGAAAACCTCCAAAATGGTTTGGATTTGGGGAGCTTGAAGAGGCTACAGATGGATTTTCAGAGGCTAATTTTTTGGCAGAAGGTGGGTTTGGATCAGTGCACCGAGGGGTGCTGAAAGATGGTCGAATGGTTGCAGTTAAACAACATAAGATTGCTAGTTCTCAAGGTGATAATGAGTTTTTCTCAGAAGTTGAGGTTTTAAGCTGTGCACAACATCGAAATGTTGTGATGTTAATTGGGTATTGTGTGGAGGATGGAAGACGGTTACTTGTTTATGAATATATTTGCTACGGGTCTTTGGATTCTCATCTTTACGGTACAAATCTAGCACGTGTTTCGTAAATTAAAGTAAGACAGGACAAACAGGACAGGACAGACTGAAACTGATGTCAATGGGTAAAGAAAAATTGTACACCCAAAAAAGGTGTCTGGTCTGTGGAAAAGACGTAAATGCCCTCAAAATCCCGATAATGTCATGTCCTTTGTAACGAAATGAGATTGATGTCAATTTTTGCAGGGCACAATCACGGGCTGTTGGAATGGTCTGCCCGACAAAAGATTGCTGTTGGGGCTGCCCGAGGGTTAAGATACCTTCATGAAGAATGTCGGGTGGGGTGTATTGTTCATCGTGACATGCGTCCAAACAACATTCTCCTAACTCATGATTTTGAAGCTTTGGTATGTATAAATTTTCGAGAAAAAAATACATACAGTTTGACTTTTGAAGTCAACACTTAACGAGATTTGGGTTTGAATTTAGGTTGGAGATTTTGGACTTGCGAGGTGGCAACCGGATGGAGAAACGGGAGTGGAAACAAGAGTAATTGGAACATTCGGGTATATAAATTTTAAAGAACGAGTTAATAGAGAAATTCAAATTTTGTCCTTGTTTATTTTTCTCACATGTTTTTTAAACATTATCTATCCAAACAACATTTAATTAAAAAAAAAAAAGGAACACGGCTTAGATTAGGCTCAATTTTCAACAAAATATGGCTTTTTTTTATGGACAATCGTTTATTAACATGTTTTTTGTTTTTCTAGGTACTTGGCTCCAGAATATGCTCAGAGTGGTGAAATTACCGAAAAGGCCGATGTGTATTCATTCGGGGTGGTGTTGGTTGAGCTCATTACTGGACGAAAAGCTGTCGATATAAACCGACCTAAAGGCCAACAATATCTTACCGAATGGGTATGTGTTTTGGAACACTTTAGGCATGTTTGGTTCGTGGATTCCGACGGAATTCGAGATTCCATTCCATAGCATGTTTACTTTCCATTCCGGACGAAAATCCGTTGATATGAACCAACTTTTTTTTTACAGGCACGACCATTGCTTGAGGAGGCTGCCATTGGTGAATTGATAGATCCACGGCTTAAAGACGGATATTTGGAGGCAGAGGTTCGATGCATGGCACATTGTGCCTCGTTGTGTATCAGGCGGGACCCACATGCGAGACCTCGGATGTCTCAGGTTTGAACCTAGAACCCCGGTCTAGCTACACCAGCTGTTTTTATAAGATGATTTTGTACTGATTTTGATTTTTTTGGGAAACAGGTGCTTTGGATGTTGGAAAACGACGATATCAAGTGATAGATATGTATGCCGGCCGGAAGCATGGCCGGAGCAATAGTTACAGTACAAATAGTCCATAGATGGTTGAAAAATAGACATTTTATGCATTTATTGGAATACTTGTACATATATATGTATTATTTTTATTTCTTTTATTTTTATAAATTCTTTTACTTTTTGGTGGAAATTGCATAAATAAAATTATACGGGTTTTTATTTTTTGTATTATGATTAATAATATTTGACAATTTACCTTTGAAGTGGTAGGTTTGAGTTGTTAAAAGGGTTGAAAAACGCGGTTTGAGTTGTTAACTGGTTGAAAAACGCTCATAATGTATTTCTATAAATGTAACATTTTCGTATCGTTTTATTATAAAAAGTTGTCGTTATCGTAATTATATTGGATTTGTAATCATTTCAAAAAATAATTAAAAGAATGATGTTAATTCAACCGATCTATCTACCCAAATATTCTCTCCGTCCTAAAATTATTGTCCACAGACAAAAAACAAACAGATTAAGGAAACATTAATTACCACTAACTTTATATAATAAAATGACAGTTTTGTCCTTAATTTATAAATGCTTAGTTGGTTAAGTAATAATGAGGGAGTATTTTGATAAAAATGTTATTTATCTTTAGAAGTGAGCTATTATTTTAGGACAAACCAAAAAGGAAAGATGAACTATAATTTTGAGACGGATGGAGTAGTTATTTACTGTTTTAATGTGTTCATTTTGTTTAACCGGCTAAAATTGGCTTGTTTGACAATGTGGTTACAAGAATTTTAAGTTTTATAAAAAATTTAAACAAATTTTATTTGTACGTTTAATTAAACAAAAAACTCGAATAAAAAAACTAATTCAAATAGAATTAAGAAGCTTTTAGTTTTTAATTATTTTTACCCTTTAAAAGTTATAGTTTATAGCTTTTGATTAGTTTTACTAGGGGCGGAGGGGCGAATGATTTAGTGTTGCCGAGGTTGAAGTATGTGCAGATTTAGTGTTATCAACATATTTTGGTGTAATTATTGTTAATAATGAGATACGCCGAACACCATTTACTAACTGAGCTTGGAGGTGCGAGGTGTACACTCGGTGTGATAAATGTGAACTCGGAAATACGGGGGTCCAGGGACAGCACCCCTGAGTACACAAGGTTCCAAGGAGCTGCAACTCCTTGGCGAGGTCTAGGGGCTGCGCCCTTAGCGAGGTCCAAGTTTAAAACTTGACTAGTAACTTTTTGAAAATGACATTTTGTAATTATATCGTTTTACCAAACTACAAGGAACATTTATGCAATTTATTTTTCATTTTATTGAATTATTATACATTAATTATTTTAATTAATTTTTTTTCTTGTTTAGTTTCTATCTTAATGTATTATTTTTTTATTGGATTAGTATATATTAATAAATATTATTTTTAATATGTTATATTTATATATTAATAAGTATTACTTTATTGGATTATTAATTCTTTTATTTAATTTTTATATTGGATTAGTTTTTTTTTGTTGAATTATTATATATTAATAAATATTAATTTTATAATATACTATTTATATATTAATAAATATTATTTTATTATATTATAATTTTTTACTTAATTTTTATTTAATTTTTTAGTTTTTTAATTTAATTTTAATTGTTTTCTTTATTATTTTCAATAAATATCCCAAAAAATATCACCTACCCCACATCTCCTAATTTATTTTAAATATTTGGAAAATAACATATTTTAGACACCACCACCACCACCACCATCACTCGATCACCACCACCACTGTCGAACCATCCCCAATCCCATGTTACTACATATATATCTTAAATTTTCAGTAATTATTCATATAGTTAGATCACCATGTGTATTTTAGTTTTTATGTATTCACGTGTATCTAATTTTGTTATATATTTCAATAAAATTTTGATTTTGACATATATAATTTCCCTAAAAATATTTCTACATGAATTACCAAATCCGAGTACTCCCTGAGTATTCCCAAGTACTTGATACTATTTGGATCATACCACCTAGTGGTTTGACTGGTGGTGGTTGTAGCGAATATGGTCGGCTCGGTGGCAGATATGGAGGATTCAGACGGATTGTGAAGAGGTTGCCACATGTGGCTACCGACGACGTTGGGTGGACCACTGATAAAATTTGGTCCTACGCGGGGCGTAGGGTAGTCTCCTACGCAGCGCGTAGGAGGGAAGTTGGCCACAAGACTTAAATTATCTACGTAGGGCGTAGATCGAGTTACGTAGGGCGTAGGAGCCTAAAACAAAAACCCTAATTCTTGGGGCTGTGAGCCTTATTTAAAGGCTTTAACCCCTTGAGGCCCTCTTGATGCTCAACCTTCATCCCCTTAAACAGCCACCTCGAAACCATAACCATTTTGTATGAGTGTTGTGATATTAGAGTGTTGTGTGTGTAGTTTTGAAGAAAGAACTGTGGATCTGGATCTTGCACCACATTATCATCCTCCAGAAGGTATAAAGTTCTTACCCTCATGATGATTCTGATGGGTTTTAGTATACTACAACATCCTATGGTGCACATACAACCCTAAAAGCTTTGGATCTATGTTTTCTCTAATTATACATGCAATATTGTTTCCAAAGCTTTAAACCTACAACTAGCATACAGATGACATAAACAACATAAAATACTAGTTAGGAGTTTACCTCTTTGTGTAGCTTGTAGAACTTGTAGTATTTGGCCTTTAAGAACTTAGCGTGTGAATGCCTCAAATGGAATCACAACACATCTAGGACAAAGGATGACATTTTGAGAGAATCTTGAACCCAAAATCGTCCATGAACTCCAAGAACTCGTAGTCATCAATTTTGGCTATGGAGTCACATATTTATATGTGGGATTCCAAGGGTCATGGGTTAACCCTAATCCATACCCATGGTTTTATGATCCATGGTTCATGTGGCCCAACTCTTTATGTATCCATACATAAACTTAGTCTAACATGGATCATGAGCCCAACATATAAATATAACTAATTTACACAATTAGTCCCCATTGATTTAATTAGTCTCTTTGGATCACTAAATTAATTCCAAACCAATTCTTGATCAATACTAATTAAATCATATGATTTCATATTAATATAATAGAACTTATAATATATTAATAAATCATAAATAACCTATTCTCAAAAGTCCATCCTAACAAATTGTCCTGATGATATGCAACCCAAATGGACCATGCTACTCTCGGGTCCAGTACATACCAATTATAGTTATGGGCTTAGACACCTAATCCAACAGTCTCCCACTTGGATAAGTCTAGTAACTATTATTTCAAGTACGACTCCATAACCCGACTAGCAATCGTAGCTCTTAAAAGCCGCTGTCGAACTCTGATCTAGTCAATGACGCGTCCATTAGATAAGGGATCATATATTCCTCCATTCTACAAGATATCATATGGACTGAGACATGGATTATGATCATTCTCTCTGTCCATCTGTTATTTCCCGATTTCCGATTTATGACGACCAACTAATTGAACAAATCAAATCAGTCCAGGCTTGATCGAGCGCTTAGGGTTGTCATCACTAAATCATCGAGGGGCCCACATATGTCGCTTTTATCCCTCCAAGGGTAAAAGGAATGGATAAACTTCGATTCAAATGCTTGCTTGTACTTACTCACCAAATCACACACAACGATATGTTTTATAACACCAAGTTACTGGTGCGTTTACATATGTCAATGTCCAACCGACTTGTAAATTACAACTCACATGTCTTGGTTTTAAGAATATAAGATAATATCGTCTCACAATCACGCGTGATAAAATCCATGAAGTGATTCAGATGAGCGTGGGTTGAATCCAATACTCGAATCTTATTCCACGAGTACTCATGAATACTCCAGCTATGTCTAACACACTTAGACAAAACTACAGACCCATTAATGAAAATCTTGCCTCAATACCTACTTCCAAAGTATGATCGACTGTGGATGGTTTGAATAACCTAGTTATTCAGGAAGTTAATGTTGGATATAGTGTCTAAGTCCATAACTTTATTTGGTATGTACTTGACCCGACCCGGCATGGTCCATTTGGGTTGCATGGCATTGCAATACTTGGATAGACTAAATGAGAGAATAAGGTACTTATGATTATTAATATATTATAAGTTCTAATATATTAATAATAGTATTATTTAATTAGTATTGATCAAGTATTAATCTAGTATTAATTTGGTGATCAAAGTGAGACTAATTAAATATATAGGGTTGATTATGACAATCATCAATTCTTTTATGGTGGATTAATGATCCATGGTTTATGGGTTATGGATGTAACCATATGGAGCTCCATGGATAGTCCATGGGAGTTACAAATCCATGGGTCATGGGAAATCAAGAGTCATGACAATTAAGGGCATTCATGTGTAAACCCTAATTGTGACAACACTATAAAAGGAACCCTATGGCTAGCAAAAAGTGGACCTAGTAGACCTAGTGTTACTAGAGAGGGCATAACCAATTTTGAGTGCTAGAAGTATTCTCTCAAGTTATTCCAAGTCTTGTGGTGTTGTGTGAAGCATTTGAGGCACAACATTTGGGGTGCTAGGCTCACAAAGTCTTGAAGGAATCCAAGCAACAACAAGGTATGTATTTCTACTAGTTTTATGTTTTATGTAATCCCCATGCCATGCTAGTTAGGAAATAACCTTGAAAAAGAAATTTGCATGTATATAGAGAAAACATAGATTCAAGGTTATTAGGGTTGCATGTACACTTAGGAAGTGTTAGAATGCTCAAAACCCATCAGTGGTATCAAAGCCTAGGATTGTTTTCTGTATACTTGATGCAAAACTGCTTAAAAATCGAAAATTCTGCACTCTGACGGCTGAACTCGCCGAGTCCATGGGGAGGACTCGCCGAGTCCATGAACAAATTCATTCTACTCGCCGAGTAGAATAGTGCACTCGGCGAGTAGGAGCGTGCTGGGCAGTTTTTTCGAGTTTTGTTGCTGGAAATGGATTAAGATCATTATCCCAATCTGTTTTGGACTTGTAAAATCTGTTTTTCAAAATGATAATGATTATGTTAACCCATTTTACATGACTTTTATCAATTTTCAAGTATTGTATATGTTTATATGATTTCTTGAAATTGCTTGACATGAATTTGTGTTCTTATGAGTTTTTAGAAGATCATAGGAATTATGTGTAACCACCATGTGTGTTTAATTCATGATCTTAATGGCTATGATGGTGTCCATAACTTGTCCTCAAGTTATGGATAACCAAGAGTCACTTCTTTTAATTATGATTAAAGAACTAAAGAGGTTTCATAAAATGAAGAGTCTTCATTTTTATGAACCATTAAAACTCATAAGTTACAAATTGAAGAGACTTGGAATAGTTTCAAATCTTGCCCTCAAGTTTTGGAATTTGAAAAGTCTTACACTTTAATACTTTTATTCCAAATTAAACCTTAGATTTTTGAAAAGTTTAAAAATCAACACTTATACTATTATTATAATTTTATTATATAGATATGTATAAGAATATGTCATTCTTACCGTTAGTAGGCCTCATTCACGAAGCCGGTCTATAAGGGGGGTATAAGGTTGTTGCCTATAAAATGGTGACTTAATGGGTGTCCACTCTCACCCACCGCTTCCTTGATCGGTGGAGGGTCGTTAGCCGAACGGGTAGGATACGACTTTAAATACTCGTTAAAAGTATAATGAATTATAAAGTAACTATACATTATAAATTCCCAATCTTAGTTACTTTAGGAAAATGTGAAATTGGTGCTAGCCCATAAAATTACACTTTGTACCTTACCAAGTCGTTAGTGGAGCGTGTGTGGTTAACCGGCACACTAACATGGACTAGTAAGAGTGGCAAAGGGTAACTTGACCTTATTATAGATCGGTGGAGCGTGTGTGGTTAACCGGCACATCGATTAGGTAATATTGTTAAGGGTACCAAGTCAATTTGTATGGTTATTCACACCTTGTTTGTGATCCTCGGCATCCCAGTCACAAACTTGAGAGGGCACAATCGAGATTCAAACATGCCATTGAAAAGTTCAATGTATCTCAAAAGATCTAGGAGTTTCAAAACCAATAAAACCTAATAATAAAATATTTCGTTCTTATGGTGGAAATTGGTAATCGTCATTTACCTACCTTCAAATATTTTATAGTATGGATTACGGCATCCCTCTTCCAACTATAAATAGTTTGTTGGATCCTAGCCTTAATATTTCATTTGGGTGAATTATTAAGGATTCCTAATCTAATGAAACTTGTCTTTCTTTCCTTTCAGATGTCTTCCAACAATGCTTCTGGCTCAAACCCAACAGGCTCCTTTTCCCTTATGAACTTGTGTGGTAAGGTCATCTTTGATGGATCCAATTTCAATGAGTGGATCAGAAACATCAGAATGATTACCCGCTACGAGGACAAAGAATATGTCCTCGATAAGGAGCTTAAGGTTGTGAATGAAGCCACTGCTACTCCTGAAGAGTTTGCGGAGTTTGTTGCACATGAAAAGGATGCTACTAAAGTAGCATGCATCATGATGGCCACCATGACTCCTGAACTTCAAAAATCCTATGAAGATTTCTACCCCTATGAGATGCACCTGGATCTGATGGAAAGGTACCATCAGAGTGCGCGTCAGGAGAGGTATGAAATCATCTCCTCCATGATAACCGCAAGGATGAAGGATGGTGAACCCATCACCAGTCACTTGCAGAAGATGCAAAGGTTCGTTGACCGGTTGCTGAAGCTAAATGTTGACTTTCCTGAGGAAATGGCGATTGACATCATTCTCCATTCCTTACCTCCAAGTTATGATCAGTTTCGTATGACTTATCATATGAACAAGGAGGAAGTCACACTTAGCAAACTTCAAGGACTCTTAAGGACAGCTGAAAATGGCCTTAAGGGTAAAGCGGTTGCTACTTCTACTCCTTCAACAGCCCCTGTTCTGGCTATTGGGCAGGGAAAGGGTAAGAAGAGGAAAAGCCCTTCGAAGGGTACCAAGGGTAAGACTCTTGATGGTTCCTCTTCAAGTAGGACAAAGAAAGGTCCCATTACTCATTCTTCAAACCCAAAGGAAGCACAGTGCTTCTATTGCCAGGATAAGGGACACTTCAAGCGAAGCTGCCCCAAATATCTGCAAGATCTAAAGGATGGGAAGGTTAAACCCACCCATGCAGGTATTTACACAATATTGTCTAATAACTCATCTAATGCTAATTCTTGGGTGCTTGATACAGGTTGTGGTATTCACATCTGTACTGATTTGCAGGCACTAAGAAGAAGTGAGCAAGTGGAGCACGGGAAGATAAACTTAGTCATGGGCAACAGGAAAGCATCACCTGTTACCAAGATAGGAGTTTATTCTTTATTGCTTGATAATGGGTTAATGTTAGATTTGAATAAGTGTTGTTACTCGCCCGAAATGGCGAGAAATATTATTTCCTTTCATGGCTTGTACAAACAAGGTTTTACATTTTCATTTGATAATAAAAGTGGTGCTATTAATGTTTATTACAATGATGTATTTTACTTTAAAGCATTACCTTGTGATGGTGTATATGAAGCCGTGAATGTTGTAGACAATCTAGGAAATAATGTGTTGTATATTGATTCTTCAGATAGCTTGGATAAAGCATCCTTGTGGCATTGTCGTCTTGGACATGTTAACAAGAAGCGCATAGGCCAACTCCAAAAGGCTGGAGTCTTGGAATCATTTGACCTCAAGTCAGATGATAGTTGTGAGTCTTGTTTACTTGGAAAAATGACAAAGTCACCCTTCACAGGTACTTGTGATAGGGGTGAAGGTTTGTTGGACCTTGTACACACGGATGTGTGTGGGCCCTTCAGAGTTGCTACAAGGGATGCTAATCGCTATTATGTGACTTTTACTGATGATTATAGTAGATATGGATATATTTACTTAATCAAGCATAAGTCAGAAACCTTTGAAAAGTTCAAAGAGTTTAAGCAGGAAGTTGAGAATCAATTGGGCAGGAACATCAAGATGCTCCAATCCGATCGAGGAGGAGAGTATCTTAGCATTGAGTTCCTTGACTATCTTAAGGAATGTGGGATTGTCTCACAATTGACACCTCCCAGAACACCACAGTTGAATGGTGTAGCTGAGAGGCGCAATCGAACCTTGTTGGATATGGTTCGTTCCATGATGAGTCGAGCTTCGTTACCAATCTCTTTCTGGGGGTATGCCTTAGAGACTGCCGCCCATATCCTTAATCTAGTCCCTACTAAAAAGGTTGCCAAAACACCTCACGAGATGTGGACTGGGAAAGTTCCCAATTTGGACCACATCAAAATTTGGGGTTGTGAAGCTTTCGTGAGGCGTGAGACTCATGATAAGCTTGAACCTCGAAGTGAGAGGTGTATTTTCATCGGCTACCCACAGAGATCCTTTGGTTACCTCTTCTACAGACCCAGTGATAATGTGGTTTTTGTAGCAAGAAGAGGAGTCTTTCGTGAGAGAGAATTCATAAGCCAAGGGGACAGTGGGAGGCAAATTGACCTTGAAGAGCTTCAAGAGTCAAGTGGTGAAGGAACCTCAAATGCTATCGACCAACCAGAGGAGGAAACTCATGTTGATCTGATAGATGAGTCTGTACCTCCAAGACGTTCCACTAGGGTGAGGAACACACCTGATTTTTATTATGGTTATCACATCACCACTGAAGGTGATACATTTATTAGTGATAGTACACTAATAGATTTGGATGAACCTAATAACTACAGGGAAGCCATGGCAGGCCCTGAGTCTGCTAAATGGAAGGAGGCTATGGACAGCGAGATTCAGTCCATGTATGACAATCAAGTTTGGAACTTGGTTGACAATGTACCAGGTTGTAAGACGGTTGGGTGCAAATGGATCTTCAAGAAGAAGACCGACATGGATGGGAAGGTACACACTTATAAAGCGCGACTGGTTGCGAAGGGCTTTACTCAAACTCTGGGAGTTGACTATGATGAGACCTTCTCACCAGTAGCTAAGATTAAGTCTATTAGAGTATTGTTAGCCATAGCTGCATTTCATGATTATGAAATATGGCAAATGGATGTCAAAACCGCTTTCCTTAATGGAAAGTTGGCTGAGGATGTTTACATGGCTCAACCAGAGGGTTTTGTCGATACAAGATACCCTAATAGAGTGTGTAAGCTTGATAAATCCATTTATGGATTGAAACAAGCATCTCGCAGATGGAATCTTTGCTTTGATGAGAAAGTCAAAGAGTTTGGCTTTTCTAGGAGTGAGGATGAGTCTTGTGTGTATGTCAGGGCTAGTGGGAGCATAGTTAGCTTCTTGGTGTTGTATGTGGATGACATACTTCTCATAGGAAACGACGTCCCAACCTTGCAGGAGGTTAAGTCCTGGCTTGGGAAGTGTTTCGCTATGAAGGATCTTGGAGAAGCTGCCTATATCCTAGGGATAAGGATATTGAGAGATAGGAGTAAGAGACTAATTGGACTTAGTCAAAGTACTTACTTGGATAAGGTGCTGAAGAGGTTCAGTATGCAAGATTCCAAGAAAGGAGAATTACCAATCCAGAGTAATGCCAAGCTGAGTAAAACTCAAAGTCCGAGTACAGAGGCTGAGATAGCTGAAATGAGTCATATACCATATGCTTCTGCTGTGGGCTCGATCATGTATGCTATGACTTGTACTCGCCCTGATGTGGCCTTTGCTTTGAGCATGGTCAGTAGATATCAAGGGAACCCTGGCAAAGCACACTGGACAGCGGTAAAGAACATTCTCAAGTATCTGCGGAGGACTAAAGATTGGGTCCTTACCCTCGGAGGCAGTGATGACTTGAGAGTGGAAGGATATAGCGATGCTAGCTTCCAGACTGATAGGGATAATTTCCGCTCTCAGTCAGGCTGGGTCTTTATCCTAAATGGAGGGGCAATTACTTGGAAAAGTTCCAAGCAGGAGACAGTAGCTGATTCTACTTGTGAATCAGAGTACATAGCAGCAAGTGAAGCAGCTAAGGAGGCGATATGGCTAAAGAACTTCATCGGAGACCTTGGAGTTGTACCAGCTATAAAGGAGCCAATGGAAATTTTCTGTGACAATGAAAGTGCGGTTGCTTTGGCTAAGGAACCAAGAGATCACGGGAGATCTAGGCACATTGACAGAAAATACCATTTCATCAGACATCGAATAGATGAAGGACTCCTCGTGGCTAAGAGGGTATCATCAAATGAGAACCCGGCAGATCCCCTCACGAAGGGACTGAGCAGGGTTAAGCATTTACAGCATGCGAGGCGCATTGGGCTGAGGGATGATATTAGTTTCAATAATTAGATTCCTGAAACTTGTAAAATGTAATTGACATCTGATGATAAATAAAAGTTGTTATTTATTTATGAGTAAGGTGTTACTATCTTGTGTTGATTGTTTACTATGTTTCAATTTTGCATGTTTTTACTTCCAGAATAATTATGTTATTATTCAAACCATCCACAGTCAGTCAAACTTTGGAAGTAAGTATTGATTTAAGACTGTCATGAATTTGGCTTGTATGATTTGTCTAAAAGTGCTTTGGACAATGCAATGGTTGCTACAACATTCATGAGTACTCATAAGGGCTGAGTATTGGATCCAACCCACGCTCACTTGCATCACTTCATGGAATTTATCTCGAGTGATCGTGAGACGGTAATATCATATAAATCTTCAAACCTAGAGATATGAGTTGTTGACTATGAGTTGGTTATTCATTGATTGTACGAAAACGCATTGGTAACTCGATGTTATAAAACGTGCCTTTGTGAATAACTCAACAAGTAGTTAGTACAAGCATATCAGTCGAAGTTTATCTGTTCCTTTTAGAAATAGAAGCGATATCTGGGCCCCTCGATGATTTGGTTTTGACCTATGTACCGGGCCCGGTCAGAACCTAATTGATGTGTTCAATTTAGTTCTATGTCGAAACAAATCAGAGATCGAGAAACAAATGTTGGACAATAAGTAAGACCATGTTCCATGTGTTTGTCCGGCTGATATCATGAGAACAGAGGATTATATGATCACTTATCTTAAATGGCGTATCATCATCATCTTAGTTCCGAGAGACTTTGAAAGAGCTACGATTGCTAGTCGGATTTTGAAGTCATATTTGCAAATATAGTTATTAGACTTATCCAAGTGCGAGACTGTTGGATATAGTGTCTAAGTCCATAACTTTATTTGGTATGTACTTGACCCGACCCGGCATGGTCCATTTGGGTTGCATGGCATTGCAATACTTGGATAGACTAAATGAGAGAATAAGGTACTTATGATTATTAATATATTATAAGTTCTAATATATTAATAATAGTATTATTTAATTAGTATTGATCAAGTATTAATCTAGTATTAATTTGGTGATCAAAGTGAGACTAATTAAATATATAGGGTTGATTATGACAATCATCAATTCTTTTATGGTGGATTAATGATCCATGGTTTATGGGTTATGGATGTAACCATATGGAGCTCCATGGATAGTCCATGGGAGTTACAAATCCATGGGTCATGGGAAATCAAGAGTCATGACAATTAAGGGCATTCATGTGTAAACCCTAATTGTGACAACACTATAAAAGGAACCCTATGGCTAGCAAAAAGTGGACCTAGTAGACCTAGTGTTACTAGAGAGGGCATAACCAATTTTGAGTGCTAGAAGTATTCTCTCAAGTTATTCCAAGTCTTGTGGTGTTGTGTGAAGCATTTGAGGCACAACATTTGGGGTGCTAGGCTCACAAAGTCTTGAAGGAATCCAAGCAACAACAAGGTATGTATTTCTACTAGTTTTATGTTTTATGTAATCCCCATGCCATGCTAGTTAGGAAATAACCTTGAAAAAGAAATTTGCATGTATATAGAGAAAACATAGATTCAAGGTTATTAGGGTTGCATGTACACTTAGGAAGTGTTAGAATGCTCAAAACCCATCAGTTAAAACATGCAAAGTGAAACACAATAATAATACTAATCTTATATGGCCCAAAAGCTTTTGAGTCATATTGATTACTTATTATTCATTGTATAATGTTTCGAATAATCAACTTAATACTTGAATTAAAACAATAGCTATGTCATGCTCCAAGCATGCACACTATGTTTGTCTAAACAATAGTTATGCCACACTCCAAGCATGCACATTATGTTTGTCTATGGTCCTTACTTTGTGAAATATATCAATTGAACACATCTTCAATGAAACTCATTTCACAATTCCAAATCTTTATCACCAGTGTAAAAATTCCAAATTCTTGTCACTGCCAGAATGTGTTAGATTGTAAACTATCATGCAATGATTCCTTTGTAATGTCTAGGTACCAAAAGTCACAGAGACTTGACCAACGATATTACAAAGTATTCCTTTGGAGATTGTTGCAAGACAATTCCAAGGAAGCGAAGTCTCAAATTCAAAGTACATTCCTTTGAACATCCTTCTTGCATTAAGTTTTCTAATCTTTCATAGATTTAAAGAATAACTTCCACTTATAGAAACATTTCCATATTCCCATTTTGACCATCACTTCTAAACAAGAGTTACCTCTTCTCAGAGTATGTCAATATGGTCCTTTCCAAAATTTAAAATATACTTCCAACTATCCATGAGCAACCAATCTTTGGTAAACCTCAGATTGTCCTCGACAATTTCTTAACCATTTTAGTCATATCCGGTTCTAGACCTTTTTCCCTCTTAATGCCCTAGGCATTTGGAAAATTTAGAATGGATGAATATTATAGCACATGTAATTGATCCTATACCCAAAGCATATAGGACACAATTCATGATGTCTTACATAAAGACATGGTACTTGATCAACCTTTTGCTATAATATTTCTATTTGCCATGTTCTCGTCATTCTAGTTATGAAAAGGGATGTTGTAATCATAGTCGAATTTTGAGATTGCAATTAACACATCCATATATAGAATTTCCTTATGTTGAACCATTCCAACATAACATTCATAATAATATTTGACTAAATCTGATTAAAGTATCAATCTAAGCTTTTAGATTTGGAATGAAGTATGAATTCCTCTCCCTTAATTATAGCAAAACAATTTTTCAAACCCTGCAACTTGCAAATTGAAACTTTTGTTTTCTATAATTAACATTGCTAACTTTCAACATTCATCATAATTGATTATGCTCCCATTAGCATAATAATCATTACTTTTACTAGCATAACATTTATGCTCCCACTAGTTCTGACATGTACCCAGAAATCAGCTGGACTTCTAGAAATCAATACTTTTTTGACTTTCATTACCAAAGTTCAGATTTATGATACGAGATGCTTTGATAAAACTTTATCTAGGCTTCTCAAACTCATACACCTTACCTTAGATAGCTCACATGTGTGTCTAAACAATTTAAGAACTTACAGTAATAAGTCTCAAATGTTTAGACTTTTTGTCATTCCTCACAATTCGAATTATGAAAAGGTGTGTCGTAATCATAATCAAATTTGAGAATGCAAATATCACAACTGCTATCTCCTTAAATCTACTTAGTGAAAGCGTTTCCTCACCATCATTTTCATGAATCGGAGAGAAACCTTATGCCACTTAGATTTTATGGTGTATGTGTTCCTATCCATATGAATTTGTCAAACCATAATCAAAAGACAAGGTTAGTGACAAATCCAAACTCATATGAATTGAACTAGTTCAATCTTAATTTCTTGCCACTTGGTAGCACAAGACATGTGTGTCTAAACAATTTAAGAACTTACAGTAATAAGTCTCAAATGTTTAGACTTTTTGCCATTCCTCACAATTCGAATTATGAAAAGGTGTACCGTAATCATAATCAAATTTGAGAATGCAAATATCACAACTGCTATCTCCTTAAATCTACTTAGTGAAAGCGTTTCCTCACCATCATTTTCATGAATCGGAGAGAAACCTTATGACACTTAGATTTTATGGTGTATGTGTTCCTATCCATATGAATTTGTCAAACCATAATCAAAAGAAAAGGTTAGTGACAAATCCAAACTCATGTGAATTAAACTAGTTGAATCTTAATTTCTTGCCACTTGGTAGCACAAGGGCCTACCATTGCTTCCAGTTTGTTACGCAAACAATTGAGAACTCATAGAACTCACATGCATAGTAAACTTTAACTGGAACGGGCACAAAAATAAGAACATGTCAACACGGTAGGTTACAAACCTCAAGTCGTGTGCTAGTGATAAACAATAGTTTTTTTTTCTCGATTAGTTCTTGAAACTTGTCAAGATCTTTAAGACTCCCACTGACCTCTTGACATATAAGATTCTCTGTCAAGAACCATTCATCGACAAAAGAAATATTCAAGAGTTAGTGCTGATTCTTATCAAGATAAACACTTCACACAATTGGTCTTAGTTGGTCTTTGTCCTTACCAAGACATCACAACTTACTAATTTCAAATGTACAAGAGTAAAAACATTTAACTCTACATTTGATGAGTATTATAAACCTTTCCTAAGATTATGTCACTCAAGGTACAATCTTGGAGTACAACTCTAAGACTTGTTTTGGAACGAAGTATGACTCATCTTCTTGATTTAACTGTTTCAACAATTCACGATTCCTCTTCTTAGCCATACAAATGCACTAAGATATCCTTAGAGGATCAATTGTGACATGGTTTTTCACAATCATTAAGATGATCATAAAACACGATACTCAAGTACTCTCCCATCTTTTCAGATTGGTGAAACTTTTATCTTTTTGCCTAATTTGATTCTTCTCATTCGTTCTGCCATACATTGAAAATTTTCCAATGTTTCAGAATTATACTTAAACTTGTAAGCATAACCATATTTACTAAACTTTAGTAAATCATGACGAATAGTCTTATCGTTCTCTGTGGTGAACCTGACCAGCGCACACCCAATGTGCCCGATCCCATAGTCCTTCACTTGAATCACATAAACATGTGAACAAAGAATTAGTCTTAATTTCCCAAAGATAAAAGGTTCTCATTCATCACACAATACAAGTTTCATGATTCCAAGTTTCTATCCAGCTGAAACTTGGGTGATGAGAATCTTTCCTTATTTGGTAAATTCTCGACACTACCACAAACGAAAGAATCAAATCCATTTTCCTAATATTGCTATCAATGGAATCATATAAACGACAATTTTTCACAAAAACCATTGTAAGGAAATTTTAAAAATAAGATAAATTTCAAAATTTTCTTTATTTATAAAAATTGCGGAAAACTTATCCTTACAATGCAAATACAAGTGAAAATATGTTGTTATCTATTCCTAAGCAATCAAGCAGCAGCTCACAAATCTGATCATCGAACCATGCGATCGAAATCCATCTCTTCACGATCATACTCAGCATACTCTTCCTTTAAGCTTCCTTTCATTTCTTTGATTCTTCAAAACATAAAAATGTAATAACATTACATCATGTATTAAGAATCTCCAAATCGGAACTTAATAGAGTAAGACAATAGATTTTACCTGAAGTAGAGTCAAAAGTTTTGACTTTACCATCCTTGGATCTTTTAGGTAAATATGGCAGCTTCGCAACCAATGCCCCTTTCTCTTGGCAATAGAAACATACGGACTCAGCATACTCTTCCTTTAAGCTTCCTTTCATTTCTTTGATTCTTCAAAACATCAAAATGTAATAACATTACATCATGTATTAAGAATCTCCAAATAGGAACTTAATAGAGTAAGACAATGGATTTTACCTGAAGTAGAGTCAACAGTTTTGACTTTACCATCCTTGGATCTTTCAGGTTAATATGGCAGCTTCGCAACCAATGCCCCTTTCTCTTGGAAATAGAAACATATGGACTCTTGGAATGGTACATGGGACAATCTCAGACTTAGCCCTTCTCTTTACCATTTGGTCAACCGGGTTGACTATGGTTGATCCCTTTCTATTGGGAAGAGAAAGCTTTTCTGGACTTTCAATGTTACCATTGTCACTGTCCATGGAAGTTTGGAGAGTAGATCTTCCAATCAAATTGCTTTACCAGTGCACCAAATCATTGCTGATTCAGCATCAACAAGCAAATATGTTAGATCAATAAGGGTCATGTCGTGATCTCCCATATAGTAGTCCTTAAAGAACCCGCTATATGGCTTAGGAAGTGATTGAAGAACCCAGTCAACAACCAATTTCCTTGAGACTTCGACACCCAACTCTCCCAGCTTGTCAATATGTAACTTCATCTCCAAGACGTGAGCTCATACAGACTTTCCTTCCTGCCAATAAGGCTTTGAGTAACCTAGAACTTGTGGGTTAGGGAGAATTAATGGAGGAAGTGAAGTTCCACTACATCTTGAAGAAGGGATTAATCTTTCACCTTGATCGCCTTGTGGAAAGGAAAGCTTTTTCAAAAGATTAGGGAAGACCATAGTTGTCTGAACTTAGACATTTATAAGGGAGAAATTCAAGTTTAGTTGATTTTAGTCCTTAATATAACACCCAAATGAAATATTAAGGCTAGGACCCAACACAATATTTTACAATTCGGAAGAGGGATGCCGTAATCCTCTTGCAAAATATTTGAAGGTAGGTAAATGACGATTTACCAATATCTACAACGAAAAACGAAAAAGGAACTTTAGGTTTTAAGTGAATTGAAATTCCTAGATCCTTTGAGATTCATTGAACAATTCAATGACATGTTTAAATCTCGATTGTGCCCTTCAAGTTTGTGACTGGGATGCCGAGGATCACAAACAAGGTGTGAATAACCATGCAAATTAGCTTGGTACACTCAATGTTACAACCACATAATCAATGTGCCGGTTAACCACACACGCTCCACTGACCTATGATTAACATCAAGCTACCCTTTGCCACGCACTGTTAGTCCCAGATTAGTGTGCCGGTTAACCATACACGCTCCACTAACGACTTAACAAGGTGCAAAGTGCAATTTCATGGGTTAGCACCATATTCACATTTTCCTAAGTAACTAATATTGGGAATTTATAAGTGTTTAGTTACTTAGTATTTCATTATACTTTTAATGAGAATTTAAATGTCCTGTCAAACCCGTTTGGTTAACGACCCTCTATCAGTTAAGGAAGCGGTGGGTGAGAGTGGACACCCATTAAATTGCCATTTTATAGGCAGTAACCTTATACCCCCTTATAGACCGGCTTCGTGAATGAGGCATACTAACGGTAAGACTGACTTTGTTCTTATACAGTTATACATATATATAAATATTAAAGCTATAATATTATAATAGTATAAGGGTATATTTTACACATTTAAAATACGGTGGTTTAATCTATTAATTAAACTATACTCTTAATTTAATTAACCTTAAACCATGTTATTTATGGAGTTATTAACTTTCTTTTAATTAAACACTTTAATTAATTTAATAAAATCCATAAGGTTTGAACTTTAACCTTTTAAAAATTCTAGGATTTGGAATTAAAGTGATCATGAGAGAGACTTTACAAATTCCAAAACTTGAGGGCAAGTTTTGAAACTTGTCAAAACTTTTCAAATCCATAACTTATGAGTTTAAAGTGGTTTAATGAAAAAACTCTTCAAGTTCCATAACTTGAGGACAAGTTATGGAAGACTTTAAAAGCATTTAAGAAAATAAGACTCTTCATTTTCATAACATATGGAACTTTATGAGTTTTAAAATTCTTGAATGAGTCTTTTCATGTAACTTGAGGACAAGTTACAAAACTCATATCAAAAATATTTTAGATCAAACTTTGAACAATAACTATCATCATACAACTTTCTATTGATCAAAAACAAACTCATAAATTAAGATAATTCATATCAAACAAATTATAAGAAATTAGCCTAATCATATAAACTAATATAACTCTTGAAACTTTGACGGTTATCTTGTTTTTGGATGAGGATAATCATTACCATAACATCAAAATCAAATTTTATGAACAAAAACATTTTGTGGTAACGATCCTAATCCAAAACAGGCCAAAAAAACTCGAAAATCTGCATTCAGGACTGCCAACTCGTCGAGTCCCTTGATGCACTCGACGAGTCCAAGACAATATTCAAGCAACTCGGCGAGTCACCCAGTGGACTCGGAGAGTTCATTGGGCAGAAGACAGAAAAAACAATTTTTTTTGCTTTGAAAACTTATAAAACATCAAGTATATTAAAAACAACCCATGGCTTTGATACCACTGATGGGTTTTAGTATACTACAACATCCTATGGTGCACATACAACCCTAAAAGCTTTGAATCTATGTTTTCTCTAATTATACATGCAATATTGTTTCCAAAGCTTTAAATCTACAACTAGCATACAAATGACATAAACAACATAAAATACTAGTTAGGAGTTTACCTCTTTGTGTAGCTTGTAGAACTTGTAGTATTTGGCCTTTAAGAACTTAGCACCAATAGTGCGAATGCCTCAAATGGAATCACAACACATCTAGGACAAAGGATGACATTTTGAGATAGAATCTTGAACCCAAAATCGTCCATGAACTCCAAGAACTCGTAGTCATCAATTTTGGCTATGGAGTCACATATTTATATGTGGGATTCCAAGGGTCATGGGTTAACCCTAATCCATACCCATGGGTTTATGATCCATGGTTCATGTGGCCCAACTCTTTATGTATCCATACATAAACTTAGTCCAACATGGATCATGAGCTCAACATATAAATATAACTAATTTACACAATTAGTCCCCATTGATTTAATTAGTCTCTTTTGATCACTAAATTAATTCCAAACCAATTCTTGATCAATACTAATTAAATCATATGATTTCATATTAATATAATAGAACTTATAATATATTAATAAATCATAAATAACCTATTCTCAAAAGTCCATCCTAACAAATTGTCCTGATGATATGCAACCCAAATGGACCATGCTACTCTCGGGTCCAGTACATACCAATTATAGTTATGGGCTTAGACACCTAATCCAACAGTTTCATGTTAGATCTAGTTACTCTTGAGATTTCTATGCTTTTGTCCCCATAACCTTTTCCTTTGTGAGTATAAGCTACTCCAGGCTGTATAAATATCATTTCTAGTCGTTTTTGGGATTGCTAAGTCATAAAAATGAGAGCTTGGTCACTCTCATCCATCTATGCATGAGCTTTTGAGCAATAGAAGGTTGTTTTGGACCTAGGGTTTGGATTAGTGCCCTTTGTATGCATGCAAATGGATAAAGTCAGACACTTTATACATTAAGACGTCCATCTTGGTTAGATCTTAGAGTTTGAGAAGCTAATCTTCTGTATTAAGAACTTAATGGAAAATTGGACACCAACGTGATACGCAATGGTGTAGCTCTTTTCTACCCTATTTCGCCACCTTGAGTTGTACGGAACGCGTAGAGTTGCATGCTATGTAGGGTTTAGATTGGTTGGAGTTGACCATTGACTTTTTGACCGTAGACCATTGACTTTGACAAAATTTGACTTTAGGCCAAATTGAGTATTCTGAGTTGTAGATTGAGACTTGATCCTTGTTTGTTGCATAGGTACCATGTATAGCTGGTATCAGATCAGTAATCATTACTGCTACCTTCTAGACTGCAATGTGAGTTTTCCTTACTGTACACATGGGTCGAAGGCACCAATGCCGACCCACTAGATTGTGTTATGTATCCTTGTGTATGAGATGTTGATATGTTGTAGTGGTCTGTTATATATATATATATATATATATATATATATATATATATATATATATATATAATATATGTAATGATATATGAGTAGTGGTATGCTGGTTCGAGTACCAATAGGTTGGTTATCGTCTAGTAGAGTGCCCTAAGGGATGTATGTAGTTACGTAGGATAACCTGAAAACTCTTGATATAGGATTTCTTGCATGTTACTTGTTTGGTTATGGCTCTAGAGTAGGATCATCTGTTTGAGTGTCTATCTCACATCTGGCTGCATATAGCTATGTATTCTTTGGATATTTTCCGGTAGTGACGTATTGTGCTGGTAGGGGCCTAGTAGGCGGTAGTGAACTGTTCGACAGGTAGATTCATGTAGATAGTTGCCCATGCTTATGTGTTTATTTGACTGCTTGTTTGATTATATATGTTGACATATCGTGGTAGTTTAGGTTGAGGTGGTTCTGCTTTGTGCTGTAGGTCAAGATACCAGGTGCGGGTCGACTCTACGCCGTAGGCACGAAGGTTCAGGGGAACGATTGGGTTGAGGCGATATGCCAACATACCTGAGGGCAATCTAGTCTTTGTGGCTGTGGGCCTTGGGGCAATCCAGTCTTTGTGATTGTGGGCCCGGTGTGCATGCATTGTACGTGTATTGTGGTGTGTGTTATTTTGGGGAACTCACTAAACTTCGTGCTTACCTAGTTGCTTATGTTTTTCATGTACCATTGGTGATCATGGGAAAACGGAGATGTGACTGTACACATTCATCAGTAGCAATGGGGATTCCGCGTTTACTATATTACTCTAATTTTAAAACAATGTACTTTGGAACAAATAATTTTCTTAATTGAGATTCTAAATATGTGAAGTTTTACCTTGATTAAAAACGAAAATTTTAATGTAAAAATTGGACATTATAAAGGTCAATGATTCAAGTCCCGTTGTGGACATATGTGAAATTAAGTATTAGTTTAGGAGTATATTAGATTTGCCAGTTAAAAAAATAAAAATAAAATAATAACTTCAAAAACTAATATAAAACTCGGGTTCGATCGGATTAACCAAATTGGGCACAAACACTTATATAATTGTATCACTTTATTTATTTATAGAAAAGTATGTTATCGTCTTTTTTTCACTCCATAATAATTGTCTAAAACGTTTAAAATGAAGAAAGAGACTTTACGAACAAGATTGAATTTACAACCAGCCCTTGTGATTATTACTTTAGTAGTGGTACTATTTATTTATTTTAGACAAAATTATATAAATGGTCATCATAGTTTATTAAATGTCATAAGTTTAGTCACTGCTAGTATTTTTTGAGGAACACATTTTTTATAGGTTTTTAAACTTTTATATAGTTTGTGCATGAGCCACATGAAATAACTAATTTGTACTTTTTTATGTCTTTAATTTTTTTAATTAAATATAGTTAAAAAAAAATAAAAAAATAAAAACAACACTACCCTTATCTCTACGCGTACCCCTCACCCCACTCCTCTCTTCCAATTAGCCTTCACTGCCACCATCCAACACCACTAAGGTGGTGTTTGTTTTTTGTCTGCAAATCTGCGTGGCCTCTTCTGTCTGCGCCTCGCAGACCACGCGCAAACATTAGCCTTCACAGACTGTTTGTTTTTTTGAAGACTGCAGACCTAAAAATGTCTGCGCGCCCTCTTCTTGGCGCAGATGTGGATCAGAGTCTTCTAACATCTTCAGACATCTTCTAGCCTAAAAAAACATATATATCTTTATTTTTTTTAAGTTTTTTTAATTTATATTTTTTCCAACTTTATTAATGATAAACAATTTGAAAAAAAATTACAAAACTAAAAAAAACGTCGATACAAACATGATATTTTTGACAAATTTATAAATAAAGATTTATTACAATAATAGTCGTTGAAGTTGTTTATATAAGTATGAAAAAAAAAATCATAATATATTAATATATTTTTTTGACAAATTTTGTAAAACATTATTTAATACATTATCATCAATTTCCCGAGAAAATATTTATGGTACATTTTTAATAGATTTAATTGAAAAAATCGAAGTTTATTTCCATTCATTTATGTATCAAATTCTTTGATCACTAATTATAATGTTTAGTTATAACTTTACAACCAAAGTTGTTGGTTTTTATCAAATAGATACGTTAATTCATACAATTTTTATTTTTATTTTTTATACAATAATACATAAAAGTTGATCTAGATTCGTTAATTATTTATAACAAAGTCATAAAAATATTAAAAAATCACTTTGAAGTTTAAAAAAATTAGTTTATTTAGATTTCAGTTTATTTTAGTAGCCTGCAGATGTTAAAAAAAAAAACAATCTTATTTTTTCAGACTGCAGACGTTTGGTCCACCTCTTCTACTGCAGAGGTCTACAGATGTGGTCCGCAGACTGCATACATTTTGCCTCAGAAAAAACAAACAGCGCCTAAGAGTCCACCATCACCACCGTTACTAATCCTAATTTTATTATTATTATTATTATTATTTTTGTAAACCAAACTAGGACTTATGATGAACCACAAGGACCCTCTACATAATTTGTCTTTATTTAATTATACCCCAAGCGAAATATTGTGTTTATTTAAAGAAAACCAACAAATTTATGCTAAATTTGACATATATTTGTAATAAGTTAATAGGTCAAATTTCAAAAGAATCAATAATAAAGGGATCGTTTTGGTTCTAAATATGATATAAGGGGTTAAAAACTTTTTGCCAAAACATATAGGGGGTAAAGTGGGTTTCCAAAAGATATAGGGGGTAAAGTGGTAACTTATCTTACAGATATAAATTGCCCGCAAACGTGGGTCAATTTCAAGAAATGGCAACTTCACCCCTCAGAGCCCGGCGGCAGGTCGCCGTTGGTCTACTGCGGGCACTTTCTCTTCGACGCCTCTCGACTCTCAACTGTAACTCACTTTCCGTGTCCTGCTTCCTTATCTCCCTGTGTGTATATACGAATTAACTTTTGTAATTTATGTACAGATGCCTCGGACTTTAGTAGAGACCATAATGCTGATGGAATAAACCCTAGCTTCATACATCCTTCATCTGTCGTTCATCCTAATGCGATGATAGGTCAGGTATATTGAGATTTTGACACTGAAATGTAGTATTCCTTGTATGCTTGCAAATGGTAGTTTAGGGGACTGTCGCCACCATTTTTGATTATATTGATAACCTGGAGAGTGTCAAATAGAAACTGCATTAAAGTAAATCATGTATAAAATTGTATTATCTAGATGTAACTATGTTAAAGGTAGTATCAATGAAGTGATAAATGATCAGATATTACTCCAACATAAAACTTTGGGAAAGTTGAACCAAATGATTCAATCTAAAAGCTGATCCCTTACATATAAATAAGCCAAATCTCATCCCCTTCTGTGAAATAGGAAAATTTGAAAATGTTGAAAGGTTATACAATTGTGAGTCAGTGAGTGTATTTGTTCTTAATGCACACACTTATTAAACATTAGTGATAATTATAGGCCAGAGGGACTACAATCAGGAATGATATCATAATTTATAAAGTGGTTAGATTGTCCTGCAACTTATATATAATGTTAAAACTATATTAGCTTGCAGGGAGTTTCAATTGGCCCCTTTTGCAGTGTGGGCTCTTCAGCAACATTAGGAAATAATTGCATACTACATCCTGGAAGTCATGTTTTTGGAAACACAGAATTGGGAGATAAATGCATCTTGATGAGGTTAGTTCATAATTTCGTAATTCATATAATGTAGTCACACTTTCATTGTTAGTGATTGTTCTTCTATCCTTGATCCTTATTTATATGCCATCATCAAGCAGTGGTGCAGTTGTTGGAGATGACATTCCTGGCAAAACAATCATAGGCTGCAATAATCTCATTGGTCATCATGCTGTTGTTGGCCTCAAATGCCAAGACATGAAGTATAAGGTAATTGAATTGTATGCACTGAACCCCAAACCCTAAACCCTAAATCCTAAACCCTAAACCTTAATTTATTGATACTTCACTTTGTTATCAGTCAGGTAATGAATGCTTTCTTCAAGTTGGTGATAATAATGAGATAAGAGAACATGTTTCCATCCATCGATCTTCAAAGGCTTGTGATACAACAGTATGTGATTGTGAATATCTTTTCCCCTTTTAGTATTTATAAACTTAAATGTGTTGTTGAAGTAAAAAAAATTGCATAACCAGGTTATTGGTGATAACAATCTTATCATGGGAGCTTGTCATATTGCCCATGATTGCAAAGTGGGTAGCAATAACATTTTTGCAAACAATACACTTTTGGCTGGGCATGTTTTGGTGGAGGTTATTTCTTTTTTCACATTTCTTTGTATGAGGTCAATTTGGGTATTTTATTGTGAAAACTAAAAATCTGATTTTACAAGTCCAAATGTAGGACCATGCACACACAGCTGGAGCCATTGTTGTTCATCAGTTTTGCCATGTAGGTTCCTTCTGTTTCATTGGTGGAGGTTCAGTGGTAAGATTCGTTTTCAGTCTTTAATTTACCATGAAAGTAATTTTTGTTAATCAAAGTTTAGAAATCTGATTTAATAATTTTATATGTACATAAGGTTTCACAAGATGTCCCCAAGTATACAATGGTGGCTGGAGACAGAGCAGAGCTGCGTGGTTTGAATCTAGAAGGTCTTCGACGAGGTGGCTTCTCAGTTACTGAGGTTAGAATTTAGAAAAGATATTTTTTAATTCTTTACTTTATGAAATTACAAAATTTATTAATTATAATATATAATGCTACATAATATAGTTAAAACCATACATTGTAATTACATTAAAGAATTATATAAAAATTCATTTCATTCCAACAGGTCAGCTAAACATGATCATGAAATGTAATCACTGATTCCGTTAACTTTGCTTGTTTCATTACCCTTTCCATTCCATTCCTTTGTTATTCCATTCCATTCCATCCAACCAAACAGTGATTTGTTTTCTTTGATAAGGATAGATCAGGAGCCTGAGAGCAGCTTACAGGAAGATATTCATGCCTACTAATGCAAACATCGGAGGCATTGAAGCCCGGATTGCTGATGTGGTAATACAATTTGTTTTTTTGGAAATTTTCTCATTTATTATTAAATTCTTTGTTAAGTTAAACATGACTTAAAGAAAATAAAAAATAATGTAGGAATGCGATGAGGAGTTGTCACTTATTCCAGCTGTGATTTCCCTGGTGAAATCCATACGTGATTCTCTTGGTGAAAATCGGCGTGGAATTTGCAAATTCAGATCTTGGAGTTTTTCCTGAGTGTGTATGTATTTGTATCTCTATCTGTATCTCTATCATCTTGTGGTGATATTTCTTTATATGTATATATGTACTGAGTCGATGTCATTTTTCTCTTGGAGACAACATAAGTTGATCTCTACAAAGATACAAATGAGAGAACATGAGGGTGTGTTTGTTCGTGGATTTTGATGTCATTTGAAAATGTTTGTTATGTATGCATATTCCATTTCATTTAAAATATATGCTATATGTATTTCAAAAATAGTTAAAAAATGAGTTTTTATCATCTAAAATCACTTTTCACGAAGCTTTTAGGAGCGTCTATGAGCTTTTTAGCTTTTATTTTTTAAGAAAAAATCTTTGTTTAGCAGTAAGAGTTTTTTGATTTTATTTTAAACAAAAAACTCTTAATCTAAAGGATGTGCTTGACAAAACTACGAAGTTTTTTTTTTTTTTTTTCCGGAAAAGAGGGCAACGCCTCCGGTAAATACATTAAAAGAGAAATTATAGAACAATTACATCACAAGCTAGAAGGAAAGACCAACTAGCACAGAGTTAGTCCACTTGTTGGACCCCAAATCGCAACATAAACTACTACATGGAAGTTGATAGCTAGAAAGTATAACTTTTATTTGTGCAAAAATGTTCGGCATATCTAGTTGTTAACTCTTAAATATGTAAAGTTATATAAAATCCAAAAACTAAAAGCTTTCAAAAGCTACTTGAAGTAATTTTTGAATGAGTTTTTTTTATTTAAAATAAAAATTAAAAGCTTTATTATTGAACATTTTTTTTGGGTTTTTTCTTAAAAGTTAAAAGCTCACAAAAGCTTTTAATATCTTCGTGTTGAACACACCCAAAGCTATTTAGGTAGTTTTTGAGAGTTTTTAATTTTTGTTTGTTTCTCCTTTATATAAATTAACAACTTTAAAAGCTAGCAATTACTTTTGCCAAACACTTATACATAAATAAAAGTTACAACTTACAACTTCCAGCTCCCAGATCCTAGCCATCAACTTAATTCCAACTTTTAGTTAACAACTAGTTTTACCAAACACGTTCTATATGAATAAAAGTAATTTATAATTATAATATATCATTCTATTCCATGAAGGCATGAAGGAATGGAAAACATTCTCCCACGTTGAATAAAATTCAATCCAAGAGAAGTAATCATATTCCATGTTGAATGCTCCATTCCATTCATTCATCGCAAACAAACAACATTTTTTCATTGGACAATATTGCTACATTCCATTCCTTTTTTATACACTATGTTGACATATTATGATTCATTCATTCAAAAATATTCAAATATAAATAAAAGTTTGAGATAATTCCCACGACAATCTTAGATTTTGAGGTTGCACCAGCTCATGAGAAGATTCCAATTCCTTCGTGGTCCAGTTAGCATTTAACTTACATAGTTATACCTTTTATTTTAAAGACGATAGACCTTTCTAGTGCCACTTGTGCCTTCTTTTTCATACTAAAGCGGATCGGTGTCATTAAGGCTTTTGTTTATACATACGTGACTTTTTTGTAATATTTCTTTTGTAACAAGTACCATGATAAATAAATAATATACCATGACCATGCATCCAAGTACACAAGGCTTTATTCTTTAGTCTACCTTTAAAAATGTTATACAACTTTTGATTAAGATCAAAGTGCTTTTGTACTTTGATTTGGTCATAGTGTTGGTGCGTTTCCACAAATGATATGCATGAAAACTCGCATAATGGCCATAAAAGTAAATGGTTTTATGGTACGATAAAATTAGTGCTTCAAGATTGTTGACCCCTCTTTTTCCTAGGCCCATGTTGTCTTGAATCGCACATGAAGATCTTTGTTTCTAATTAAAGCCGAATTGTTTGGTAGATGTATTTATGGTTCATGCTAATTCAATTGGCGTATTGTTGTAACACTTGGTAAAAAAAAGTAAAAAATGAAGCATTGTGACATAACTTGATAAATAAGATCATTCACACTACCTACATATAAAAGGGCTTCATTGCCACCCTGACAGCCCACCAACATAGTGCACTCTGCCCACCAACGTAGTGCACTCCGCCCCGTGTGTATTGTGGTGGCTATGGCGTTGTGGAATGTGGTCACTACCACAATTGAAAACAGTCCATCATTTTCTCTCTCTTAATTAATTAAAAAATATATTTTTTAATAAAAAAAATAAATGAAAGGGATATAGTGATGTTGAGTGGTGTGGTTTTAATGCACCAATGAGGTGATCCTAACATGTCACCACACCACAATTTTGGTAGTGATACGTATACCGAATGATCTAAATGAAACATTGCATATACTGTATATTTTAGTCAAATGTATTTGCATATTTCGTATAAAAACCATTGTTGCATAAATTAAAAAATTATGACTTAAATATCACATCTTACATAATCACAAAAATGACATCACTCTCAAAAAGCTAATTTAAGCATCCTTTTAATACATTCATTTGTTACAATTGGGTAGTATTTTATGCATGAATAGTAGTACTCGTGTAGACTTTGCTTTTCTAGAAGAAACTAATCTTTTAGTAATAAAAGTGTATTTGGCAAGTTGCCATTTTATTTGTGTGTTGTTTTCATAGGATACCAACCTCACTCAAGATCTATGATTCGTGAAGTGGAGACTATCTGGCTTGGCCAATCTGATTTAGGGTAACATTATTATATAGTTTTATAAACTTTTAAACATTGTTTTCTTGATATATATATTTTTAAAATATCTCAACTAGTTGCATGATTAAACCAATTTTATCGTTAAAAAAAACTATATTTTTAAAATATCTCAACTTGTTGCATGATTAAACCAATTTTATCATGGAAAAAAGAACTTAGTCAAAGAAAGTTAATTAGGCCGCATATAATATGGTGTTGGAAGATTCCCTCTTATAGTAATGACAAACTCCAAAACCTTTAAAATATATTCGCCAATGGAAGGTTTTGTGTGTGTAAGTATGTAAGTATGTATGTATGGGGTAATCTTTAGTAGATTCAATTTGTTCTTTTTACGTATTATAAGAGATTCACACGCATTATTTTAATTCAATTTCGATAGGAATCTTTATATTGTTTATCTTCGAAATATTTGTATTTAATAGTTGTTTAACATCCAAACCGACATGATTGGTTGACCTTTTCGGTTTGAAAAGATAGAATCTAGATCAATCTTAAAAACTAATTATAAATTATAGTGTTGGTTTTGAACAATTGATTATGAAGATACGTTTAAATGATATGTGTAGTTTATCCTAAATGGAAATAAAGTTACAATTTTTTATTTTTTTAGGCACCTAAGATATATATATATATATATATATATATATATATATATATATATTTTTTTTCTTTTTTTAATGAAGAAAAAAACAGACATTTCTTTTTTAAATTTAATGAGATAAATAGGTGTTGAACAGTTTATAGACTTTTTCATTTATTTTTCTTTATTTTAATGGATTTCATATTATATTTCTTAAGTTGGTGGTTGATGCTTGATGGGGTTGGGTGGATAAGTACTTACACCCTAAATTATTGGCTTCTTAGGTACCAATAAAACACGAGCAAATAAATTTAGAACGTTTTTTATATAATATAAAATGAACTTAAAAACAAATCATACTTCGTTTTTTTCTTACCAAACGATCGATTTTTGGTAATCTATATGTACTAGAAACTTCTAAATTATAAAATAAACTTATTTTAAAATGAGAGGAGTAGACAAATTTTCATTTTAAAATTATGTTTTTTGTTTAATTTTTGCTATAGTGATGCCATTTTACTACTTGGGTACTTGGGTTCATAGCTTTGATTTTGTCTCGGTTTTGAAAAAGAAAACTTACAGGATAAAAACAAATATAAATAATTTGTCTATATTAAGACCCATAATGATTAGTTTCACAAATAGATACACGTTATATTGCATAATATACAAGTTATTACAAAAAGGTTATTCCGAAATTATGTCATTAAAAGATAAAATACCCAAACTTAATACTTGATTGATCATCAAATAATTAAATCAAGATTGGTTTCTTTATTAATCATGTCAACATATGCTTACAACTTCAACGATGTTAATGTCAAGATTCTTTAAGAGGTTAATTGAGGCCTTCCATACTCCAATAATAGATGCCGGCCAGTGTAAAATATCAAATTCATAGTACAAACTTATTTAAATTATCTTTACTCGACTATAACTTCATATTTTATCTTGTTATCGGATATGTAACTTGGGTTTTGTTTATTATTCAAAAGTAGCATAAATCCCAAGTGGACAAACGAATGTCTTGATCTTTAAACCCTACTATGTTTGTACAAATTAATCACGAACACATCATATCATATCTTCCTGTGATATCCTTTCGAGATGCCAATATCATGTATAAAGATTCTTTTCTTCTATATATATATATATAGTTGGATAAGTGATTTTGGTCATAAAAATATTATCTTTTTTCAAATCGTAAAAAAGAATATCCACCCAATCATTTATTCTTAGGTTTGCATCCATTTTTGCCAAAACCCCACCTCCCACCACACATATATCATCATCATTATTTGCCTTTGTGCCAAACCTAACATTTCCTTTTCTTTTCTCTCTTTGGGTGTGCTTTTTAGGTGTTGGGTATTTGTGGGTCATTCTTACTTCTTTCTTTTGCAAAAGAACTTGAACCAAAATGGGGAGAAAATGCTCACATTGTGGAAACATAGGCCACAATTCAAGAACTTGCACTAGTTATAATAGAGGCAATGTCAATAGCACAATCTTGATAGGTGGGGGTGGTGGAGGGGGATTGAGGCTCTTTGGGGTTCAACTAGACACACCACACTCTATGGTCATTAAGAAATGCCTTAGCATGGATTGTTTGCCTTCTTCATCACTACTACAAGCTTCAACTTCACATTCACCTTCATCTTCCTTATCTTCTTCTCGGGTGTCCGTTAGCGACCTCAAGAGTATGTCAGTTGGTTATGTTTCAGATGGTCTTAGAGCTCAAGAACGGAAAAAAGGTATGCACGAATCATCAACAATATTATTTACTTATATACTGTATGAACTGATGGAAAGTTCTCTTTATGGTTACATTACATTATGTATGCCACCATATGCCATGCATGTATTCAACTTTAAAATTCTCTTTTTGACATAAAAGAACGTAGAATTTCAATTGTGACATATTGGTTGGGTGGTTTTGTAGGCTTTCCTTGGTCGGAAGATGAACACCGTCTATTTCTAACTGGTCTTGAAAAGCTTGGGAAAGGTGATTGGAGAGGGATTTCAAGGAACTATGTGACCACAAGAACACCTACACAAGTTGCAAGTCATGCCCAAAAGTACTTTCTAAGGCAGGCTAGTCTTGTCAAGAAGAAACGTCGTTCGAGCCTCTTTGATTTGGTATGTGTTTCCGCACAATCATGCATTGCAAGGTTGTACTTTGTGTAGAAAAAATAGTACCTCCATTAGGCGTTATGCACTCCATTCGGTAGGGGTTTGAAACTTTTACAACAATGTACAACCCATAATACACAAACTATAACCCTTTAATTGATGAAGCTAAACTCCAAATTTCTTGTAATTGAAGAAAACCCAGAGAATCGATGTTCTTTTTCTTGATAAACCTTATAAAAGAAGTTTCTAAAGTTATTTTTGGTTGTGATCACAGGGAAGGGGCAACAGCAACAAGAATGTAGTAGCAAATCAAGAAAATAGTTACAATATGAGTCGAACAAACTCCTTTGATGAAGGTCATCAAGATCGGAGTAACAATCTTTCTTTGATAGATTTCAGTTCACTAAAACAAGAAAATGTCTACTACAATCCAACAGTCAAATCCTATGAAACAACATCAATGTGTTCACATGTGCATGCTTCTCCGTGTGGTACTATTGGCTCTAAAAGTGGTACTCTTGATTTAGAACTTACACTTGCTGCTCCAAAGCCGGTGGAAAGTAACAAGTCATCTGCTACTTCTTCACTCCAAATTGGGCCAATTATCAGTGTAATTTAATTTGAGTTTAAATTAACCTTTTTTGTATGCTAAAAAAATCTAATTACTAAATATTGTAGATATATATAATTTTCTTTTGAATTTTGAGACCTTCGACAACTTGGCCCGGTTAGAATAAGACATTTTTGTAACTACAAATATACATATATGTATATATATTACCCTATTAAATTAGGGTTTAATTGGCGTGAGCAGAAATTCTCTTTGTATCATCGGTATTCAATATTTGTAATATTTTCAATGGACGATTTGTTAGACCATTTGTTCCTTGTTCGGATAAACTACAAGTTTATAACATGATTGATGAATGGGGCAGGGGCATGACAAAAGAGACCCGATTGAGATAATACTAAATATTCAATCCAACCCTATAAAACTATAAAGATCTTGCGATGTTTCCTTCGACCATTGATATAATGTTATTATTGATCAAAACAAATTATGGAAAATTGTTATTCCATTTTGTGTTGTATGAAAAACATATCTACTCTAATAAATGAAGATTTTTTTGTCACATATCATACTCTCATTTAATTTGCTAAATGTCATCCATTTTTTAGTTATTTTGAATTAACTTTTTTTTTTCCATATGTTATTTTATGGGTTTTCTTATTTTATTATATTCCACATAATATTTTAATATAATAATTATAATAAATGCATATCAATTTCATTAATGAAATTACCTTCTAATTTCAAAATTCACAAATTAAAACTCATTAGTTTATTTTGTTTATTTATTTAAATTTTTTGTTTAAATTTAAAAGATAAAAAACACATTTCAATTTTGATAATTCATTGTTTTTCTTATTTTCTTATAAATTCAAAATTCTCAAATATTTAGATAATCATATCTATTTTTTTAAATTAACCCATGTAATACATGAGTCTTACAACTAGTGTACAATTATGACAAAAGTACATAGGAGCCCATTTATAATTTATAGGTATATATACACTAAAGTCTCAATATTTTCAACGATTAAACAAGAAAGTCATAAACTATATTTGTTTGATAGTAAAGTCCTAACTACCGACAATTTTTGACATGCTTACATTTTTTGTTGGTTAGCCGGTAATTAACACTTTACTTTAAAAAAAGACAAAACTTCAAAAATGGTCCCTGTGGTTTCACAAAATCTGAAGTTTGGTCCCTAATTTACAAAAACCTCACGGATGGTCCCTGTGGTTTCAAAACTTTTAACAAACGATCATTTTCTCTAACTCCGTTAGCTTTTGGCCGTTAAGTGAAGGGCATTTCTGTCCTTTCACAATCACAGGGACCATTTATGAAGTTTTGCCTTATTTTAAAAAAAAAGAAAAAAATATAATTATTTAATATTAAAGGGTCCCACCTCTCTCTCTCTCTCTCTCTCTCTCTCTCTCTCTCCCCCTGTAAGTCTTCTTCCTAAAAAGAACACACCTTTTTAAAAAACTTTGAAGCAAAATTGTCAAAGAAAATGGGTTCGAACTCTAATTTCATATCCAATTTTAATTTCATATCTAATTTCATATACAAACTTAAACATATCTCTCTACCATGTTCATCTTCATCTGATCATCATCTTCGTTATGACGAAGCTGTGAAACAAGAAACAGCCAGCTTGGGGTGTGAACAAATTGATGTCATTGGGGGCATTTCCACAAACAGTTGGTCTGCAACTTAAGAAAATCGCCATGAAATCCTTGTTTTTACTTCTAATTGAAATCCAAATTGGAGCTGAACTCAATACACACAAATGTATAATCAAAGAAATTGAAAATATACACATAAACCCACCTTCTCTCTCAATCCTAATCCATGAAATCCTCATGATTCCAATAACTATTGCACCAGAACCGGTACCTAAATCCACCCACAAACCTTCATTCAATTCTTGACTATGCTTGATCAAATCTTCCAGCAGATCGATTATCAACTCGGTTTCAGGCCTTGGAATCAGATCACCTTCTTCGACACTCAGAACCAAATCCCCCATAAAGAGTAAAGATCACCCAAGTAAGCTCTTAATTGCAAAATAGTGTTGTGTTTGGAGTCGTTGAGGGTTAGTAATGGTTTTGGGTTTTCTAGAGCATCTTCGATCAGCCAATTAAGTTCTCTGTGTAAACTTTCGAAGTCTGGTCCGTTATCTGAATCTATGAAAGATGAACCGACAGATGACACTAAGGTTTTCGCCCAATTCGGCCATTGTTGCAGGTCGGACAAGGTTCCGCTGAAGGTGGGTGGTCGGAGAAATAGGGAGAGGTTAGGGTTTAAGGCAGTAGGTGCATGGTAAACGGAAACTGATGAAGAAGGAAATAGAGCGATTGCGGGTTCTTGATGTGAATGTAGTTGAGAGAGAAGAAAGTCGTGCCAAGCTCGAGAGATTCAAAACCCATATGAAATCAAGCTTGTGGAAATATGAATTTATGTGGGGGTTGCTTCAAATCGCAAAAGGATGCTCTCTTTCTGTGTATGAAGAATGAAAATTGACTGAGGTTTTGGAGTTTATGATGAAGTGAAGAAGGAGGGAGGGGATCAAAAGGGTGTGTTCTTTTTAGGAAGAAGAAGAAGAAGAAGAAGAGAGAGAGAGAGAGAGAGAGAGAGAGAGAGGTGGGACCCTTTAATATTAAATAATTATATATTTTTTTCTTTTTTTTTAAAAAATAAGGCAAAACTTCATAAATGGTCCCTGTGATTGTGAAAGGACAGAAATGCCCTTCACTTAACGGCCAAAAGCTAACGAAGTTAGCGAAAAGGACCGTTTGTTAAAAGTTTTGAAACCACAGGGACCATCCGTGAGGTTTTTATAAATTAGGGACCAAACTTCAGATTTTGTGAAACCACAGGGACTATTTTTGAAGTTTTGTCTTAAAAAAAAGTTTAGGACTTTCTTGTCAAATTAGGAATTAGGACTTTACTGACAAAAAATTAAAGTTTAGGACTTTCTTGTCAAATCGTTGAAAATATTGGGACTTTAGTGTATAGTCTTGTTTCCCTAGAAACAAATAATTTTATCAGCCTCATGAGACCCAAGAACTTTTAATTGTGATTTTCGTCACAACACCACTGTTTTTGTTACCATCATGATCTTTACCCTGCTACAATCACGATCATGGGAAACAGATGCAAAAGAGAGAACGAAAGAGGGTGAGAAGACTTGTAAAACTTTCTTCTTGGTTCGCTGCAAAATCTTGAACTAAAAAGAGGGGACAGATTGTACAAACACAAACATCAACTGGTTCGCCGCCAAATCTGAACTGAAAAGAGGAGACATATTGTACAAACACAAATAACACATGCCTAGTCAAAAGGGCGTGAATGTCCCATCTTTTTTGGTTTTTTAGTTCTCCATTTTTAGGATTGCAAAAAGCCAACACAACCCTGATTCGTTCTTTCTTCCTTGATTATCTTTATTTTTTTCAATGTCATTTCATTGAGATTAAAAAAAAAAACTATTTAACAAGAAGCAAAATGTTAAAGATTTCAATACAATCTAGGTGACCAGAGCAGGTTCCAATAACACGTATGCTTAAAGACTATCATACTATTAAATTTCTAACAAAAAAGGATATATACACTAAAGTCCTAATATTTTCAACGATTTGACAAAAAAGTCTTAAACTTTATTTTTTGACAGTAAAGTCTTAATTTATGCTTTCACAAGAAAGTCCTAAATTTTATTTTTTTGATAGTAAAGTCCTAATTACCGACTAACCAGCAAAAAATGGTAAGCGTGTCAAAAACTGCCGGTAGTTAAGACTTTACTGTCAAAAAAATAAAGTTTAGGATTTTTTTGTCAAATCGTTGAAAATATTGAGACTTTAGTGTATATATCCCTAATATATATACATAATAAAGGTTAATTATGTTTTTGAAAAATCAAATTATTAATGATGTTTTCAAACGACCATATATTTATTTCATAGAAAAAGACAAATCAATGATAATTTTAAATATAATTTTCTAAAATCTAAGCAAAATTAGAGAAATGATCATTTTAGTTATTGTTTTCATAGGTGATAACCTACGAAATCTAGGTGGCCTGTGAAAATCTCTTTATTGCTTGGTGACTTACGGAAATCTCCCGACCACCTGCGGAAATGTTTTGCGAAAATGTCTAGGTAGCATGTGAAAATACCAAAATGTGCCACCTGCTACATCTTTCAAACAATATATAAAGAACCTAAAAATATACGAATTTCATACCAAACTTTCATACTCATCTTGAAATCATAAATTTGCATTTGTTCGTAAAAATATGTTCTTCTTCTCTATTAAAAGACCGGTCGAGAATTGCTCATCTCATCAATCACCTTTCACCTCTAATGATACATTTAGACATTGGAAGATGTTGAAGAGTGAAGAAGGGTGTAAAAGACAAAGAATAATAATTTGAGATACACACTTTCAGTATTCATGCATGAAGGTGTGCGATGGACAAAAAGAAGCTAAAATAAAAAAAATGGATAAAAATCAAGAAAAATAATTTGTCGATAAAGGAGTTTAAAAAATCTCATGCCCGTGGAGAGAGTGAGGTAATGGTTGAAATAAAGAAAATGAATGGAAAACAAACATACATTAACCATTTTTTTGTAAGAGTACCACGGATGGCAGACTGAATATGATTAATAATGTGTAGTGTTTCAATATTTCGTATCTTATTTAGTATTATGATGTATTTTATTTAGTATTTTAATGTAATTTGTCTTTATATGTAATAATATGACTTATTATTAGTCCTCTATTAAATCTTCATCTACCAACTCAACTACCATCTCATTAAATGCCTACTACTATTACATTAAATAATGTCTAACCATCCACCTATCATTTTATTTAATATACACCTATCAACCCACCTATCATAATTGTAAAATTCTATATAAAGAGTGTAAACATGATAACATATTCATTCAAAAATATGTCTTCATCATCTTCTCCACCAAAACAATTTTCTCAAATCTCCCACAAATTCAAACACCATGAAAATGGAACACTTACAACATGGAGAGATTCTGATGAGATCAAGGATGGTATATTAGCCAAAGAAAAATGAATTGAAAAGACAAAATTGTATGAATGGTCCATGTGGTTAATTGAAAATTACAACTTTGGTCCAAACAGGTTTGGACTAGCACTAGAGGTCCAAAATTTTTATTTTGTTGCGAGTTTGGACCGTTTCAAAATAAAAAATGTGTGACATGACCTTCTTGCCCTTTCTATTTACTTTTTTACTTTATTTTATAATTTTCTTGATTAAAATAGAAACAAAATAGAAATTTTACACCAATCCTTTAACAACCTCGCCAAACTTCACCCCACTTTGAATACTATATCTCTCCCTCTTCCTTCGTTGTCAGAAATTTGACCGACCATCGTTACGACCTACTTTGCCGGTGATTTCCCTCCTAGATCTTGAAACCCCTTTAGGATCTAAGAGAAAGAAGGAAGCTTGAGCAAAGCAAACAAAATTTGATCATGAGAAATTGAATTTTGTCGTATGGCTCGATAGTCAGAACTTTGAGCTACTACTAAGGAGTTAGGATAGCTTTAATAGTTTGCTATTACTCTTTGGAGATGTCTAGAAACATAGTTTTCTTTTATGCATTGTAAGGACAAGTTCCAATTTTCTTTTATCAATAAAATTATGTTTTGTTATCTTATTTATAGTTCCTTGCAATGACATTAATGAGAGTGTTTCTAATAATAATAATATTAATTGTGGATGTAATTCTTATAATATCGTGCTTTTGGTATTTTCAAATTTGACCAAGTGAAAGGAAATCTTATCACCAAGTTTCAATTGGACAAAAACTTGGAGTCATACAATTCGAAATTGATGATGAATGCGAGTTTTGTTCATTGGAGAAATTATGATGGAGTCATTATTGACATGTTTACGTGAGGCAAGTGATGAATTAATGGATCTTGTACATGTTGTTATAAACTCTTCAGATCCATCACAAGGGACGATAACTCTATTCATCATGATTCACTGATATTTCAGTAAATATAGTTGTGTTTATAAGATTAAACATAATTCTAATACTTTGAAAAGATTTAAAGAGTGGCATAACGAATAGAAGAATCTATTAGGCAGAAAGATAAAAGTTTCTCCGATATGAAAGGAAAGGAGATTACTTTTTTATAATGTTTTATGATCATCTTAGTGGTTATGGAATTATATCACAATTGATCCTCAAAGAACATCTTACTGCAATTGTATGACTAAGAAGAGGAATTAGATATTGTTGGAAATGGTTCAATCAAGGGATGAGTCATACTTCATTCCCAATCGAGTTTTAGAGTTATTCTCTATTAAATCTAAATCATATCTTCAAATTCATTTCAAACTAAGAAGGTTGATAACACCTTGTAATAAGTGGAGTAAGAATGATTTCTCGCTAAAGTACATTAAGAATTGGAGTTATGTTATTTTTCGGCAGTCGAGAAACAAAAGATGAACTGAATCCAATTATGAAGAGTGTTATCATGTCGGGAATCTGCACGAAATTTTGCGTACTTGTTTTAACTCGTCAAAGAATGTCTCTTGAGAGAAAAATTATATGTCTAGAAGTCAGTGAGATTCGTATTGATCTTGAGAGTTTCAAGAGTTAACCGACAATGATCCTTTTTGTTATCACTTGCGCGCAACCCGTGGTTGAAAGCCTATTCTATTTATTGACACATTCTTATTTCTATGCACTTCCAGTTAAGTCGGCAATACTTCTGAGTTCTTTGTTTTTCATTTAACTGAAAAAGCAAAGGGTGTTGGTTAGTGAAGGTACACTGATCAATACGAGTGAGCTGCTAACATAAACAGAAGCACTGGTGGGCTTTGAGATGCCAGAAAGCGAGAAATGAAGAATAGTGAAGTTCAGTCCATGAAGGAGACCTAAATGTGATTTTGGTTTGTCCTAAACCTTGTCTTATGACTGTAGGTTGAAAATGAAAGTTCTAAATGGACGGGAACGTATGCACCTTCTAATCTAAAAGGTTTCACTGTAATTCAAGAAAATGGTTATGAGGAAACACTTTCGCTAGTAGATTTTAAGGATCTGATAAGGATGAATATGGATACTGGTTGTATTAATTACATCCTCAAATTCATAATATGATTGTGGCATCGCTCTTCATATTTCGAATTATGAGGAATGACAAGGAATTTTTTAAACTTTCAGGAGATATGTTTATCATGTCTTCAAAGGGTTTGAACACCTACACTATCCGGATAAAGTGCATAAGCTTAAGAAGCCTAATTAGAGGCTTGTCGAAGCATCACAAAATAGGAATCTACACTTCCATGAAAAAGTTAAAGGGTACTGATTTCTAAAAGTCTAGTTGATTTCTGAGTACATGTCAAAGCTAATGGGAGCTTAATTGTTATGTTGGTATTGCATGATGACAATACTATTCATAAGGAACAATGTCTCTAGTTTGCAAGTTGCAAAAGTTAGGAACTGTTTCGTTATACTGGACTTAAGGGAGAGGAAACTCATACTTCATTACGAATCTAAAGGTTTAGAATGCATAGTTTAATAGAACTTAATCAAAATCATATATGAATAGTGTGTTGAAATGTTTCAACATATAAGATTCTATATGGAAATGTTATAGAAAGAGATTCAATAGATATCAAATCCTTATATATGATATAATGAGTCAAGTCCTATATGCTTTAGATATAGGATCGATTTCATATGCTATAATATTTTCTTATTCTAATTTTTCAAATGCTTTGAGCATTATGAGAAAAAAGACTAGAATTTTAAGTGACTAGAGATATTAAACAAATTATCAAGAACATTCTGAGGTTTACTGAAGATTGGTTGCTTGTGGACAGTTGAAAGTATGATATTGTTTTGGAAGGACCATAGTAACACGTTTTAGATTGAGATGATTCTTGGTCAGAATTGATGGTCATATGGGAATATGGAAATGATTCCATAATGGGGGATGGGCATATGGAAATGTTTCCATAATAAGAGTTGGTTATAAAATCTACATGTGAGGTGGAAACTTTAATGCAAGAGAAGTGTTCAAGGAGTGTGCCTTGAATTTGAGACTTCATAACCTTGGAATTGTTCTAAGTAACAAGTTCTAGTGGAACATTCTATAATATCGAAGGCCTAGTTACTATGACTTTAGAACTTCAACATCTCAGAAGGGCAATGCATGTAAAGAAGAAATTCCACTACATCTTAGATAGCAACGAGAATTAGGAATTGTGAAATGAGCATCATTAGAGTAATTTTCAGTCGATTTGTTCATAAAGGAATGACTATAGAGAGGCATAATATGCGTGCTTAGAACATGGAATAAGTGATGTTACTTAAGTCAAGTAGTTAGTTGATTACACAAAAAAATCTACTATGAATAAATTCGTAATTGTTCCGATGATTAAATAATAGAGATTTATTTATAATAAAAGTGTTTGATGCCATAATTGATTAATTTATTATTGTGTTTCACTTTGCATGTTTTACTTCCCGAATAATTTTATTTTTCAAAATTCCATAGTCGATCATACTTTTGGAAGTAAGTACTGAATTAAGACTATCATGAATAGTTTGTGGAATATCTATAGAGATTAGACATTCCATTGGATTGCTACAATATTCATGAGTACTTAGAAAAAGAAGATTTTGAGTATTGGATAAAACCATGCTTAGAGATTACTTCATGGATTTTATCACGCATAATTCTAAGATGATAATACCAACTATTCTTAAAGCAGAGATATATAGCTCATAGTTTAGGAATTAGTCGTGCATTGGTTTACTTAAATGCATATCGTAACTGGATGTTATAAAGGGTTATTCCATGTATGATTTGGTGAGTAAAAGGTATGAATATATAGTCAATGTAATTCGTTCCTTTTTCCTGAATAAGGAAAAGTGATAGCCTTGGGTTTTTTCGGTGATTTGAGTTGTTCTATAAGAACCAGACCTGGTCCGGACTAAATTGATGTGTTCGATTTTGTAGTATGAATTTGATCATTAAATCGGAGACTGAAAAACAAACAAATGAGCATGATGTTGATCATTTATTACATGACTCTGTTCATACGATATCTTTAAGAACAAAGGAATAGCTGATCACTTATCTTAGGGCTGACGTTTGATTTGAATCAGAGTTCAACAGTGGGTTTGGAAAGCACTCTTTGTTGTTTTGTTATACTTGTAATTGTAGTTATAGACTTATCCAAGTGGGAGAGTGTTGGATTAAGGTGTCTAAGCTCATAACTAGTTTTGGTAAAAACTCGCAAATAGAAGAAAAATCCTTTTTGGGGTGCCTTCATAGCCAGAAATAACTAGAATTGATATTAGAAGAAAGAGAGAGGAATATGATTTGTAAATATATTATGTGTTTAATATATTAATTGGAAATAGATAATTGATATTTTAATTTGTTATGTGATTAATAAATTAACATGAGATCAATAGTTAAATAATTGATTTATTAATTGATAAATTAATGAGAAATCAATAAGAATTAATTAATTGTTAATCAGAATTAATCTGAAATTAATTTGAGATTAATTGGACTTAATTAAATATGCAAGAGGTGAATTGTAATTGTTCAATAGTTGAACAAATGAAATAATTCTAGAACCATCTATGGCATGGATGGTTTTAGATTGATTCCTAAGGTTTCTGAAAGCCTCCTATATGCAGATAAGGAAAGGATTTGAATTGGGATTAAGTCTATTATTTAATTAATTGAAATCTGGTTTTGACTGCAAGTTACCTAAACTATAAATAGGACCCCAATACCAAAAAAATTCGTTCATACCTTTACCTACAAGCTTAGGAACAAAATTTATATCCCTCTCCTCTTTCCTCTTCATTCTAGAGTTTCTAGGTTTTGGGTGTAAGCCATTAGAGGCAATCATATTTTTGGTGCTTGCTTTGTAAAGACACAAAAGAAAGGATCCGATATTTATTTGGTATAATAAATCTAAAGGCATGTAAACCTTAATTAATCTTTTATTAGGACGACGAGCGTTCGACCTTCCCACCTCTCCGAACCCATTTGTCACCTCACTATTATATCAACTTTTATCTCTCATCTTATTTTCATCCCTTTTATCAACACCTCATGGAAATCCATCTCTCCAACCCATATAATATATTTATTTATTTATTTTAAATAAAATATTTACTAGTTTAAAATTAAAAAATTTAAACTAAATATAAAGATATCATTTTATTAAATAAATGGTAAATTACTAGAAACGGTAGATAAAATGATAAAACAACAATTAAAATTCAAAAAAATGATTAAAATATTAATCGTTTAAAGTGGATTTAAAATTATCATGGACATCCTTAGGCGAAAATTCTTTCATGTTGTTGTGTTCGGTATACTCAATTTTTGTTGGACTTAAAACATATTGAGCTCGGAACTTGCAGATGCACATGTATTCATCTTTTGGGTGAATATGTAATTGAAATTGCTAACTTTCGCCAACATATCCTTCCATTTTGAGTTAATTTGATGCATTAAAGGATCCAAACCACAAAGTTTCAATTTAAAGTGTTCCAGAGCTCAGCCCCAAAAAACATTTGCTCTTTGCTCGTTTCCACGTTCATTTTCCAAAATGTCAATGTAAGCATTTTGAAACGTCGCCTCTTCCTGTTTAGAGAACTTTCTGGATTTTTTACGTTTTGTTGATTTGTCATTTGACTCTTCGTTTTGGATTTGAGTGACGAGATTGGGAGGGGATTGGTCACGACTGCAATCCATTTGAATTAGAATTAGAATGTAATTGGAAAAATATGTTGTTTTAGAAGTGGTTAAGGGTAGGACTGTAAAGAAACCGAACGAACACGAACGAGGCTTGGTCATGTTCGTTCGTTTAAGTTAGCCGAATAAATGAACGAACACGAACAGATAAACGAATGGGTTTTCTTATTCATGTTCATTCGTTTACGTCTGTGAACATGCTAACCGAACATAAATGAATAAAGATAAAAAAAACATAATTGAACCTATATGAATATAAATGAAAATATGATATAGTAATGTAATCAAACACAATTAAGCATATGTGAAGATAAAATGAACTTATATAAACGAACATAAACGAATGTTCAGTTCGTTCATTTATTAAATAAACGAACATAATCAAACACAATTCATGTTCATTCGTTTAACTAAACGAGCGAATATTTGTGTTATTGTTCGTTCATTTATTAAATAAACAAACTTCCTGCCGAACGGCTCATGAACAGCTTGCTGAATTTTTAGTTCGTTTACGGTCCTTAACTAGTTAGGGTGATATTTATAGTTGGAAAAAAGAAAAAACATACATATTTTCTTAAAATATAGTTAGATGTTGTGGACTCTATCCACCCTTATAGTCAGTTAAATTAATCTGTAAGTACCCTTATAGTCAGTTAAATTAATCTGTAAGTACCCTTATAGTCAGTTAAATTAATCTGTAAGTACTCTTTTGTCCAACTTTAATAAATAATTAACTACTGGATAATAATATAGTCATATTACTATAATAAAATATAGTTATTTTCAAAATAACCATTTGGTAAGTTTTATACAGTGAATGTACACTTTAAAACGATTTCGAATACTTTCTACTGGAAATTATTTTGCTTATTTAACCAATTAAAAATTAAAATATAACATATGTCAAATTTGCCGACTTTTATGGATATCCTGGATAAGTTACAAACAACAAAGTAGTTAAAAGTTTCTTTAAGAATTTTAAACTCCTATAATGATATCCTCTTCATATAACCCATTATTTTTATTTAAAGAATAACCCATCAATATCAATACCTAATTACTTCCTTTCATGGAACACAAAGTTTTGTATGTATATATATATATATATATATATATATATATATATATATATATATATATATATATATATATATATATATATATATATATATATATATATATATATATATATATATATGTGGGGATAGGGAATATACATTAGAGCCCACCTAAGCTTAGGTACTAAACCTATAAAATATGCAGTTTTAATATAGTAAATATACCCGATTTGGTTTTCACTTGGTAAATATATCATCCTTGATAACATTTCTTTGCTCCATCATCGTTTTACCATCCCTATTCTCTTTCCTCCATTATCGTTTATTACTTCACCCCAGTGAACATTGTTTTTTTCCACTGCTAGGAATATCTAAGATAATCAATATTCTTGCTTCATTATCAAAACTATTACGTCGATCTTGAATCTACATCTTCAATTGTTAATCATAAATCCCCTAACCGCAATCTTTATATAGTAAAACAACTTATTTTAATGAGGTTTAGTACCTAAGCTTAGGTGGGGTTGTAATGTATATTCATTTTTCCTATATATATATATATATATATATATATATATATATATATATATATGGGATGGTTCAATTGAAAAACAAAAAAATTGAGAACGAGGGAATGAATCTGGGCCACTCATTTCGAATTTGCTGCTTAAGCGCTCCAACTTACCGGGCCGACGGAACAAATCATATTCATTTATGAATACATATGAACAAGTGTATTTATATATGAATACATATATTCATATAGCGGCGGTGGGTGGTAGCGTAGATTGCGGTTGTTGGTGGCGGTTGGTTGTGGAGGTGGTGGTGGTGACGGTGGTGGTTGGTGGCGTTGGTAGTGGTGATTGGTGGCATACGGGAGGTAGTGTATTCATATATGAATAAACTTATAATTATATTCATATATGAACATTACTCATCCTGCGTCGGCCAGTTACGTCGGAGCGTTTTGCAGCAAAAATAAATGATCGCTTAATTCTCAACTTTTTTTTTATTTTGTCAATCAAAATTACCTCTCTCTCTCTCTCTCTCTCTCTATATATATATATATATATATATATATATATATATATATATATATATATATATATATATATATAATTCGTTTTAAATTTTTTTAGCCATATTTTTTATCAAAAAAAAAAAAAAACTGAATATAACGTTGTTCTTGATTTTTCGTCATCTTTCCATAGAGATCTATGTTGATATATAAAAAACGATTTTTTTTTCAAAAAAACCCACTTCATTTTGTTAGTTTTTTCAATATTTAAGTTTATTTTTATCAAAAAAAAACAACAAAAAACTAATTATACCAAATTATTAATTTTTTGTACTCTATTAATAAATATCAACATCGACTAAAAAAAACCTCGATCAGTGTAGATTCACACTGTGAATCTAAACTGTAAATATTTCAATTTTTAACATTCACAATGTAAAAAAGCTCGATCAGTTCAGATTCACATTGTGAATCTGACTTACTATTATGCACACTGTGAAACTGAGAATGTTCACAATGTGAATCTGAACATGTTCACAATGTGAATCTGAACAGGTTCACAATGTGAATCTAAACTGAAATATCGAGTTTATTTATTTATTTATTTTTTAACATCAATATGAATCTATGTTTAAAGAGTATCAAAAAGTATGAATTTTGATATACTTATTAAATTTTTTTTTTCTATAAAAAAATAGAAAATTTTTTTCTATACATTACAGCCCCGCCTAAGTTTAGGTACTAACCTCTAAAATATGTCGTTTTAACTTAATAAATATACCCGATTTGGTTTTCACTTGGTAAATATATCATCCTCGATAACATTTTCTTCCTCCATTATCGTTTTACTATCATTGTTTTCTTTTCTCAATTATCGTTTATTAGTTCATCCCAGTAAACATTACTTTTTTTCACTGTCACGAAGGTCGAAGATAATCAATATATTCTTGCTTCCTTATCAAAACTATTTTGTCTATCTTGAATCTACATCATCAAGTTTTAATCGTGAATCTCTTAACCGCAATCTTTATATAATAAAACAATGTATTTTTATGAGGTTTAGTACCTAAGCTTAGATAGGACTGTAATTTTCCCATATATATATATATATATATATATATATATATATATATATATATATATATATATATATATAGAGAGAGAGAGAGAGAGAGAGAGAGAGAGAGAGAGAGAGAGAGAGAGATGCTAACTAAAATATGATGGAAGTGTAAAATATATTTTTAATCGTATGGTTCAATTTTTATTATATTGAGAGTAACTAAATGATATTTAACGTTTTTTGGGTCACAATATTAGAGAATTTGGAATTTTATGCGAGATAAAGTTGATAAAAACAAAAGTACGAAAAGATAATACAATGTAACAAAGGTACCTTTCAGTCCTTGGATTTAGACAAGAACCAGGATGTCATTTGCCACAACTTGAAACAAATGGACCACTTTGCTAAGGCGTTCTACCCGTTGCAATAGAATTTAGACAATATCTTGCTAGTAAAAGGTATTAAGATCAAAACCTTAGGATTGACGGGTGGACCTATTTTTAGAAGATGAAGACAAGATGGAAAGATTCAATCAATCTGAGAAGAGATTTGAGACGTGTCTAGAGCTTTATTATTCAAGGTTTTGTCTCCTTGTTGATGACGACATGATAAACAAGATTCAAAGAAAAGAGGATAGATTTTTTTTGGTATGAAAATGATAGATACATCTAACCTGAACAAATTTCTTTATTTAGATCATGTAAATCATTTTGGTAGTTCAAAATAAGAATAACAAATCGTGAGGCTCTCCTTACGGAACAATTTCACGAGGAGGTGGTGCAATTTTACAAATTATAAACTCTTCTTCATGAGTTGCTCATTACAACATCCAGATAATTTTTATTGAATTGTGGTAATGGTTCTACTAGATGGAACTAGTTTATCCGTATGAAGGTTCCTTACGTGGCATATTTTGCTAGATTATTTGCCTACTAGACGATATCTAATGAGTCTTGAAGTGGATGTTCCTTTTATTTTATGTCGTTGGTGTTGGATAAATCAATAGTCTTTAGATTAGTTAATCATCAAATATGAGATTTTCCTTGGTGTGGGATAAATGAAGTCTTTAGATCAATTAATCATCAAATATGAGATTGCAGCCGGGACTTAGAATTCAACTTTCAAGTAGGTTGATGTTTCAAGTCTGAATTGGAATCCAATTAGTGATATTTACACTTGGATTGACGGGTTAGACATGTATTTGAATAAGAAGACGACTATAGAAACTATTTATTTAGTAATTGATGGTACTTTGTCAATTTTAGAATTTCAAGGTGTTTAATGATATAAATTAGAAAAGACAAACATTTTGTCTTTTAGGAAAATATAAAACTTATTTAAAAAATAATTAAATAACAAAGCTAAAAGTAGAAACATTAAATTTTATAAATAGAAACATTAAAGTTTTATATGTTAAAATAATAATTATGCTAAATATATATTTTTTTAACGGCAAACTATCTTACTTCTAATCTAATTCTAAACACCGTCTATGTCTCCTATTGAGACTTAAACCTATGACGTCTCATTTGAGAGAGTCACTCCTTACCGCCAGGCCAAAGGCCCTTTGGTAAACTTATCTACAATACAAAATAGAAAATAAAGATGAGGGGCTACAAATGACAATTAGATGAAACTTATCATGACTACTTGATTATGTATTGGACCTAAGACGTTAGAATAGTAATGAAATGGCTAGACATCAAACTTTCACTAAAGACATGGTAAATGATGTGTATTTTAAAAACTTAGAAACTTAAGGACTAATTATACCAAGTGTTTATACTCGTAAGTCATCTATCTATTTCTCATATTTGAACAGAGAGAGATTGATACAAACAATGCTTTCTTTGGTTTTCTCATGATCCAAAGCCACACGCGCCAATGCTCATTTCTCTCTTTCTGATCTTGATACGACCATGTCAAGTTGCCAGTTGCTCATGAAGAAAGAAAAGATTAGCTTTTCTCTTGTCTCAAAAAAGGCCCATATTGATCTGACTATGAAGACTCCAGGATCCCAGATGAGAAAAACTTATGAAGTTACAAACATAAACTTGAAAAATCTTGGAGCCGAGGCTGCACTCCAGAAGTTGGTCTCTTTTTTCTCAACTTGTAAGTGTTACTCTTGTTCTTTATGCTTTGCCTTTCATTCTTTCTAATGTTATTCTTGTTTCAGGTCATTGATCATGTTTCCACAGACTTGAGGATTCAAGCTGAAAAGTTTGAACAAACTTTAGGGGTGCAAGAGAAAGTGTGGAAGGCGATCAATGAGGATCTATTGAAAAGAGTGGAACTTTTGAGCAAGGATAAAGCCGAGAAAGAGGAGGAGCATGATGCAGAGATGACAGAGGTGATTGTCGAAGCGAGGGCCAGTGCTGCCATGGCTGTTTGGGAGGCCAATATCAAGTTAGCCAAAGATGTGGCCAATGCAAGATGCTGTAATTTGGTTGGGTGGTGTGCAACCTTAGCCAATTTAAAGGTTGAACCTGCCAACACCATTGAGGATCGTGAAGGGCAGCAACCGAAAAAGAATGAGGAGGAGAAAACCCCATGCAATGATGACCAAGCCACAGTCTAGGCCTGTAAGATAAGAATATTTTGCATGACTTTGTACAAGACAATTTTTGTTTTTTATGGAATTGATGTACAAATTTTTATCCATGGGTGTTTCATACTTCCTTGCTTGTCTGGTTAATTTGTGTGGTTGTAGCAATAAGATTTCTGAAGATCCTTGTATAATTGGGGTCTTAACCATATCACAAACCTTTACATATTACGTAGAAAAAAATGATTTTAATGGATAGATAGAACCCGATGTTCCTTAGGGTTCACAATCATGTGAGTCAGAAAAAAATTAAAGTTGTAATTCCTTTAACATAATCTAGGAGTTTGCATATGGAAGGTGTAACGCCCGCAGATTCGGGCTAGTCAATTTTGAGATAATAAGCGATTAAGCGTTAAAAATGACTTTTTGATAGAAGATTATTTAGGATAAACAATCTAACCAAAGTTATAGTATATGTCACAAGGATTCCATACATATAAAGAACGCTGAAATCTAACTTATAACTAAGAAGTTATGACCCGTCGAAGTTTTGCGATTAAACCGACACGACTCCGCGTAACGTAAAAAGTGAATTTTTGAAGAAATGCTTTTTAGCCTTAGCAATATAAACTAAATTTGTAGTATACGTTAAACCGAGAGCATGCATATAGAGAACGTCTAAATCTGACTTCGTTTGAGGAAGTTATGATTTTTCTAAGATTTTACATAGTAATATACAACCCTGAAATCGAATTTTATATCGGTTAGTTTTTAGCCAAAATGATCTAAATGAGAATTGAAGATCTCATTAATAGGAGTTCAACGATAAAAACACAGTCGAAAACGGAGTCCGTATCTAGAAGTTATGAATTTTATACAGTCTTTAACAATGTAATCTTCTCAGACTGCTAAATTTAAGATCGGTCGAGAATTAGCCAATAGGGTGAAAAAGAAAGTTGTAGATCTTGTCAATACCTACGCGTGGATATACAGAACGTCAAAAATGGAGCTTATATACAAAAGTTATGATTTTTTTAAGATTGACTGTTTTACCTGCGTCCTGCGCCACGTGTCAGCACCTGGCGAAGCCTTGGTGTCTACGCAAGGTCACGACGCAAATGTAAATTTCACGATGTGAATTTCCCCTGGACAGCCTATAAATAGAAGGCGCAACTCACTCTTTTCTTCACACCTTTCTATCCAACTCTCTCTCAACCCCCCCCCCCCCCAAGCCTCAAGGCTTTTCTCTAGCACCTCCTAGGTGTTAGTAGCGAGTCTCGGAGCGCCAGAAGGCTCCGAAAAGAAGAGATTTCGGCTCATAAGTTCTGTCCGTGCAGAGCCTAGTTTCTCACTAAACTACATGTAAGTTGAGTTATGCTTCCCGTACTTTAAGTATAAGTTATGTTTAAGTTCATTATCATTATTATGAACCTATAAACAAGATTTATCAGTGATTCAAAGTCGTTATACTGATTGATCTACTTATGGGGATGATGTCTAGGCTGTGATTTAGGGAGGTGTTTAAAGTGGGATTTCCAAACAGTATACTTTGTATACCAAACGGACCCTACCTGGTTGTTCCTTACTCGATAGATCGTGAAATAGACTCTGAGTTAATGATGAATCTACACTAATAATTAGTCGCAGTAAATATTAGACTAAAATTTAGTAATAATTGATGGGTTTCAAGCACTATAACATCCCTATGGTGCACATACAACCCTAATGCTTTGGATCTAAGTTTTCTCTAATTATACATGCAATTTTCTTTTTTCCAAAGCATGAAGCCTAACTAGCATGCAACTTGATATTTGAATCATAAAAACTAGTTAGAACAATACCTTTTGTTGTAGCTTATTGAAATTGGTCTTTCAAGAGCTTAGCACCCCAAGTGTGATGCCTCAAATGGTTCACAAAACACCAAGAACAAATGGAGGAACTTGAGAGAGGTTAGGAGCACACAAAAATCGGCTATACTCTTGTTGTATCACATGTGTATCCGACTTTGGGGCCTAAGGGGTTATATATATAGTGTAGAATTTCCAAGAGTCATATGTAAACCCTAATTCTTACACTTAGGCTTATGATCCATAACCATTTGATAACTCTTTGGACTAACTTAGTCCATCCCCAATCAATCATGGATCATTAGCCCAAACTATATGTATCATTGATTTACATAATCAGTCCTTGTAAATTTAATTAGTCTCTTTTGATCACTAATTTAATTCCAAATTAATTCTTGATCAATACCAATTAAATAATATGATTCCTCAATTAATATATTATACTTATAATATATTAATAAATCACAAATAACCTCTTTCTCAAAATCCATCTTATCAAATTGCTTTGGAGAATGCAACCTGTAATGGACCATGCTACTATCGGGTCAAGTACATACCAACTATAGTTATGAGCTTAGACACCTAATCCAACAGTCGTCCACTTGGATAAGTCTAATAACTATAATTGCAAGCACAACTTCAAAATCTGATTAACAATTGTAGCTCTCAAAAGCCATTGTCGAACTCTGACGCGTCCTTTCAGATACAGGATCATATAATCCTCTGTTCTTCAAGATATCATGCGGACAAATACATGGAACATAGTCATACTTATTGTCCAGCAGTTTGTTTCCCGATTTATGATTTGTTTGACATAGAACTTAATTGAATACAAGAATTGAGTCTTGATCGGGATCGACACATAAGTCAAAACAAAAGCATCGAGGGGCCCAAGATATCGCTTTTAGTCCTCTTAGGATAAAAGGAACAGATAAAATTCGACTTATATGCTTGTACTAATTACTTGTTAAGTCATACACAACAACACGTTTTATAACATCGAGTTACTGATGCGTTTTCGCACTATCAATGTACAACCTACTCGTAATCAAGAACTCATATATCTTGGTTTGAATATTATACGATATTATCGTCTCACAATCACCCGTGATAAATTCCATGAAGCGATTCATATGAGCGTGGGTTTAATCCAATACTCAAATCTTATTTCAAGATCACTCATGAATGTTGCAGCAAACCTTTGCTATGTCTAAACACTTTAGACAATCTACAAGCCAATTCATGACAGTCTAATCTCATAGCCTATTTCCAAAGTATGATCGACTGTGGATGGTTTGAATAATCTTATCATTCTGGAAGTCAAAACATGCAAAAAATGAAACAATAGTAAGCGAATGACACAAGATAGTAACTTTACTCATAAATAAAACACCTTTTATTTAATCATCAAATTTCAATTACTTTTTATCTATTACAAGTTTCTAAACACTATCTAATCATTAAAACTAATATTGTCCTTCATCCCAATACTCCTACATTGCTGTAAGAGCTTAACCCTAGTCAGTCCCTTCGTAAGGGGATCTGCTGGGTTCTCCTCTGACGATACACTCTTTACTACGAGGAGTACTTCTTCTACTTTATGTCGTATGAAGTGATATTTTGTGTCGATGTGCCTAGATCTGCCATGATCCCTCGGTTCCTTGGCTAAGGCTACCGCACTCTCGATGTCACAGAAAATCTCCATAGGCTCCTTTACAACTGGTACAACTCCAAGGTCTCCAATGAAGTTCTTCAGCCATATTGCCTCATTCGACGCTTCGCTTGCTGCTATGTACTCTGATTCGCACGTTGAATCAGCTACAGTCTCCTGTTTGGAACTTTTCCAAGTCATTGTTCCTCTATTCAGGGTAAATACCTAGTCTGACTGAGAGCAGAAATTATCTCTGTCGGTCTGAAAACTGGCGTCACTATACCCTGTCACTCTCAAGTCATCACTCCCAACGAGGTTAAGAACCCAGCCCTTAGTCCTCCGTAGGTACTTAAGAATGTTTTTTTACCGCAATACAGTGAGCTTTACTAGGATTCCCTTGATATCTGCTGACCATGCTCAAAGCAAAGGCCACATCAAGGAGAGTACATGTCATAGCATACATGATCAAGCCAACTGCAGAAGCATATGGTACTCGACTCATTTCTGCTATCTCGGCATCGGTTCTCGGGCTTTGAGTCTTACTCAATTTGGTATTGCTCAGGATTGACAATTCTCCTTTCTTTGAATCCTCCATGTTGAAACGTTTCAACACATTGTCCAAGTAAGTACTTTTACTAAGTCCTATTAGTCTTTTACTTCTATTTCTCAATATCTTTATCCCTAGAATGTAATCAACTTCCCCAAGGTCCTTCATAGCGAAACACTTTCCAAGACAGGACTTAACCTCCTACAAGGTTGGAATGTCGTTTCCTATGAGAAGTATGTCATCTACATACAACACCAGAAAGCTAACTATACTCCCACTAGCTTTGACATATACGCAGGAATCATCCTCGCTTCTCGAAAAACCAAACTCTTTGACTTTCTCATTGAAACAAAGATTCTGTCTGCGAGATGCTTGTTTCAATCCATAAATGGATTTCTCAAGCTTACACACTCTATTAGGGTACTTTGCATTGACAAAACCCTCTGGCTGACTCATGTAAATATCTTCAGCCAACTTCCCATTAAGGAAAGCGGTTTTGAGATCCATTTGCCATATTTCATAATCATGAAATGCATCTATGGCTAGCATAACCCTTATAGATTTAATCTTCACTACTAGTGAGAAGGTCTCGTCATAGTTAACTCCATGAGTTTGAGTAAAGCCCTTCGAAACCAATCGTGCCTTATATGTGTGTACTTTCCCATCCATGTCAGTCTTCTTCTTGAAGATCCATTTGCACTCGACTGTCTTACGACCTGGTACATTGTCAACCAAGTTCCAAACTTGATTGTCATACATGGACTGAATCTCGCTGTCCATAGCCTCTTTCCATTTTGCAGACTCGGGGCCCGCCATGGCTTCCTTGTAGTTATTAGGCTCATCCAAATTTACCAGTGTACTATAACTGATAAATGTATCACCATATGTAGTAATATGGAAACCATAAAACTTAGGTGCCATTCTAACTCTACCGGGACGTCTCAGAGGTAAGGACTCGCCAATTGGTTCAACAGGAGTTTCCTCCTCGGGTTGAGCGCTAGTGTTTGAGGTTCCTTCATCACTTAACTCTTGAAGCTCTTCAAGGTCAATTTGCCTCCCACTGTCCTCTTGGCATATGAGTTCTCTCTCTCGGATAACCCCTCTCCTTGCAACGAAGACAACTTTGTCACTCGGTCTGTAGAAGAGATATCCAAAGGATTTCTGTGGGTAGCCAATGAAAATACAACGCCCACTGCAAGGTTCGAGCTTGTCGTGAGTCTCTCGTCTTATGAAAGCCTCGCAACCCCAAACCTTGATATGTGCTAATGAGGGAACCTTCTGTGACAACCATCAAATTTCGGTCAAGTCAAAGTCAAACAAAGTCAACAAGTTAAACCGGTCAACTCCATTAACCCTTGTATGTTAGGGTTTACGTTATGTAATCACTGTACAATTCGCTATTTTAATGAGAAAACATCATTTGGAAAGTTCATGTGTTTGATATTCCTTAGCCTTAACAGTGCTAAACAACGAACCAAAGTGATAAAACACTATTGCCCAATCATCGGGATTGTGTAGGACACTAAATCATGGCTTAACGGGGTCTATGGACCTTGCGTTGCGAAGCCGGACACTCAAAAAGATCACAAACGAAACCTCTCGCAATCTCATTCAAACCCTACTCAAGATTACTTGACGCTAATAGGATCGAAACTCATACACTACGATATAAATTGACGTTAATAGCAACATAGTATAGTACAACGTTATAACTATAATCAAATTAAATTATGATACCATATTAAAATCAAATCAAAGTATAATGCTCTAATTAAATTTAAAAGAATCAAACTTGAATGCTATAATTAAACTTCAAATCAAAGTAGATTGTTATAATCAAATAATAACTCATCTTTTATAAAACTCCATTTTTATAAACTTTACATTAAATTTTATAAAACTCTATTTTTATAAACTTTACATTAAATTTTATAAAACTCTTATATTAATTATGTAAAAGATGCTTGTGTTAGTGGGAAATTATGAAGACCACCAAAAGCAAAAAGATTATTCCCATGGTCTCCCACTCACACCTCCCATCCACTTTCCTTTCCTTTTTCTCCCAACACATTATTCTCTTCACCACTTAAATCTTCTCTATTCTTTCTCTCACTCTCAATCTCGAAATTTCCTCCAAGAATACTCATATTCCATCCAAGAACAATCTATTATACTCAAATCTTCATCCCTCTTGAAGCATTCATCAAGGTATGTTGTTAAAAGTTTCAAATTCATACAAGAAACAAATTAAATCCACCAAAATATCTAAAACTCATTTTTTTGCATAAACCTGATTTTTCTCAGAATACCATCAATAAAATAAGAAGTTCTGGAAATTTTCAGAAAATAACTTATTTTTATTGAATTATCATAATTATTGCAATAAAGTAGGGCAATAATTCACATAAAATACTTGTTGCATTCAATAAATTCTGAGAAAATTCTGGGATGACCTGTATACTGATTAAACATGATATATGAAGTTTCATGCATTTATATTACTGTTTACTATTATTTATGATTTTATTGATTAATTAATAATGAAATATATAAAAAATACTTCCCCTAGTCACAAATATCTGAAACTTACACACTGGGCTCTACATCATGTTATAAAACTATGGTTAATTTTACAGATTTTTTGAGAATCATTTACTATTTTTCCCGAATTTTGTGTTGTTTAATCATTAAAATATTAAATAAATACTAAAACAGTTCAGAAAAATATACAAATTTTACAGTAATTCATATTGTATGAAATAATGATTTCCTAATAATTTCATAATTTTTCAATACTGTTTACTATTTAAAACTATTTTCCTAAGTATTTAAGCATGTAAAAATGCATTTTAATGATTATTTCATATAAATAATTGTTAAAATCTGTAAATAATTATAATTGGACAAGTTATTATTTTAATAAGAAATTATTAAAATCTGACCTAAATTGAAAATATAAATTAATTATGCAAAGTAAGTAATTCAATTTAAAATTCATTTAACAAATAAATACCTTAATATTATAATCAGAATGAATTATTGTTAATTCATCTAATATAAGAATATGTGTCTAATTATTTGTATTAATACTCCATTCTCGTTTAGCAGTTCCTAAACCAAAACTATTAATTATATTAGGTTCTACGCCATTTTGACTCGAATCGTCTATCGTACGACACACGCATTTCGTTTTGGGACTAATGTGAGTAATCTACCCCATACTTTATAATTTTCAATACTTTTGGGGTGTATCATGTGGTTCTAATATATTCCAACTTCATTTTATTGTTTTATCACAATTGAGACATTGTTGGGACATTTATACGTGAGTCATTAATTGTATAACTATTGTTTGTTTACGCTACATGTACTTGTAGTGCATTACCATTTTTAGTCTAATCTCCATGACTATGCCCGTATTCTTGAGGTACGTTATGGACAATAATAGCGCTATTGGGTTGACCACCCCGCCTTGGGACGCTAAGGTGATTGATCGCACGTGGTTGAGTGTGTATGATGATTAGATGCTCCATCCTATATATATATATATATATATATATATATATATATATATATATATATATACATATGTATATATAGGGTGAGGACTTATTGTTGTTGTTATCATTTGTTATTCAATTTTTGATTTATAAACCGTTATCTCAAATACAATTGTTTGCCGACTTCAAAAGAAAACAAATTTCCAATTATAAAGGTTTCAACTTCACAATTTTCTCTACTAAAATTAGATTACTCACCAACTCTCGTAGTTGACATGTTTTTACCCATGATGCAGATTTGAAGAATGAAGTTGATGAAAAATAGGTTGTGCCTTAGAAATCCACAAGACTATTTAAATTTGATGTAATAAATGTTGTTCGTATTTGGATTTGTATTTGTATGTTGTGGATCTTGTTTGCATACTTAGTACTTAATTGAATCTAATCATATTATAACATAGTTGTCATGAGACTTTGAGCAATATATCACGCCTCGATCTATTCCGACAAGGATCGGGGTGTGACAGATTGGTATCAGAGCCCTTGACTATAGGGAATTAGGTTAGTTGCCTTGACCTAGTCTATAGCCTCTAGGGTCCTCTCGTATGCTAGTTTATAAAATGCACACACAACTGCATGCAATTCACACTTAGAAAATCCTAGGAATACCTTTGTGTGTTAGTTGCTCCCTTAAGTGCATACGTATTACTCCTGACACTTATATGTGTGCATACACTGGTGAATATTCTCCTCTTTCTCTAAAAATCACACACATATTCAAGTGGTTTAAAAAAAATGTATATACATATATATTCCTTAGAGCTCATAGGAAATTCAAAGTCATCCACTCTAGTCGGGTAGGATCATAGTAATTGACGCGTAGTAACTGGAAGGGGGAGGTGCTGGTAGCCCGAAAGTCCTGACTAGGTAAGCATTCGTATACATCCCAATCAACCGAGGGACTAGTTTGCTTATCTGGGGACCAATGGCGAGAGTTCCCAAACCTATAGGCCAAAGCGCGTCATTCACATTACTTTTGAGCCATCAAAATACCCGACCTTATCAAACGTATCCGAAAGGATACACTCCAAAATGGCCAACTCATTGGACTATTAAGTTCCCTAATGGGCCTAGAAGTGGGAAAGAAATGTGAAAACTTAGTTTTGTGGGGGCCCACGCAAGTGCTACATGTTTCACATTTAGTAACCATGGAAAGCCCAAAAGGTGCCCAACACTCCTAACAATGGCCCAACAAGTGTTTTACAATTATTTTACCCAACAATGTCTAAAAAGAACTTTATTTCCCTAATCAATTTACAAATAACTCACAAGTCCATATGTGTGTTTCTCATAGTTGACATGTTCCTTGTTTGGTTGTGGACTTAGGGTAGACTCATTAGGATCAACAGTCTAATAAAATTTTAATTACACATAACTGGGGGCATGTCGAGTGAATCTTAGGAGTGGATCAGACATGGAACAAATCACAAGATTATAATCAAGTTATTCCTACTAAATTCATAAGTCTATTTATATAGACCTCTGGTATAGAGTCGTCAGCGTAGTCGTGTCGGCAATCTAGAATATTGCTAAATACATAATACAAACTATAATACCCAAATTATACAAAATTTTCTGCATTAAAAATCAATAGACAAACACAATGAAACTAAAAAGGGTATCAATCTATCAAGAGAAAAACACATACAATGTAGATTAAAATCCACTAATTATAACAAAATGGCTAAAAGAAAAGGTAAGGACTAAGGATTGTTAAGTCCTCTCTTCTTATAAATAGCTTTGAAGCAAGCTTGCCTAAGCTTCTTTGTTCTTTCTGTCAATTCCATACCTGGCAATTTCTCCATCATCTTCTTGTGCCCTGCTAACGTCTCTACCTCCTCCTTTAATCCCAACTCCTAGTTTTTTTTAGGTAGATGCAATATATTTTTCGTGTGAGTTCACAAAATTTACAATGAGTTAAGTTTATGTAAATATAAATCAGAAATCGTAGTAAAACAATTGATTCGATGTGGCATATGCCTAGGGCCTATGTTTATGTTATAAAGAAACTAATAATTAAAATTTTAGAAAATACCAAAACTACTTTGGTTACCAAGTGCATGCATACATGCATGAGTAATGTATAGAAGGTTATTATCGTAGTTTACCTTGGCATTTTGAATGAGGGATTGAAGGCTCTTAAGTTTTCTATGAGGCCATCTGTTTATGTTTAGCTCTCTGCATCTTTTCTTCAACAATGTTAACCCTATCCCTAGTTCCTTTGCTGCCATGATTATCGGCATCTCAAAGTACTTCGCTATCTCTTCAAACTCCAATGGTCTCAATCTCTTTGCCACCTTCCGGCCACCGTGATCAGTGGTGGCAGCACTAGAACTACATGTAGCCTCACCACCGGATTTACAGTCTTCACTGAAACTAACCAATGGTAAATTACCATCCTCCCAACAATCCCATAAGCTTATATCTTCAAGGGGATCCAAATCGTGAAACTCATTTCTAGAAATGATGTTTTGATCTTTGTTAAGTACTGTGGAAACGTTCTGATCGAGCACTTCATGCAATTTTTCCGACAACTCGTAATCATGATGGTCGAGCCTGTCACCACTGCAAAAATCCAAAAAATCAAGATAATCAAATCCAACACGACGGAAGACTCTTTTTGATCACTACAAATCCAAACCATGTTTTGATCAATATAGACAAAATCACTTTTTTGTGCGAAAGATGGGGGTAATGAGTGACGTTTATATATACCTGAAAAGATCTTGATGATCAAAGTACGGAAACCAATCGAGGTCATATATGGGGTTTTGATGATCTGCAGGTGGATCCATTTGTGAGGGAGAAGTTAAAAGTTGCGGTAAGAATGTGATGATTTATATAAGTGAAGTGGGAGAAGTAATTAATAACAAATAAAGAGGAAATGAATATATATGGTCTTTGAGCTGTAACCTTCTTCTTCAATTCACACACATATACGTATATGTTGCCGCAAATTATGACTTATGTGCCTCATGCATTTAATACATCACATGCCTACTGCATATTCTTGACTTTGAAGCTACGTACCAGTTTCAAATTTCCCCAGTAGCACACTTTTCATTAGAAAGTACTCCTAGTCTTCACACATGAACCAGTTAGAAAGTACTCCAAGTCTTCACACACGAACCAATTAGAAAGTACTCCAAGTCTTCACACATGCAAATTATGACTTGTGTGTCGCTATAGGTAACTAATAAAACTTTATTTTTTAACCCCTTAAATATCAGTACAAGCTTCTAACCTCGACATTTAAATTCTAAATTTCTTTTTATTACTAAAACTAGCATCGATTCAAGTATATAAACCATGAATCTTGAGAACACGGCAAAACCCAAATAAGTCTTATCATCTATGTAAAAAAAAAACTCAGGGTTTTTACTAGTAAATCTATCAGTGGCGGAGCTTGAACAATTAACTTGGGGGGGGGGGGGGGCGAAAATATTATAAACTGAAATTAACATTAAAAAAAAACAGATTGTTTTCAACAAATAAACACCAAAAACACCTAGAAAAAGAATTACAACTCAGCCCGACAGCCTTTAACGTCTTTAAAAACAGATTATGAATGATATATTAGTAAGCAGACAACAATTTCTCTTTCAATGTTTTCATCTTTCCCATGATTATATCTAGAAAAAAATCAAAATGAAGGAACAATTGATCCAATCAAAACAAAATCAAATTCAAAATTAGAACAATAACCAATAACTCATTTAACAATAACCAAATCAATCTTTGTTGTCACTTTTCAGTTTTGTTTGAAGCTGACAAGCTGTTAAGCATAACCAAATCAATAACCAAATCTATAAGTTCATAACTTATAAATCAAATTGGCAAATCGCCAAATCGCAAATGACAGCCAAATTAAAAGGAAACTCAGTAAGACAGTAGTAATGCATAAATAGGCAACAAATTGACAGAAAACAGCAGCAGCAGTGCAATACGCCAACACCAACAATCAACAATCTTACAATCAGAAAAGAAAGAACATCTGAACAGGATTTGGGTCTCGGGATTACATACTTGATTTCTGTGAAGTGTGAATGGGGACTTGGGCACTTGGCGATGGCGATTGGCGAGAGTGAGACCAGGCGACTGACTTGGCGAGACAGCGACAAACGAACAACAGGCGAGATAGGCAGCGAATTGGGAAAATGGGGATGAATCGATTTTGATTTCTTGATACCGCTTGGTCGCTTGGAGAATTGGGAGTATTGGACTATTCTGATTAGGAATCGGGAGGGGCCAAAGCCCAAGTTTGAAGATAGCAGGCTTATAACTATTTTATTTTGAACTACAATTCCTACTTCTAGCCCAATAATACTACTCCCCTGGAATCTATGAGGGCTAGTGTAAACATTATGGTCATATATCATTAAGATTCTATGGACTTAGAATGTGTGATTCCGCCTCATTCCCTGTTCCTTATTTGGTTGTGGGCTTAAGGCGGGGTCACCCATCCAAAATGCCCTTGCAATCTTAATGATATACGACTAGTTTATGTCAATCGACTATAAAAGAACTTGTAGGACTTATAATGCAAATTTCGTCAAAATTTGTTGAAACATTCGTAATGATGGAACTCGCTAACTACGTTATAAAATATTCATAGTGGTAATACCAAGGATAAAACAGGGAGTATAAAAGCACACATAGAATACTCTATCATCCCAAAACAATAAACTCCTTTTAAATTGACTCAGTTCAAGTTACAATAAGAAATTTCCAAGGTCGTCATGTGACATCAGGAGGGTTGTTCCTCACCATAATCAATTTCTTGTACTACGAAACGTTTTCCACATCTTTTTCCAAACTCTTGAAGTCCCAGTCAAAATGCAAATTTCGGGACGAAATTCCCTCTAACGGGGGGATGATGTGACAACCATCAAATTTCGGTCAAGTCAAAGTCAAACAAAGTCAACAAGTTAAACCGGTCAACTCTATTAACCCTTGTATGTTAGGGTTTACGTTATGTAATCACTGTACAATTCGCTATTTTAATGAGAAAACATCATTTGGAAAGTTCATGTGTTTGATATTCCTTAGCCTTAACAGTGCTAAACAACGAACCAAAGTGATAAAACACTATTGCCCAATCATCGGGATTGTGTAGGACACTAAATCATGGCTTAACGGGGTCTATGGACCTTGCGTTGCGAAGCCGGACACTCAAAAAGATCACAAACGAAACCTCTCGCAATCTCATTCAAACCCTACTCAAGATTACTTGACGCTAATAGGATCGAAACTCATACACTACGATATAAATTGACGTTAATAGCAACATAGTATAGTACAACGTTATAACTATAATCAAATTAAATTATGATACCATATTAAAATCAAATCAAAGTATAATGCTCTAATTAAATTTAAAAGAATCAAACTTGAATGCTATAATTAAACTTCAAATCAAAGTAGATTGTTATAATCAAATAATAACTCATCTTTTATAAAACTCCATTTTTATAAACTTTACATTAAATTTTATAAAACTCTATTTTTATAAACTTTACATTAAATTTTATAAAACTCTTATATTAATTATGTAAAAGATGCTTGTGTTAGTGGGAAATTATGAAGACCACCAAAAGCAAAAAGATTATTCCCATGGTCTCCCACTCACACCTCCCATCCACTTTCCTTTCCTTTTTCTCCCAACACATTATTCTCTTCACCACTTAAATCTTCTCTATTCTTTCTCTCACTCTCAATCTCGAAATTTCCTCCAAGAATACTCATATTCCATCCAAGAACAATCTATTATACTCAAATCTTCATCCCTCTTGAAGCATTCATCAAGGTATGTTGTTAAAAGTTTCAAATTCATACAAGAAACAAATTAAATCCACCAAAATATCTAAAACTCATTTTTTTGCATAAACCTGATTTTTCTCAGAATACCATCAATAAAATAAGAAGTTCTGGAAATTTTCAGAAAATAACTTATTTTTATTGAATTATCATAATTATTGCAATAAAGTAGGGCAATAATTCACATAAAATACTTGTTGCATTCAATAAATTCTGAGAAAATTCTGGGATGACCTGTATACTGATTAAACATGATATATGAAGTTTCATGCATTTATATTACTGTTTACTATTATTTATGATTTTATTGATTAATTAATAATGAAATATATAAAAAATACTTCCCCTAGTCACAAATATCTGAAACTTACACACTGGGCTCTACATCATGTTATAAAACTATGGTTAATTTTACAGATTTTTTGAGAATCATTTACTATTTTTCCCGAATTTTGTGTTGTTTAATCATTAAAATATTAAATAAATACTAAAACAGTTCAGAAAAATATACAAATTTTACAGTAATTCATATTGTATGAAATAATGATTTCCTAATAATTTCATAATTTTTCAATACTGTTTACTATTTAAAACTATTTTCCTAAGTATTTAAGCATGTAAAAATGCATTTTAATGATTATTTCATATAAATAATTGTTAAAATCTGTAAATAATTATAATTGGGCAAGTTATTATTTTAATAAGAAATTATTAAAATCTGACCTAAATTGAAAATATAAATTAATTATGCAAAGTAAGTAATTCAATTTAAAATTCATTTAACAAATAAATACCTTAATATTATAATCAAAATGAATTATTGTTAATTCATCTAATATAAGAATATGTGTCTAATTATTTGTATTAATACTCCATTCTCGTTTAGCAGTTCCTAAACCAAAACTATTAATTATATTAGGTTCTACGCCATTTTGACTCGAATCGTCTATCGTACGACACACGCATTTCGTTTTGGGACTAATGTGAGTAATCTACCCCATACTTTATAATTTTCAATACTTTTGGGGTGTATCATGTGGTTCTAATATATTCCAACTTCATTTTATTGTTTTATCACAATTGAGACATTGTTGGGACATTTATACGTGAGTCATTAATTGTATAACTATTGTTTGTTTACGCTACATGTACTTGTAGTGCATTACCATTTTTAGTCTAATCTCCATGACTATGCCCGTATTCTTGAGGTACGTTATGGACAATAATAGCGCTATTGGGTTGACCACCCCGCCTTGGGACGCTAAGGTGATTGATCGCACGTGGTTGAGTGTGTATGATGATTAGATGCTCCATCCTATATATATATATATATATATATATATATATATATATATATATATACATATGTATATATAGGGTGAGGACTTATTGTTGTTGTTATCATTTGTTATTCAATTTTTGATTTATAAACCGTTATCTCAAATACAATTGTTTGCCGACTTCAAAAGAAAACAAATTTCCAATTATAAAGGTTTCAACTTCACAATTTTCTCTACTAAAATTAGATTACTCACCAACTCTCGTAGTTGACATGTTTTTACCCATGATGCAGATTTGAAGAATGAAGTTGATGAAAAATAGGTTGTGCCTTAGAAATCCACAAGACTATTTAAATTTGATGTAATAAATGTTGTTCGTATTTGGATTTGTATTTGTATGTTGTGGATCTTGTTTGCATACTTAGTACTTAATTGAATCTAATCATATTATAACATAGTTGTCATGAGACTTTGAGCAATATATCACGCCTCGATCGATTCCGACAAGGATCGGGGTGTGACACCTTCCCTGTCCACATCTCGTGAGGTGTTTTGGCAACCTTCTTAGTAGGGACTAGATTAAGGATATGGGCGGCAGTCTCTAAGGCATACCCCCAAAATGAGATAGGTAACGAAGCTCGACTCATCATGGAACAAACCATATCCAACAAGTTTCGATTGCACCTCTCAGCCACACCATTAAGCTACGGTGTCCTAGGTGGCGTCAATTGTGAAACAATCCCATGTTCCTTAAGATAGTCGTGGAACTCGATACTAAGATACTCACCACCTCGATCGGATCAGAGCATCTTTATCTTCCTGCCTAGCTGATTCTACACTTTTTGTTTAAACTCCTTGAACTTTTCAAAGGTTTCTGACTTATGCTTGATTAAGTAAATATACCCATATCTACTATAATCATCAGTAAAAGTCACATAGAAGCGGTTAGCATCCCTTGTGACAGATCTGAAGGGCCCACACACATCGGTGTGTATGAGATCCAACAAACCCTCACCCCTTTCACAAGTACTAGTGAAGGGTGACTTTGTCATCTTTCCAAGCAAACAAGATTCACATGTGTCATCCGACTTTAAGTCAAATGACTCCAACACTCCATCCTTTTGGAGTTGGGCTATGCGCTTCTTGTTGACATGTCCAAGACGACAATGCCATAAGCATGCTTTGTCCAAACCATTGGACGAATCGTTATGCAAAACATTATTTCCTAAGTTGTCTACAACCATCACAGTTTCATATATACCATTACAAGGCAATGCTTCAAAATAAAGAGTACCATTATAAAAAGCATTAATAGAACCAATTTCATTATTAAACGAAAATCTAAAACCTTGTTTATACAAACCATGAAAGGAAATAATATTCCTCGCCATATCAGACGAGTAGCAACAATTATTCCAATCTAACTCTAATCCATTATTAAGCAATAAAGAATAAACTCCAATCTTGGTGACAGGCGACACTTTCCTATTCCCCATGATCAGGTTCATTTTCCCGTGCTCCACACCCCTATTTCTTCTTAGACCCTGCAAATCAGAACAAATGTGAAAACCACATCCTGTATCAAGGACCCAAGAACTAGCATGTGATGAATTATTAGATATAATAGTGTAAACACCTGCAAAGGTGGGATTTATCTTCCCATCTTTGATGTCCTGCAGGTATTTGGAGCAGCTTCGTTTCCAGTGCCCTTTATGATGACAATAGAAGCACTCTGCTCTTTTCGGATTGGAAGAGGGAGTAGCAGAACCACCTTTGGTCCCACTAGAAGAGGATCCATCACATGACTTTCCTTTCTGGCTCTTAGAAGGAGCCTTCCTCTTCTTCCATTTCCCATGTCCAATTTCCAGGACTGGGGCAACAACAGTAGGAGGTGGTACAACAGTTTTGCCTTTCAAACTACTTTCAGCAGTTCTTAGAAGGCCTTGAAGCTTGCTTAGAGTGATCTCCTCCTTGTTCATATGATAAGTCATATGAAACTGATCATAACAAGGAGGAATAGAGTGTAGGATAATGTCAATGGCCAACTCTTCATCAAAGTTAACATTCAACTTCGGCAAGCGGTCCACAAACCTTTGCATCTTTTGCAAGTGGGCCGTGATAGACTCTCCATCCTTCATTTTTGTTGTAATCATGGAGGAAATGATTTCATACCTTTCCTGTCGAGCACTTTGATGGTACCTTTCCATCAAGTCTTGGTGCATCTTGTAAGGCCAAAAGTCCTCATATGACTTCTGAAGCTCAGGAGTCATAGTAGCTATCATGATGCACGAAACTTTTGTCGCGTCCTTCTCATGAGCCCTATACTCAACTATTTGTTCAGGAGTAGCAGTAGATTCATCAATCTCCTTAAGCTCTTTGTCAAGGACATATGCTTTTTCCTCATAACGAATGACCATGCGAATGTTTCAAATCCAGTCATTAAAATTCGACCCATCAAAGATGACCCTACCACATAAGTTCATGAGGGAGAAAGAGCCAGAAGGGTTTGAGCCGGAAGCGGTGTTGGAAGACATCTGAAAAGAAAGACAAAGTTCAGATTAGATAAGAATCCTTAATATAACACCCAAATGAAATATTAAGGCTAGGACCCAACACAATATTCTACAATTCGGAAGAGGGATGCCATAATCCAATTGCATAATATTTGAAGCTAGGTAAATGACGATTTACCAATTTCCACCATGAAAAACGAAATTGAAGATTAAGTTTTAAATGAATTGAAATTCCTAGATTTTTTTGAGATTCATTGAACTTTTCAATGGCATGTTTAAATCTCGATTATGCCCTTCAAGTTTGTGACTGGGATACCGAGGATCACAAACAAGGTGTGAATAACCATGCAAATGTGCTTGGTACTCTCAATGTCATTTATCACCTAATCAATGTGCCGGTTAGCCACACACGCTCCATCGATCAATGATAAACATCAAACTACCCTTTTCCACCCTTGCTAGTCCCAAATTAGTGTGCCGGTTAACCACACACGCTCCACTAACGACTTGGCAAGGTGCAAAGTGCAATTTCATGGAATAGCACCATTTTCACATTTTTCCTAAAGTAACTAAGATTGGGAATTTATGAAAAACATTTAGTTACTTTATAATTATCATTATACTTTTTAATGAGAGTTAATGTCCTATCCTACCCGTTCGGCTAACGACCCTCCACTAGTTAAGAGTGCGGTGGGTAAGAGTAGATGCCCAATGGCGGTCATTTTATATGTCGCTTCCTTAAACACCCCTTATAGACTAGCTTCGTGAATGAAGCCTACTAACGGTAAGACTGACTTGTCTTATACATATATATATATATATATATATATATATATATATATATATATATATATATATATATATATATAAGTATTAAACTTTTAATGTTATAATAGTATAAGGGTTGAATTTTAAACTTTTAAAATTCTAGGGTTTAGAGTTAAAGTTTCATAAATGAGACTTTTCAAGTTCCAAAACTTGAGGGCAAGTTTTATAAGTCTTCATGACTTTTGGTTTCCATAACTTATGGATTTAATGTTTCATGAATGAGACTTTTCAAATTCAATAACTTGAGGACAAGTTATAAAACTCTTCAAGAAACATTTAGATCAAATTTAACTAATAAAATTATCATATAGCTTTTCATTTACTAATTTGACCTAATTAACTCACATAGCAATGCAATTAAAATGAAATAATGCCAATAATGTAACGCCCCGACTCTCAGGTATTAATTTTATGGATTTAATTTTCATAAATTGCAAGGTCTACTCGACGAGTTGGATGCCCTGACTCGTCGAGTAGGAGCGGGTTTGGCCACGTGTTTAAGTGACCGACTCGCCGAGTCCAAGATAGGACTCGACGAGTAGGAGCTGGAGGATGAAACCCTAATTTCCGGGGTTTTTCACCCTATTTAAAGGGTCATTAGCCTCCCTTACAGCCTCTTGAGAGTCCTGAAAACCCTAATCCGTGTGTGTGCTCCATTCTTGTGTGTTTTAAGCTTTGGAAGGTGGATCTTAGTGAGAGGAGCTTGAAGATCAAGTAGCTTGAAGCAAAGAACGTGTGTGGATCTGAAGTCTACCTCAGTGTAGCATCATTTGAAGGTATCAAGTCGTTACCTTGACCTTATTTCTTTCTAGATCTCATTTGGCTAAAGATTAGGGCTTTTCTAGCATGTTAGGAAGCCATTCTTGGGTATGAGCTAAGATCTAAAGTTGCAACTTCAGATCTGAACCCTTTTGGGTCTCTAAGTCCGTAAAGTTTCCAGCTTTAGCAAGAGTAAACCTTTCCTTATGTGTTAAACCCCATTTCAAGCTTTGATTTGATATTCTAAGTCTTTAGAGCCTTGCATGCACGTAAAGTTTGCAACTTTACGTGATAAACATGCCTTGGGAAGCTTGATCTACGATTTGGAGCCTTAGAAATGCTTAAAAAGCATCTAAATGAAGAAAGGACTGAAGGGACTCGGCGAGTTGCATGGCCAAATCGGCGAGTCCGATGAAGATTGTCGTGCAAGGGCTTCTGCATGGACTCGGCGAGTCAATAGGGTGACTCGGCGAGTCAGTTAGGGTTTCCCCGACATTTGGACACGCATGAACTCGACGAGTTACAGGGAAACTCGACGAGTCAACCAAGGATTTCATAAGTTCTCGAGTTCAGGAAGGACTCAACAAGTTGGTGAACTGCACTCGATGAGTCAGGTTGACCTTGACTGTTGACTTTGACTTTGACCAAGGGTTGATCAGTTTGACCTCTAGGGGTATTTTGGTAATTTGGAAATTTATGGAAATGTTTTTACGGTAATTATAGGTGGTGGAGTTAGTGGCAGTGGTTTGAGAGTTTAAGCTTATCATTTCAGTTCGACAGTTGTGAGGTGAGTTTTCCTCACTATGCTCAAGGGTCTAAGGCACCAAGGCCGACCCTTTTTGATTGACTCTGATATGTTATACTAGTATGAGCTGTTAGATTAACATCCTGGTAGAGAGGATGGTATTATATTGCTATGATCTGTAGATCAGTATCGTGGTACATAGGATGATATTATGTTAGTATGATCAGTTAGATCGGTTTGTATGTCTATAGACTGTTATGTGATTATCTGATATATGTGTACATGCTGATTGGTGGTTGAGGCTCCTCTGCTTTATGCGAGAGCCAATAGACCTGGGCATTCCAACCTAATGGTTATGGGCCGTGAGTATTCCATCCCGAGGATGATTGGACTCATAATATGAGGGCATTCCAGCCCGATGGTTGTGGGCCTGGGGTATTCCTTCCCGAGGATGGCTGGACCTATAGTATGAGTGGCATTCCAACCCGATGGTTGAGGGCCTGGGGTATTCCAACCCGATGGTTGATTGGACCCATAGTATGCTGTTTGTGGTTATATGTGTATTGTTGTGTGTATGGGTATTTTGGGGGAACTCACTAAGCTTTGGGCTTACAGTTTCAGTTTTGGTTTCAGGTACCTTAGATAATCGAGGGAAGGCAAAGGCGTGATCGTACATCTCCTCACATTTTATGACTATGTTTCTGGGATACTCTGACATGGAACTATTTTGAGAACAAATTTGTAATAACTATTGGTTTTTAAATGTTTTTAAAATTTTAAATTTGGCTCGATTTTTATGTATGTTACAAGTTGGTATCAGAGCCTTGGTTTGAGTGAATTGGAGGAACACTCGTGTGAATCCAGTCTCAAACTAAGGAAAAATATTTTCAAAATGATTGTAAATGGTTTTCAAAATAAGAAAAGGAGGATGCAAGTGTACGATCAGCCGGAGCCAGTAAGTAAACCCCAAAATACCTTGTAGTTGTTTGGTTATGTAATATGTTAGAACAACATGCTAGTACCAGGCTAGGGATCTTTAGGAATTGCACGATAGAATTGCCTGATTGTATGATGCCTGGTAGCCTAGGGTTTTCACTATATGAAATTGACATCATTAGAGTAGTTTCTTAGTTTATGAATCACGGTCGTACATAATTAAGATCTTATAGCCTGAGAATGTTTGGTTTGGCCTTATTTCCTGTTCTTGTTTGATGAAGGGCTTAGGGTAGGATCAGGTAATCGAAAGTCTATAGGGTCCAACGTTATGTATGATTAGCATGCACTAGTGATGTAGGGTTGGTGGAAGTTTCGTGGATGGTTGAGTCGTGTGAGGTCAGTAGACCATTTATGAGATAGTTAGCCTCCCTCTAGGAGAGCGGATTGAGCGATCACCATGCATATGTAATTTTTTAGGGTATTGTAATGACACTTGAGACAAATATGGGTAGATGTGGAAGGTAGTATGGGCTCGTACTACTGAAAGCACATGACCCATACGCGTAGCAAGGAAGTCACAATCCCTAGGGTTTAGTTGGGAGTTGGTTCCCTATTATTTATGTGGATTATCTGATATCTTCATTGTATATTTTCAGTATGGTGGTTACAAGGCGTTTCGTGATGGGATCCGGATCGGGATCAGGGCAGGGCGATCAGGGCGCTCCGACAGAGCCCGAGGTTATCGGCCAGGGTGGGCCAGCATTGACAGAGGATCGTGTCAGGGAGATCATCCGCGAGGAGGTGGTCGGGATTGTCCGGGGTCAGATTCCGGAGATGTTTGGGTCTATTAAGTCCGCTAAGATAGAGTATTTTGATGACAGATATGCAGCCCTAGTTGAGACGGCTTCCGCAGCAGCTACGGCTGTAACAGCGGCAGGGGGAGGAGCTGGCAGAGCTTTTCAGTATCGGGACTTCGATAACACGAAGCCCCCGACATTTGATGGTACTCAGGATCCGATCAGAGCCATGAGGTGGCTGTCTGACGTGGAGGGCTATTTCTTCATGTGCTCATGTCCTACTGACCAGAGGGTTAGATGTGCCCTGAACTTGCTGAGGTTCGGGGAAAAGGACTGGTGGAGACTGATGATTGGGTCTTATTTGGATGATCAGAGAACTGTTGTTACTTAGGAGAAGTTCAGGGATATGTTCCGCGCTCGCTACATCCCACGGGTGGAGCGGGAGCGGCTGGCACCAGAGTTTTTGGACTTGAGACAGGATGTTGAGACAGTGGCAGAGATGACCCGCATGTTTACTGAGAGGGTGATGTTTTGCCTGGAGTTTGCTTCTGAGCAGGATCAGATGACATGTTATCTGAGCATGCTCAAGACGGATATATGTCAGTTTGTGGCTACCCAATGACGTGACACTTTGCTGGATTTACAGGAGGCCCCAGGCGGCGTGAGCTGGATATTGAGTTACAATTACGAGAGTAGAGGTGAGGCCAGGCGCAGTCACAGCCTGCGTCGAAGCGGTCCAAGACCAATGATACTAGGACTGGAGGACAGTCGGGCCGTACTTGTGGGAAATGCGGGAAAGCTCACTCGGGGGTTTGCCGATCAGGGAGCGGGTGCCACAAATGTGGAAAACAGGGCCACATTGCTAGGGATTGTAGGTAGCAAACTCCAACTCCTGGGGCTATATTATGTTATCATTTTGAGCAGATGGGCCATATGAAGGCCCAGTGTCCCCTACTAGCCGCCAAGCCGGCGCAGGCTCTTATGTCAGATACACTGAGGATCACTGACGGGAGTTAGGGTCGCGCAGCGCCCCCGAGGGCCCAGGGACGCGCCTTCCAGCTTACAGCCGAGGAGGCCAGAGCAGCACCGGATGTGGTTGCTGGTATGTTTCTATCCCTTATCTTACTGATTATATATGTTTATTGCTTATATGTTTGTACCTGTGATTACCTACGTTTTTAGTGAACTCCTTACCTGCTTTGGTATTATTTGACTCGGGGGCGAGTAGGTCGTTTGTTTCTCAGCCTTTCAGTAGCGAGTTCGGGTTGCCAATTGGAGAGTTAGAGTGTCTGTTGCGAGTCTCCATCGCCAACGAACACGAGGTTTCCGCTTCTTCGGTCTATCGGGGTTGCGTATTGGAGATTTTGGAAGTATCTTTTCCGACAAACCTGATTCCGATTCCCATGAGGGATGTATGTGTGATTATGGGTATGGACTGACTTAGTCGCTTTGGGGCTATGATCAATTGCGAGGGCCAGCGAGTGGTGGTTCCAACCCCAAGTGGGGGAGAACTGATTGTTTACGGTGAGGGCACCAGATTGGGATTGGGGTCTTGTTCGGATGCCAGGGCTAGGCAGTACATTCATCACGGGTGTGCGGTTATCTAGCATGCGTAGTAGATACGCGGGCCAAAGACCAGGTTTCAGTTTCATAGGTTCTGGTGGTCAGGGAGTTTGCTGATGATTTCCCGGAGGAGTTACCTGGAGTGCCTCCGGAGAGACAGGTCGAGTTTAGGACTGACCTAGTGTCGGGTGCGGCCCCTATCGCCAAGGCGCTGTACCGGTTGGCACCACCAGCGATACAAGAGCTGTCATCACAACTGCAGGAACTGCTGAGGAAGCAGTTCATTCGTCCGAGCAGTTCCCTGTGGGGAGCGTTGATACTCTTCGTCAGGAAGAAGGATGGTTCACACCGGATGTGCATCGACTACCGGGAGTTGAACAAGTTAACAGTGAAAAACCGTTATCCACTCTTGAGGATATATGATCTTTTCGATCAGTTGTAGGGAGCATCTTGGTTCTCCAAGATAGACCTGAGGTCCGGGTACCATCAGGTCAGGGTCAGGGAGAAGGACGTGGAGAAGACCGCGTTCCGAACTCGTTATTGACATTATGAGTTCGTGGTGATGCTGTTTGGGCTCACCAACGTGCCAGCATATGGACCTGATGAATAGGATCTGCAAACCTATGCTCGATCGCTCGGTCATAGTATTCATCGATGATATCTTGGTGTATTCCAAGACCCGAGAGCAGCATGAGGAGCATCTGCGAGAGTTATTGGGAGTTCTGAGGTGGGAACGGCTTTTTGCCAAGTTCTCGAATTGTGAGTTTTGATTACGAGAGGTCCAGTTTCTGGGACACCTCATTAATCAGGAGGGGATTTTGGTCGATCCGATCAAATCGAGGTGGTTATGCAGTGGGAGGTTCCGAAATCTCCCTCAGACATCAGGAGCTTCTTGGGATTAGCAGGGTACTACCGGAGATTCATACAGGATTTCTACAAGATTTCAGTACCTCTCACTTGTCTGACGAGGTAGGGGGTGGATTTCCGGTGGGTCCCCGAGGAGCAGAGGGTGTTTGAGACCCTCAGACAATGACTATGCGAGGCTCCAGTCTTGACTCTTCCGGAGGGAGTTGAGGATTTTGTGGTGTTCTGTGATGCATCCATCACGGGACTGGGAGCGGTCCTCATGCAGAGGGGACGAGTGATAGCCTACGCATCTCGGCAACTGAAGCCGCATGAGATGAGATACCCCACTCATGATCTAGATTTGGGAGCGGTGGTATTCGCTCTCAAGATTTGGAGACATTGCCTCTATGGGGTTCGCTGTACCATCTACATGGACCACATGAGCTTGAGACACATCATGGATCAGCCGAACCTGAACATGAGACAACACAGATGGCTAGATGTTGTCAAGGACTACGACTGTGAGATCATTTACCACCCAGGTAAAGCAAATGTGGTTGCAGACGCGTTGAGTTGCAAGTCAGTAGGATCTTCCACTCCAGTTACATGCATGAGGATTTCAGTGGATTCTCCACTTGTGTGCTTGATCAGGGAAGCCCAGGCTGAGGGTATGTGCCAGGAGAACTGGAAACTCGAGAGAATCAGGGGTGAGAACACTCGGTTTGTGCAGGACAGTCGGGGATTATTGACCCGTTGCGGTCGGGTCTGGGTTCCGATGTCTGGTGGAGTCAGACAGGTTATTTTAGAGGAGGCTCATAAGTCTCGCTTCTCTATTCACCCGGGGCCACCAAGATGTACCGGGACTTGCGATTAAGTTACTAGTGGCCGTGCATGAAGCGAGAAATCGCTTGGTACGTTGAGAGGTGCTTGACCTGCAGGATGGTCAAGGCCGAGCATCAGAGGCCGCATGGCAAGTTGCAGCCTCTGGATATTCCCACGTGGAAATGAGAGCAGATCACGATGGACTTCATCACCAAGTTGCCAAGGACGGAAAAGGGTTCGACGCTATTTGGGTAATCGTGGATCGATTGACCAAGAGTGCCCACTTCTTACCCATTCGGTAGAGCTCATCGGCCGAGAAGCTAGCCGATGTGTATATACGCAAGATTGTCACTCTCCATGGGGTTCCGTTCTCTATCATATCAAACCGTAATGTTCGGTTTACCTCCCAATTTTGGCAGAAGTTCCACGAGGAACTGGGCACACGGATGCATTTCAGTACAACCTATCATCCGCAGAAGGACGACCAGAGTGAGCGGACTATACAGTCTCTTGAGGATATGTTGAGAGCCTACGTTATTGACTTCGGTGGGAGCTGGGACTCCTACCTACCACTTGCAGAGTTATCCTACAATAACAGCTTTCACTCTAGCATTGATGCTCCACCGTATGAGTTGTTGTATGGGCGGAGATGCCGCACCCCATTCTGTTGGGGTGAGGTGGGTTACAGGGTGATGGGTCGGACTGAGGTAGTCCTACAGACTACCGATATGATTCAGCAGATTAGACAGCGGCTGCAGACCGCACAGAGTCAGCAGAAGAGCTACGCCGACCGACGCCGATCTGAGTTGGAGTTTCAGGTCGGTGACATGGTACTCCTGAAGGTCTCACCCTGGAAGGGTGTGATCCGCTTCAGGAAGAGGGGGAAATTGGGTCCCCGATACATTGGACCATTTCGGATCATTGCCAGAGTCGGCAAGGTGGCATATAAACTCGAGTTACCAGAGGAGCTTAATCATATCCACAGTACTTTCTATGTTTCCCAGTTACAGAAGTGCATTCTGGATGAGGAGGCGGTGGTGTCATTAGATGATATACAGGTCGATGAGCACCTGAATTATGTAGAGAGGCCGGTAGCCGTTCTGGAAAGGAAAGTGAAGATTCTATGGAACAAGGAAGTACCTTTGGTAAAGGTACAATGAGAGCACCGGAGGGGATCCGAGTAGACTTGGGATCCGGAGGCTGAGATGCGGGAGCATTATCCAGAGTTGTTCACCGCAACAGACTTCAAGGACAAAGTCTAGTTCAAGTAGGGGAGAATTGTAACGCCCCGAATCTCAGGTATTAATTTTATGGCTTTATTTTTCATAAATTTCAAGGTCTACTCGACGAGTTGGATGCCTTGACTCGTCGAGTAGGAGCGGGTTTGGCCACATGTTTAAGTGACCGACTCGCCGAGTCCAAGATAGGACTCGACGAGTAGGAGCTGGAGGATGAAACCCTAATTTCTGGGGTTTTTCACCCTATTTAAAGGGTCATTAGCCTCCCTTACAGCCTCTTGAGAGTCCTGAAAACCCTAATCCGTGTGTGTGCTCCATTCTTGTGTGTTTTAAGCTTTGGAAGGTGGATCTTAGTGAAAGGAGCTTGAAGATCAAGTAGCTTGAAGCAAAGAACGTGTGTGGATCTGAAGTCTACCTCAGTGTAGCATCATTTGAAGGTATCAAGTCGTTACCTTGACCTTATTTCTTTCTAGATCTCATTTGGCTAAAGATTAGGGCTTTTCTAGCATGTTAGGAAGCCATTCTTGGGTATGAGCTAAGATCTAAAGTTGCAACTTCAGATCTGAACCCTTTTGGGTCTCTAAGTCCGTAAAGTTTCCAGCTTTAGCAAGAGTAAACCTTTCCTTATGTGTTAAACCCCATTTCAAGCTTTGATTTGATATTCTAAGTCTTTAGAGCCTTGCATGCACGTAAAGTTTGCAACTTTACGTGATAAACATGCCTTGGGAAGCTTGATCTGCGATTTGGAGCCTTAGAATGGCTTAAAAAGCATCTGAATGAAGAAAGGACTGAAGGGACTCGGCGAGTTGCATGGCCAACTCGGCGAGTCCGATGAAGATTGTCGTGCAAGGGCTTCTGCATGGACTCGGCGAGTCAGTAGGGTGACTCGGCGAGTCAGTTAGGGTTTCCCCGACATTTGGACATGCATGAACTTAGCGATTTACAGGGAAACTCGACGAGTCAACCAAGGATTTCACAACTTCTCGAGTTCAGGAAGGATTCGACGAGTCGGTGAACTGCACTCGATGAGTCGGGTCAACATGGACTGTTGACCTTGACTGTTGACTTTGACTTTGACCAAGGGTTGACCAGTTTGACCTCTGGGGGTATTTTGGTAATTTGGAAATTTTTGGAAATGGTTTTACGGTAATTATAGGTAGTGGAGTTAGTGGCGGTGGTTCGAGAGTTTGAGCTTATCATTTCAGTTCGACAGTTGTGAGGTGAGTTTTCCTCACTATGCTCAAGGGTCTAAGGCACCAAGGCCGACCCTTTTTGATTGAATCTGATATGTTATGCTAGTATGAGATGTTAGATTAGCATCCTGGTAGAGAGGATGGTATTATATTTCTATGATATGTAGATCAGTATCCTGGTAGATAGGATGATATTATGTTAGTATGATCAGTTAGATCGGTTTGTTTGTCTATAGACTGTTATGTGATTATCTGATATATGTGCACATGCTGATTGGTGGTTGAGGCTCCTCTACTTTGTGCGAGAGCCAATAGACCTGGGCATTCCAACCCGATGGTTGTGGGACGTGAGTATTCCATCCTGAGGATGATTGGACTCATAGTATGAGGGCATTCCAACCAGATGGTTGTTGGTTTGGGGTATTCCATCCCGAGGATGACTGGACCTATAGTATGAGTGGCATTCCAACCCGATGGTTGAGGGCCTGGGGTATTCCAACCCGATGGTTGATTGGACCCATAGTATGATGTTTGTGGTTATATGTGTATTGTTGTGTGTAAGGGTATTTTGGGGGAACTCACTAAGCTTCGGGCTTACCGTTTCAGTTTTGGTTTCAGGTACCTCAGATGATCGCAGGAAGGCAAGGGCGTGATCGTACAACTCCTCACATTTTATGACTATGTTTCTGGGATACTCTGACATGGAACTATTTTGAGAACAAATTTGTAATAACAATTGGGTTTTAAATGTTTTTAAAAGTTTAAATTTGGCTCGATTTTTATGGATGTTACAAATAATCAACTTATTATCTTAAAATTTGATAATTGTATTTTAATTGGATGAGGATAATCATCACCATATCAAGAAAAACGAATTTTATGACACAAAACAGTTTGTGGTAATGATCCTAATCCAATTCTGGCCAAAAACTCGAAAAACTACAAACAGGGGATCCAACTCGTCGAGGTCATGGCATGGACTCGACGAGTTCATCTCATTCGATCCAACTCATCGAGTTCCCTTATGGGACTTGAAGAGTCCAACAGTCAGTGCCCAGAAATGTCATTTTTCCAGCTTTGTAAATCAAACAATTGCATCAATATAATTGAAAACACCCTAGGATCTGATACCACTTATGGGTTTTAAGCACTATAACATCCCTATGGTGCACATACAACCGTAATGCTTTGGATCTAAGTTTTCTCTAATTATACATGCAAATTTCTTTTTTCCAAAGCATGAAGCCTAATTAGCATGAAACTTGATATTTGAATCATAAAAACTATTTAGAATAATACCTTTTGTTGTAGCTTGTTGAAATTAGCCTTTCAAGAGATTAGCAACCCAAGTGTGATGCCTCAAATGGTTCACAAAACACCAAGAGCAAATGGAGGAACTTGAGAGAGGTTAGGAGCACATAAAAATCGGCTATACTCTTGTTGTATCACATGTGTAAACCCTAATTCTTACACTTAGGCTTATGATCCATAACCATTTGATGATTCTTTGGACTAACTTAGTCCATCACCAATCAATCATGGATCATTAGCCCAAACTATATGTATCATTGATTTACATAATCAGTCCCTGTAAATTTAATTAGTTTCTTTTGATCACTAAATTAATTCCAAATTAATTCTTGATCAATACTAATTAAATAATATGATTACTCAATTAATATATTATACTTATAATATATTAATAAATCAAAAATAACCTCTTTTTCAAAATCCATCCTATCAAATTGCTTTGGAGAATGCAACCCATAATGGATCATGCTAGTATCAGGTCAAGTACATACCAACTATAGTTATGGGCTTAGACACCTAATCCAACAATATTGATACTAGGTTTTGTCAAAGGAAAACACAATTGTTAGAAGCGAAGCGCTGTCCGAGTTAGGAATCAACACTTTAACAAGTTAGTGCATAGTTACTTTCATCTTACACATAAGTATGAAGTATTTAATATTAATACATGCTATACATGCTTATTATCTGTGTTCCTGATATCTATGCTACATGAACGATTTATACATGTTACGAGATGTTTTCTGTTCATTTAATCGAGTTTTTAAGCCCAAATGATAACAATTTGTTACTGTTCATAATCCATTCATTGAGCCAAAAAGCGTTTGATCCGATATCTAAAATTGTTAAGACCATTAATCGGTTGCTGTTTGAGTCCAATTCTTAAATATATGATCAAACACTATTTGCGTTATTCCAAGTTTCATTCAGTTCTCAATTTCTCATCTGTTCTTCAGTTTTTGACTATCGTTTCCAAATCTATGAATCAAATTTTAATCACTTTCTAATTGTTGATAGATTGTTTGAAAAGAATAATCAAATTCTTGATTATGAATTGAAATCACTTGTTAATTGATTTTTGATTTGAATGTCTTTGAAATCTTGGAAGAGTCAAAGTCGATAGTCAAAATTGGAGTATAAAAATATCTGAAATCGATGGGTGGAAGCTTACTTTTGAAGTCGATGAATTGATTTTTCGATTTGGAATAGTTACGTACAGTCGATTCTTGATACTCTTAAAAATCTGAAACTCAAGAATCGATTGATGATTAAAGATTTAGAGATCGAAATCGGTTTTTGTTTTGGATCGTTAACTGAAATCAAAAGCTTGATTTTGATTTCAATGATCGTATTTGGGCTGACGTTGACGAACTGGACATTGACGTAGATTTTGGTTGTAATCTTGGGAAAGATTGATGAACAGATGGGTTTTGGTTTTGATAAGACGATTTGTTTTAAGATTTGAAGGACTATTGCTTGATTGGTTTGAAATCGAGATCTGATTGTTCGTATGAGAAGATGATTTTGATCGTTGATTTACGAAGGGTTCAAGTATGGTTGGTGATGTGAAATCGATGTTAAAACGAAGCCAAGAACAAACTGATTTTGATGAATGAATGGATTTTGGGGTCTAAATCGAGTTTGTTGTTAGTGTCGATTTTGGTTGCTTAAAAACGAAGCCCTGCTGGTCGATAAAAACGGATCCTCGGTTTTTTTTTTCGATGATTTGGGGAGCACAGTAAGAAACGAAGAATTTTTGGAATCGAACAGATTGGGTGAATGTACGAAGCGTTCCTGTGTTTTGGATTGATGATTTAGGAAGAACTGTAAGGAACGAAGGGTGATCTGAATGTACGAAGGGGTTACTGTTCATTACTGTTCATATATCAGGCTTCCAACGCTTCACATTCGTGTGTTTGGGAAAAATTTTGGGAAGAGGAGAGAAAATCAAAATTTTCGTGCGTTTGGGTGAAAAAATATTCGTGTGTTTGGTGCCTGAATTTTCGTACGATTTGTTTATAAGAAAACAAACGAAGCGTGAATTGGTGAATTGGAGAAGAAAACAAATATTTTCGAATTGGGTCCCTCATCTTTTATCAAAGTGACACAAACGGTCTAACTTCGAATGTTGGGGCAAGGCTTCGAATGTTTGGCTAAAGGCTTCGAACATTTTGATCAAAATGCAAAATTTTCGAATTCAGCCCCTGAAATTTCGAATGTTTGGCAAACCTCATCAATTCATTCAAGTTTCGAATATTTGACACTTTTCACCCAAATTCGAATATTTTCTGAAGTTTCGAATGTTTGACACTTTTCACCCAAATTCGAAATTTTTTTGGAGCTTCGAATATTTTGGGGATTCTTCGCATGATTGGTGAAAAAGGGCAGAATTTTCGAAGATGGTCCCTGAGACTTCGAATTTTTGGCAGTTTGCACCCAAATTCGAAAAATGACTGTTTTTGCTGAAAATTGAAGATTGTGCATTTTAAGCCCCTGTAGTTTGTGCAAATTGACGCTTTCTACCCAGCTTTGGAAAAGGGGGAGAGTTTTGCATATTTGGCTGTTTTGGGCGCACCGGGTCACTGCAGAATTTTAAATTGACAATTTCTACCCATTTTTGAGAAATTTTGTCAAAGGCGATCCGTGAACGAAGATAAAAATTGAATATTTTTTTGGGTTTTCCGGATTAAAGCACAAAGTTTATGCCACATGTTAAGGGGGAGTTTTGACACGAAAAATTCCGAATAGAGCACGTTCTCTTTCCTTGAAGGTTTTATAATCAATTTTCGATTATAAAAAGGGGGAGAAATTTATATGGAAATTCGAACTTGAATTTTTCATATTACGCGGATTTGACGACCGAAGTGACCTTAATTTTTGAAGCTTACGAAATGATGCAATTGGAAGTTCGAAAATGATTTTTTTTCGAAATGGGTTTGGTTTTATTGAAGATTTTTGGGGTGTGTTTTTAGCGCAACTTTTGGGTGATTATTTGGAGTTAATCATTCGTTGCTGCTCGGTTTGTATGGTTTCACATCCTAGAGCCCAAATTGAAGAATCATGGAAGAATTGAAGATTGAAGTTCGTTTCGACATGTGTCACCTTTGAGGCTCGAACCGCGTAGTGCTTGATTTTGGAAGATTTGAAGTGGGTCATCCATTCCTAACTTTGAGGGGGAGAATGTTGGGGTGCAAAGTTCTTCATGTATGACTTTGTAATGGGTTGACTTGTGTAGACCCACTTGCATGTGGTGCATTAGCCTTTTGACTAATGAGTATTAGAGAGTGAGAGAGAGACATGTAAACACCTCTATAAATAGTGGGTTCATACCACTTGTAGAGGTGTGCTTGAGAGGTGTAAAGTTTGAGTGTGTGAGTGTGTGTTATTTATGTAGATGTAGATCTATGTCCCTTTTTGTAACACAATACATATTCAATACATCTCTTGAACACCCAAATCACCATGTTCATTGTGCAAACTTTAGTTCCGCATGCCAAACCATGTTCTTTGTCACTACATGTATATCTATTTTTATACCTATAAATGTATTGGGTAAAGATGGGTAGATGAAAGATGATATGGATGATGAGAGATGATATAGAGGTTGAGAGGTGTAAGATGATGAGAAGCCTTGACCTAAAAGTTGATCCGGTCATATAGCAGAGTATAGATGACAACCACGAACTATTCTAGACAATCCAATGGAACGCTACCAGGCTCGCAACCTTTAGGTGTTTGTGAACGACGTGTTCACCACATGTACCCTTAAAACCCTAACAGCTATGAATTTAGTGCCCTATTGATGAACGTCGGCATCTATGGATTTCGTTCCCTACAGATGAATGTTGGCAGCTATGGATTTGGTGCCCTATAGATGAACATTGGCAGCTATGGATTTAGTGCCCTATAGATGAACGTTTGAATCTATGGATTTAGTGCCCTATAGATGAACATTGGAAGCTACGGACTTAGTTCCTAATAGATAACATCGGAAGCTATGGACTTAGTGCCTGATAGATAAACCCTGGCAGCGATGGACTTCGTGCCTACTCCTTATGACAATCCTTAGGAATGTATAAATGAAGAATAGATGATTCTTAGGAAAGATCCTTAAGAATAAAGAAGATAACGGGGAAGGGAAATTGGGTAAGTTGTTTGATGATTAAACATAGTAATTATATTATTATGGGTTAAAAACCCTATGTACTCACCAGGTTTCCCAACCTGACCTACTCAATTTATTGTATCACAGGTATCGATGTTAAAGATACATTCTGCTGAGAGATTCAATGAGTATCAAGTCGGTAGTTTAATTACTATAAGGCTTGTAATATTTCGTTATGTTAATGTTTTTGTATTAACGATGACATCCCAATGTTTTAATATAAATAAAATACATTTCTTCGGAAATGTTTTGATAATATCTTTATCATGTTTTCTGGGAACAAATTCCGCAATATTATTCGTGAAAATGGATACTATGATTTTAAAACAAGCATAAACAAATCGGTTTTTTCTGGACGTTAAAATGGGGATGTCACGGTTGGTATCAGAGCATTATTTTAAGCAAACTAGGAATTTGTAGGTTTTCTAGACTTAAACTTAGAATGTTAAGCGATGATTGTGAGATGAGTGTCTGTTATTTTTAAGAAGTATGCCTGAATAGACATGAGCACTAGCTTATTTAGGGAAGATGCTTGAATTGCTTTTATGTGCTAAATGATTTATGCTATAATATGCATTATTTGCTTTATGATGCTATCAGATCTATGGTCTATTGCCTACCAGATCTGGATGTTTTGTGTGTTCAGATTTCTAAACGTGTAATTACTGTATTAGAACTGGCATGTAACTTTTCGGAGTAATAAGGAGGATTACACGTCTAAACCTTCTCTATCTTAAATTTATCATCTTGAACAACTATTATGGTGTATGGAACGTCACGATAAGGAGTCGTACCAGACTGAGCAAATAGAAGAAATAAGAAAGCTGATGATAGTGAATGATACCTATCGGAAGATATAGTAAGAGAGGTAGCTTGCCTTTAGAATGCGTCTAATAAATAATACATCCAGTACAGGAGAAGTACACTTTCGATTAGTAGAAAGAAAGAACTTTAGGTATAATCCATGAAGTTATCCCATCATCTGGCATTTCCATCACCAGTACGGGAGAAGTACACTTTCGATTAGCAGAAAGAAAGAACTTTAGGTATAATCCATGAAGTTATCCCATCATCTGGCATTTCCATCACCAACCATGTTGAATCAGATTTGTTGTTGAAGATATGCATGGAAGAAGTCCTAGTAAACTCTAGGGAAAATTTTAAGGTTATCTGGACACATTTGTATGTGTTAAATCGTTTTGTAATTTTAGGAAATAATAACTTGGGGACTGCGAGACAATACTTGGGACGAGTATGAGTAGGTTTGAAAGGTAGTAGAGGCCTATACTACCAGAAGCACAAGGCTCACACTTGGATCAGGGAAAGTCACAAGGTTACTAAGGCGTTAGTAGTTGATTCTGTTTTGTTCATGTCTGTCGTTACCATCGTTTCCGTAATGGAAAAGAAGATTATTGGTATTCCGACCCTAGTGATCATATCAAATCGATTCTGACTAAGATGAGTATGTTACATGGTTCAGATAACCAAGATCGATGTAGCATCTGACTTAAGCCAAAAGATTGAAGTAAAAGACAATCGAAGCGATCAATAGAAGTATCGTAATCGTAGTTAAAGTAAGAAGCTTGTATCTAGAAGTTCTACATGATAAGAATGTGATTATATTAATTTAGAACATGAAGGAAGGTATCTTTCATTATGGAATTTGACTCTAAAAGACCTGAGTTTAAGCGTTGCATGATACGATGAGAGGTCATCAGAACATGATCCATCGGTCTGTTACGGTAATTGAAGTAAAGAACTTATCTTAAATTAAGTCAGTTAAGAAAGAGTATGAGTCTCCAATAAATATCGAGTTTGTAACTCGAAGGTTACAATTGAAAGTCCAACATAGTATGAAGAGCGGGTGCAAGATTGAGCACCGCCAGCAGTCAAGAAATCCAAGAGTTAGATACCCATTTGAATGGACATAAGAGTTATAGTTATTACCTAGGATGAAAATATTATGTATGGAGTCATTATAAAAGCCCTGTTTCATTGATGATTCCAGGACGTAATCATCCTAACGGGGATATAATTATAACTCCCGCAGATTCGGGCTAGTCAACTTAGAGTAATAATCATTAAAAATGACTTATTGATAGAAGATTATTTAGGATAAATAATCTTAATGGAAGTTATAGTATAGGTCACAAGGATTCCGTACATATAAAGAACGCTGAAATCTGACTGATAACGAAGAAGTTATGACCCGTCAAAGTTTTGCGATTAAACCGGCACGGCTTCGTGTAACGTAAAAAGTGAATTTTTGACGAAATACTTTTTAGCCTTAGCAATCTAAAAGAAAGTCGTAATATACGTTAAACCGAGAGCGTTCATATAGAGAACGTCCAAATCTGACTTCGTTTGAGGAAGTTATGATTTTTCTAAGATTTTGCATAATAGTATACATCCTGGAAATCGAATTTTAGATCGGTCAATTTTTAGCCAAAATGATCTAAATGAGAATTTAAGATCTCATTAATAGGATTTCGCCAATAAAAAGACATTCGAAAACAGAGTCAGTATGTAGAAGTTATGAATTTTACACAGTCGTTAACAGTATAATCTTCTCAAACTGTTATAATTCACGATTGGCCGAGAATTAGCGGATGGGGTCAAAAGGAAATTTGTAGATCTTGTCAATACCTATGCGTGGGTATAAAGAATGTTAAAAACGGAGTTCGTAGTCAAAAGTTATGAATTTTTAAAGATTTGTTGTTTTACCTGCGTCCTGCACCACGTGTCAGCACCAGGCGAAGTCTTGGTGCCTACGTAAGGTTACGACGTGAATGTAAATTTCATGACGCGAATTGCCCCTGGACAACCTATAAATAGAAGGCGCAAATCACTCTTTTCCTCACACCTTTCTATCCAACTCTCTCTTACCCCCCCCCCCCCCCAAAGCCTCGAGGCTTTTCTCTAGCACCTCTTAGGTGTTATTAGCGAGTCCTGGAGCGCCAGAAGGCTCCGAGAAGAAGAGCTTTTGGCTCACGATTTCTCGCTAAACCACTTGTAAGTTGAGTTATGCTTATCGTACTTTAAATATAACTTATGTTTAAGTTCATTATCGTTATTACGAACCTATAAACAAGATTTATTAGTGATTCAAATTCGTTATACTAATTGATCTACTTACGGGGATGATGTCTAGGCTGTGATTTAGTGAGGTGTTTAAAGTGAGATTTCCAAATAGTATACTTCGTATACTAAACGGACCCTACCTCCGGTATGATCCTACCTGGTTGTTCCTTACTTGATAGATCGTGAAGTAGACTTTGAGTTAATGATGAATCTAGACTAATAACTAGTCGCAATAAATATCAAACTAAAACCTAGTAATAATGATACTAGTCTTCGTCAAAGGAAAAGATAATCGTTAGAAGCGAAGCGCTGCCCGAGTTACGAATCATCACTTTAACAAGTAAGTGCATAGTTACTTTCATCTTACACATAGATATGAAGAATTTAATATTAATACATGCTATACGTGCTTATTATCTGTGTTCCTGATATCTACGTTAGATGAACGATGTATACATGTTTTACGTGATTTAAACTGTATATGTATTTTGATACCTATAAATATATATTGGGTAAAGATGGGTAGATGAAAGATGATATGGATGATGAAAGATGATATAGAGGTTGAGAAGTGTAAGATGAAGAGAAGAATTGACCTGAAAGTTGATCCGGTCATCTAACAGAGTATAGATGATGACCATAGACTATTCTATACAATCCAGTGGAACGCTAGAAGGGTCGCAACCTGTAGGTGTTTGTGAACGACGTTTTCACCAGATGTACTCTAAAAACCATGGCAGCTATGGATTTAGTGCCCTACAGATGAACGTTGGCAGATATGGATTTAGTGCCCTATAGATAAACGTTGGCAGCTATGGATTTAGTGGCCAATAGATGAACGTTTGCAGCTATGGATTTAGTGCCCTATAGATGATCATTGGCAGCTATGGACTTAGTGCCTAATAGATAACATCGACAACTATGGACTTAGTGCCTGATAGATAAATCCTGACAGTGATTGACTTTGTGCCTACTCCTTAGGACAATCCTTAGGAATGTATAAATGAAGAATAAATGATTCTTAGGAATTAAGAATAAAGAAGATAATGGGTAAGGGAAATTGGGTAAATTGTTTGATGATTAAACATAATAATTATATTATTGTGCTTTGAAAAGCCTATTTACTTTGAGGTTTCCCAACCTGACGTACTCAGTTTATTATATCACTGGTAGCGATGTTAAAGATACATTCTGCTGAGAGATTCAAGGAGTATTAAGCCACTAGTTTAATTAATGTAAGGCTTGTAATATTTCGTTATGCTTATTTTTTGTATTGACGATGACATCCCAATGTTTTAATATAAATAAAATACATTTCTTCGGAAATGCTTTGATAATATCTTTATCATGTTTTCTGGGAACAAATTCCGCAATATTATTCTTTAAAATAGATACTCTGATTTTAAAATAAGCATAAAAAATCGGTCTTTTCTGGCCGTGAAAATGGGGATGTCACAGAAGGATCCTTAATTCATGAGTTCATAATAAAATATTCTTATTGAGATTTTACTTAGCAAACCGGGAAGGATCCCTCTTTAGGAATTATCCGAGAATGATCCCGACTTCAAATGCAAATGGGAAGGATCCCTGTTTGTGACATAATAATGCTACAAACCTTAGACGTTTCTTGGAAAGCATCCCATCTGATGAGAACACGATTATGTTCAGCAAACTTCTGGGGAGAATCCGAACTTAGAATAACACGTTAGTGTTGTAAACTTCAGCAAATTATTGGGGAAAATCCCAACTCAAGATAACGTGTTAGTGTTATAAAGTTTAGGAAATAACTGGGGAAAATCCCAACTTAGGATAATACGTCAGTGTTATAGACTTTAGCAAATTACTGGAGGAAATCCCAACTCAAGATAAGACGTTAGTATTATAGACCTTAGGAAATCATTGGGGAAGATGCCAACTTAGGATAACACATAAGTGTTACAAACCTGATGTTTAAATGTTAGGATCTTGACATATGTTAAAAAATAAGTGGGTTTCCAAGTCACTAAAGCGTGAAAAGATCCCCTTATTTACATCCCATAGTAATATTACGTGTGTCTAAGCGAGGTGTAACAACCTTAACTCGTATGAAAGAGGTAATTAACTCTTTAAGCCTTAGAGAGGATTAAGTACCCCTAACTGTAGGAGAGATGATCAGTATCTATTTGAAGTTACTTGGATAGTTGCCTACTGCAATCCTATTGGGTCAGGATATTTGAATGTCGGGATCCTATTGGGTGTCAAGATCCCTGAGCGTTAGGATCCTTGAGTGTCGGGTTCCTTGTATATGTAACATCTCAATAATAATAAACAATTTAAACTTTTCAAATCAACCCATTTACTAATAAAAAGTGTTTATAAACCATTGTTTTCAAAACGTTGTTCAAAATAGAGTCTCCCAAGATCAACAACATAAAAATCAAGATGTGTACGGTCACGCCTACGCCTTCCCACGATCCTCAAAAGTACCTGGAACCATAACCAAAAATTGTAAGCCAACGCTTATTAAGTTTTCCCCAAAGTATCACCATACAAAAATATCATAAACGAACAAGCATGCTGGGTCTAATCAGTCATCGGCTTGGAATACTTACAGGTCCACAACCATCAGGTTGGATTACCCCTGGCCTAATCAGTCATCAGACTAGAATGCCATAATGGAACAGGTCCACTCAGTCATCGGACTGGAATACCAATATACAGCAGGCCCATTCAGTCATCTAACTGGAATACCCTCGGGTCCACTCAGTCATCAGACTGGAATACCCTCGATATGTTGAATCACACACATAAAAATAAAGTCTCAACCCACCTCAATATGTTGACATATAATAGATAACAAACCTAATCAACATACAGATAATCATGTAACCAGAAATCACAAGTAGTCCTACAAATCTACCGGTCTACGCATATCAGGAACTATCATATAATCATACAGATCTATCCCCTACTCAACATATCATAAATCAATGTATAACAGGATATCAATCTAATGGGCCGACCTTGGTGCCTTCAACCTGTAAGTACAGTGAGAAAAACTCACCTCACAGTCTGACGAAAAGCTGAATGATAAAATGCTCCAAATACAGGCTCTACAGGTCACCAATTCAACAGATAGAGACCAAGGCTCAACTATAGTTCTAAATACCCAAATACCCTTAAGTCAAACTTGGTCAACCTTGGTCAAAGTCAAAGTCAAAGTCAACAGGTCAAGAAAAGTTAACCCACATCGAGTACGCCCAGCGTACTCGGCTCATACGCTCTGCATACACGCGAGCCAGGTCGAGGCTCCCTTAGGCGTACGCCAAACATTCGACAAGCTACGCTCGATGTATGCGATGGCTTAACAACTTCATTTTGAGGTCTTATTTCCTTAAGCCACTACGTCCAAATCTCAGTCTTAGTCCCAAATGGCATCCCAAACCATAAAGTTTCCAACTTTATGGTTCTACATGTCAAACCCAACAACAATACCCTAACTTATCTTAACCACTAAAGCTCTTATTGGCTTGCATGAAAGAATCTCAGGAGCCAAGATCATATTTTCATGACTCAAGACACGAAAAAACGTCTAAAAGGATAGCCCAAACATTTTATAGCATGCCATACACAAGAAAGGCCATATTTGGGAACAAAGCTCATATTATCATCATGCAACCTAGATCTAGCAAATTAATCATCAAGGTCGAAACTGTTTACCTTATGGAGATGGAGAATGATGCAAGACTTCTATATCCAAGCTTCCTTCTAGCTTCTAAGGTTTACCACCACCTTCTTCCTCGTTTGGAACGCACAAAAACACATTCAAAGGTCTCAAACTGCAATAAAGGGGGCTACGGTTTGCAAGAAAACATCGCAACTGATGGAGGCTGGAAGTGGGGTGAGGGGATGGGACTTAAGGTTGAATATATATGGTCCAAAACCTTTGGATTAAGGTTTGAGTCCAGACGAGTTACTCCTAGCGTATGCATGGTACGCCCAATGTACGCCAAACGTCCCCGTTTCCCATTAGAGGGACCTACGCCTAGCGTATCAGGCTTGTACACCCAACGTAAGTGCCTTTTTCTCACTTTTTACAAAAATGCCACTATGGGCCATTTTGCAACCTTTTCCACGCACAAGGGCTAAAATGCAAATAATCTTCATACTTAAGGTCAAAATTAGAAGTACCTCATCATTGGGATGTTACAGTATATTAGGATCTTTGAGTTCATGTGCATAACAAATGTTAGCTTGGGGTGGGCGTTAGTTTGGCGTACGCCCGTCCAATGCTTAAGTTAGTAGTAGCTTTCAGAAGAATAAAAAGAATCAGATAAAAGTATAGGGTAGAGAGAGCTTACCTTGATTTTGTTTGAAAATTATTAAGATAACTTACATGAAGTATGAGTTTAGATGGAAGACGTTCCAGGATCTTGGAAAAATGTTCCCTTCAAGGGTGGCTAGAAAATATGCCCCTTTTCCTGCTTTCGAATCGATGAGATATAGTCCTTCCCATTTAGGTGCCAACTTGCCTGCATTAGGATCCTTGGTATTTTGGAACGTTTTCCTAAGTACCAAGTCACCTAACTAGAACCTTTTGACTTTGATGTTGTTGTTATATGATTTAGTGATCCTCTGTTGATGAGTAGCAATGAAAATCCTGGAAAGATCACTGAGTTCATCGATAGTGTCAAGATCCTAGGCAAGGATCCTATCGTTGTTCTCTTGATCCTATAATTGATGTCTTGCCGTTGGAATTACTAATTTGGTAGAGATCACGACTTCTGTTCCAAACACCAAGGAGTATGGAGTTTGGCCAATGCCTGTCTTTGAAGTGGTTCTATCTGCCCATATGACGAGTGGAAGTTCCTCCGCCCATATTCCTTTCTTCACATCTAACCTCTTCTTTAGGTTGTTAACTATAATCTTATTGTTGGATTCATCTTGACGGTTATCCTGAGGGTGAACATGAGTGGACATTATCATTTTAATCCCCTAACTGGTGCAAAAGTCTCTAGTCCTTTTGCTTATGAAATGGGATCCATTATCGCATATGATCTCAACAGGGATCCTGAACCTGGTCAGGATATTTCGTTTGATAAACGAGACTACTTCTTTGTCTCGTACTTGAACAAAGGCTTCAACATCTATCCATTTCAAGAACTAGTCTGTCATCACCAACATGAACACCTTTCCACCAGGAGCTTTTGGTAACATGCCAACTATATGCATTCCTCATTTCATGAATGGACAGGGGAAATGATAGGATGCAATGGTTCTGCTGTTTGATGAAGGTTGTTGCTATGTATTTGGCAAGCATCACATTTTTGTGCGTATAAAAAGAATCTCTTTTCATCGTTGGCCAGTAGTACCCTGTTCTTAACACTTTGGAGCATAAGGATCTGCCCCCAATGTGGTTGCCACAATCTCCTCCGTGTATATCTTTTAATACTTCTACAGCTTCATGATCGTCCAAGCATTTAAGGTATGGGCATTCCATGGATTTCATCTATAGTCTTCCTTAGATCATCACGAAACGATAGATCCTCATCTTGAAGGCTCTGGCACTTTTTTCTTCACTTGGGATCATGTCATTATGGAGATATTCAACAATGGGTTGGATCCATGATCTCGAGTTTTGAGGAGGATCCTGGATGTCAGGATCCTGTCGATTAGGATCTTGAGGAAGTCGTTGAAGGTCAGGATCCTCGATTATTGCTATGTTGGTTGTGTGGTCATGGTCATTGGGATTATCAATTTTGTTGGAGGGATCCTCTATTGCTGGGATTAATATTTGGGTTATAGGGATCCTGATTTCTGGCGGGATCCTGAGGTAGGATCCTAGGTTGGCTAGTGTATCTACCTCTGCATTTTCTTCTCTGGGAACCTTACTTAGGCTGAAAGTTTCGAATTCGGAGGCCAACTTTTTTAGGATTTGGAGGTATAGTACTAGTCTTTCACCTTTCACTACATCAGACCCATTAAAATGATTAGTTAATAATAAGGAGTCAACGAATAATTGAAGATCCTTGATTTGAAGATCCTTGGCCAGCTGTAATCCCATGATCAATGCTTCGTATTCAACTTTATTATTGTTTGCATCGAATTCACAGCTAACTGCATGGGGTATGATGTCCCCTTGTGGTGATTTTAGTATGATCCCAAGACGCGTTTCTTTAAAATTTAAGGATCTATCGGTGAAGAGTGTCCATCTTCCCATGCTTTCTTCTTTTTTGAGTTCCTTGCTTTCCAATTTCGCTTCAGGTTGTAGATCATCACTGAAATCAGCCACAAAGTCTGCTAGTGCTTGTAACTTTATTGTTGTTTTTGGTTCATATTTGATGTCATATGTGCTTAGCTTCATGGACCATTTTTCCATCCTACCCGACATCTCTGGTTTTCGCATAACATTCCTAATGGGGTAATTAGTTCTTACATGTATAGTATGTGTTTCAAAATAGTGTCTTAATTTTTTGGAAGCAGTTACTAATGCAAGTATTAGTTTCTCAAGATGGGAATACCTGGTCTCAAGATCCAAGAGACTTTTACTTACATAGTAGATGAGATGTTGGTCCCCGTTGAGATCATTGGCTAACATGGAACTTACAACATTAGAGGATACTAAACGGTATAGGAGGAGTGGTTCCCCATCTAGTGGTGTTACAAGCAAAGGTGCATAACTTTAATAATTTTTAAGTTCTTGAAAAGCATCTTCGTGCTCTTTAGTCTACACAAACCTTTTGTTCTTCTTCAAGATATCATAGAAAGGCTTGCACCTTTATGAGGATCTTGAGATGAACCTGGTAAGTGCCGCTACTCTTCTTGTTAGTCTTCGAATATTCTTTGTCGAGGATGGGGATCTCAAGTCGATGATGGCTTTTATCTGCTCTAGACTTGCTTCTATTCCTCTTTTAGTCACCATGTATCCAAGGAACTTTCCTGATCTCATTCCAAAATAGCACTTGGAAGGGTTTAGCTTAATGTTTTATTCATCTAGTATGTTGAAGGCTTCTTTAAGTTCCTTTAGGTGATATTCAACGTTATTTTATTTGACCACCATGTCATTGATGCAAACTTCCATGGTGTCCACCAGTTTATCCTTGAACATCTAGTTAACTAGCCTTTGGTATGTTGCACCTGCATTTTTAAGACCAAACAACATAGCAGTGTAGCAATATATACATGTTGGGGTTATGAATGCGATATCCTCCTGGTCAGATGGTTCCATTTGAATTTATTGGAACCCTGCTGTTGTATCCATAAACGTTAGCAGTTCATGGCCGTCGGTAGCATCTATCATGGAGTCTATCTGTAATCTACATATACTCTCCATTTTTTGTTCTTCTTTTGCACTACCACCACGTTGGCTAGCCACCTAGGGAACTTTGCTTCCTTGAAGATCCCTGTTTTAAGAAGTTTTTCTACTTCTTCTTGTATGATTTTATTTCTTTCCGGTGCAAACTTCCTTATTTTTTGGTGTATTGGTCTGAAAGAATGATCAATGTTAAGTTTGTGAGTTATAATATTTTTGTATATACATGTCATGTCCTTATGCTTCCAGGCGAATGTTTTGCTTCTATCTTTTAGGAACTTTATTAGTTCTTGCTCGATTTGTCCTCGCATTGAGGATCATATGAGGACTTTGGCTTCATGATCCTTGAGGTTCAGGGGCACTTCCTTTACATCATGCTCTCTTGTTTCCAGCACATCTTGTGCCCCCTTCTTTAATTGCTATCCTTGTCGTGGTACCGTCGAAGATTTCATCGAAGTCTTGTAGCATTCCTTGGATTCTTGTTGGTCACTTGCGATTTTTACTCTCCCCCATGGGGTGGGCATCTTGACACATTGCTGATATGTCAAGGGGACAGCCTTCATATCATGGATCCATGGTCTACCTAGTATAACATTATAGGAGGAAAATGTATCAATTACATAAAAGCATTGCATAGAGTTTACCTCCACTATGTAGATAGGTAGCTTTATTCGCTAACTTTATGTTTTGTTTCGCCACTGATTCCAATCAGTACTGAGGATCTTTTGATTATTTTGCCTTCAAGGATGTTTATCCTTTCTAAATCATCTAGGAGTATGATTTTGACTTAGGATCCTCCATCGACAAGGATCCTTATGACAAAATGGTTGGCGATGTAAAGAGTGATCAGCAGTCCTTCGTGATGAGGAACCTAGACATCTGTTCTATCTGTTTTGTCGAAAGTAATCTCCTTCTCGTTTGTGATTGATGTGTTCTTCTGTGGCCTTTCTTCTTTCTTCGTCTTCGACAGCTTAGCATGTCTTTTCGCTGCAGAATAAGAGGTGCCACAAATGTCAGATCCTCCAGAGATCACATTAATTACCTTAGCGTCCGCAGGAGGGGATCCCGACTTTTCTAGGATCTTATGAGGATCCTGATCCTTTTCTTTGGATCTTTATTTTCTTCATCTGAGGATCTCCTTGAGGTATACCTTGCTGAGTAGGTAACTAATCTCTTTTGTGACCAAAGTCCTCATGGTATGCACACCATTTGGACTTGTCTTTCCATAAGGTGGACTTTTCCCCCTTTGTTGGCCATCTCGCTTTGTCGCCAAGATCCTGCATACCAAATATCAAACCTGAAACATCCACAGAGAAAAGTAGTCTATAATTTTAGGAAATTCTTCTTCCTCCCCTTCATCTTCAAGGGCATTAACCCTATGATGATTGGGTATGGAATAAGATTTAGACTTATAGGATCTCTGGGCCGAGGCGTCGGCCTTCCTATTGGGGTTATCATAGGAGCTTGGTGGGTTTCTCCTCTTTTGGATCTCCTTGTCTTCTTCAAGCCTTATGAACCTCAGGGCTATGCTCCTCACTCTGTCTACTCTTTTTCATGGAGTCTACTGGATTCCTGAGAATACAAGTTATTTGGAAAGAGTAGATCAGCATTTAAGCTGGTGAGTTCATAAGTATTTTAGTTTTGTTAAGTATACCCTAAGTTCTTTGGATAAGTTCACCGGTTCCTCCAGAAAATCCTATATTTCCTGAGGTGATAGATTGATAACCTCAATAGTTTCCCTCTGTAATTACTTAGTTTATACTAATTATATATAACCTAATATCGAACGAACAGTTAACTGGGTGTATCTGCCCTAAGCCACAACCAAACAAGGAACAGGAAGTAAGACGGAAGTCACACATTTCACTGTCAATCGGATATTACTTATGTATAACTCTGATGTAAAAACTAAGGAATTATAGAATTAACCACTAAAGGTCCTTTATGTTATACTGGTTTACAGAAAGTGAATGACTAAGTTCCCATTTGTAAAAGTGGTTTAATCCCGTAAACCGTTTCATTTGTAAAAGTGGTTTAATCCCATAAACCGTTTCCTTTGTAAAAGTGGTTTAATCCCATAAACCGTTTCTTTTGTAAAAGTAGTTTAATTCCATAAACCGTTTCATTTGTAAAAGTGGTTTAATCCCATAAACCATTTCATTTGTAAGAGTGGTTTAATCCCATAAACCGTTTCATTTGTAAAAGCATTCTTAGTTTTATGCGTTGTACAGTAAAGCAATAGTATTAATCCTGGAAAATATTATATTATCCATAATACTGCCTTGTTTTTATAAATGTTCCAAAACCATAAGTACAAGTATATTTACCATACTTGATTTCATGATACGTAGCTTTTACTGTAAGTAAAACTAACAGAAGGTATATTTGGTTAGGATGTAATTATCTTTTCTTACTGTTTTAAGAGAAGTATATTACTTAGTAATTCACTCGTTGTTTTATCCATGTGTGTTCTACTAACCATACTAATATGACTGATATGCCTGCTGCGATGTTCTTCAGGCGTCGAAAACGATATGATATTTGACACCCTAGGCCTGCCGGCCAAACTGTAGCGAACAGTAAAGGTGCGGGATTGTAAGTCCCATATAGATCTATACACAAATTCACGCTCTTCCTACAAGAGATTCTGGTTAATAAGACAGGACTTAAGGTCGTACTTAGATAAGTACACCATGAAGAGTCTCACAAATTTATTGTTTCAACAAGATTTACTATGTATTATTACCCCGTGATTGCTAACCCTGGTACTCTGTATCGTACCTTTGTTAATGCAAACCCGGTATGATGTATTATTACCCCGTGATTGCTAACCCTAGTACTCTGTATAGTACCTTTGTTAATGCAAACCCGGTATGATGTATTATTACCCCGTGTTTGCTAACCCTGGTACTCTGTATAGTATATTTGTTAATGCAAACCCGATATGATGTATTTTCACTTCTTTAATATATTATCCTTATATTAAAAGTATTATACATATCTTGGTATAGGTAAATGAATTGTTGGTAATTTCCTTGGAAAGTATACAATCGTGAATCATACTTGTGTCTTTAGTTTTGAATCATAAATTATACCTATTATAATTTATATGTTCTATCTGATTAGCATGATTTCTCATGGATGAACTGATGGGTTTTAGGTAAAACAAATAAACCAGAAAACAATTCCTAAGTTCACATGCAACCTACTTTGGATCTATGTTTTAACTATTGAACATACAACTTTGAATTGCAAAACAAGAACCCTAGAGGAGGAGGCTATTTTTGAAAATAGTAAACTAGGGTTTAGGAGTTACATACCTTTCAATTGTTATAACAAACAATTGATAATTCCCTTGATCTTGATCTTGATCTTCTTGGAAGCTTAGCACCACAAGTGTAATGCCTATAATGGAATCACACCCAAGAACTAGCAAGAAGGAAACTTGGAGGATAGAGGGTAGAGAGAGTATGAAATTTCGGCCTAGGGTTTCTTCCCAGAAGTGGTGACCGATTTTGAGAGCTGGGAGGCTCCTTATATAGCTGAGGGGTCTAAGGTTTTGGGAAAACCCTAATGCTCCTTTGCTTAGGGCCTAAGCAAACCCAAGGGCCTTATCCAAAGCCCCCTTGGACGAAATCCTTAGGGTTTCCCCTATAGATTTCGTCCACCTCCTTCCAAGGAGGTTCTGGAGCCTTCCAGTCAACTATCTGATAATTGCAAACTAGTCCCTGCACTTTATAATTAATACTTTTAACCCCAAAATTAATTCTGATTAATTTCTGGCTAACTATTAATTAAACATAATGATTTCTAATTAATATATTAATCTTTTAACATATTAATAAATTATTTATATTAATTTATTAATCTTATAAATTAATATCTCTCCTTTCATAATTTCCTTGTCCAGTTGCTAGGTTGAGGGCAACCCAAAAGGACTGTGCTGCTATCAATTCAAGTACATACCAATTATAGTTATGAGCTTAGACACCTAATCCAACAGTCTCCCACTTGGATAAGTCTGTAACTATAATTGCTAGTATGCCTTCTAAATTTGACCAGCAAATTGTAGCTTCCAAAAGCTGCTGCCGAACTCTGACCCAGTCAGTTACGTGTCCTAAGATAAGTGATCATATAATCCTTCGTTCTGCTAGATATCCCTAGACATAAGACATGGAATGTAATCAATCTCTTTGTCCAGAATCTATGTTTCCCGATTTCTGATTTGTGATGATGTAGGACTTCTAATTGAACACATCAATTTAGTCCTGGCTGGGCCCAGCACATAAGTCAACACCAAATCATCGAGGGGCCCACAGATATCGCTTTTCCGGTTAGGGCAAAAGGAACGAATAAACGTTGACTCATATGCTTGTATCTGTTACTCATCAAATTATACATGACAATACGTTTTATAACACCAAGTTACTGATGCGGTTTCGTATCACCAATGTATAACCGACTTTGTAAATTACAAATCATATATCTTCGTTTCAAGATTATAAGATATTATCGTCTCAGTATTACTCGTGATGAATTCCATGAAGTGATACTCTGAGCGAGGGTTTATCCAATACTCAAATATCAATTTCTGAGTACTCATGAACATTGCAGCAATTCTATTGCCATGTCTATCCTCAGACAATCTACAATCTAGTTCATGACAGTCTTAATTCACTACTTACTTCCAAAAGTACGAGCAACTGTGGAGTTTGAATAATTAAATTATTCGGGAAGTAAAACATGCAAAATATGAAACACAATAACAACCAATCGACAAAAGGCAGTAACCAAACTTATAAATAATACTTTATTATTTAATCACCAAAAGTCAATTACATTTACTTTGTTACAAGTTTCAGAACAAAACTAATCTAACTACTAAAACTAATATCATCTTTCAGTCCTATGCTCCGAGCATGCTGAATATGCTTAGCCCTACTCAGACCCTTTGTGAGGGGATCTGCTGGGTTATCTTCAGATGACACCCTCTTTACTATAAGATGGCCTTCTTCTACTCTATGTCTGATGAAATGGTACTTTCTGTCGATATGTCTGGTTTTACCATGATCTCTCGGTTCCTTTGTCAAGGCAACCGCTCCTTCATTATCGCAGAACAATTCCATAGGCTCCTGGATGGTTGGAACAACTCCGAGATCTCCGATGAAGTTCCTCAACCAAGCTGCTTCTTTCGACGCTTCACTCGCTGCTATGTACTCTGATTCACAAGTAGAATCAGCCACCGTATCTTGCTTGGAACTCTTCCAAGTAACTACTCCTCCGTTCAGTAAAAATACCCAGCCTGACTGAGAACGGAAGTTATCTCTATCCGTCTGAAAGCTGGCGTCACTGTAACCATCTACTCTCAAAGTATCATTGCCACCAAGCACAAGGACCCAGTCCTTTGTCCTTCGCAAAATACTTGAGTATATTCTTAACCGCTATCCAATGAGCTCTACCTGGGTTTCCCTGATAACGACTGACCATGCTCAAAGCAAATGCCACATCAGGGCGAGTACATGTCATAGCGTACATGATCGATCCGACAACGGAAGCATAAGGTACACGACTCATGTCATCTATTTCCTCATCTGTACTCGGGCATTGAGTCTTACTCAATTTGGTATTGCTCTGGATAGGTAGCTCTCCCTTCTTGGAATTTTCCATACTAAACCTCTTTAGTACCTTATCCAAGTATGTGCTCTGACTAAGTCCAATTAGTCTCTTCTTTCTATCTCTCAATATTCTAATCCCAAGAATATAGGCAGCTTCTCCAAGGTCTTTCATGGCAAAACACTTTCCAAGCCAAGACTTAACTTCTTTCAAGGTTGGAACGTCGTTACCAATGAGTAATATGTCATCGACATATAACACCAGAAAAGTTACTATACTCCCACTAGCCTTGATATACACACAAAACTCATCTTCACTTCTAGAGAAACCAAACTCTTTGACTTTCTCATGGAAGCAAAGATTCCAGCTGCGAGATGCTTGTTTCAATCCATAAATGGATTTCTCAAGCTTGCACACCCTATTGGGAAACTTTGCATCAACAAAACCCTCTGGCTGATTCATGTAAACATCCTCAGCCAACTTCCCGTTAAGGAAAGCAGTATTGACATCCATCTGCCAGATTTCATAGTCATGAAAGGTAGCTATGGCGAGCAATATACTAATAGATTTAATCTTAGCTACTGGGGAAAAGGTCTCATCATAGTCAACCCCTGGGGTTTGAGTGAAACCTTTTGCAACCAGTCGAGCCTTGAATGTATGCACATTTCCATCCATGTCTGTCTTCTTCTTGAAGATCCATTTGCACCCAACTGTCTTACGACCTGGTGCACTATCAACCAAATTTCAAACTTGGTTGTCATACATGGAGTTAATCTCGCTGTCCATTGCCTCTTTCCACTTGGAAGCCTCTGGGCCTGCCATTGCTTCCTTATAAGTGACTGGTTCATCTAAGTTAACCAGTGTTCTGTCACTTATGAATGTGTCACCATCTGAAGTAATATGAAAACCATACAACTCAGGTGGCACACTCGCCCCAGTGGACCTTCGAAGAGGTAATGAGTTATCAACTGTTTCAACAGGAACTGTTTCCTCTGGTTGAGTGCTAGTGTCATCTAAGGTTCCTTCATTGGCTAACTCTTGAATTTCTTCAAGTTCAATGGTGCTCCTACTGTCCTCTTTGAATATGAGCTCCCTTTCTAGAAAGACTCCTCTTCGTGCTACAAAGACCACGTTTTCACTAGGCCTGTAGAACAAATATCCAAAAGACTGCTTTGGGTAACCAATGAAAACACATTTCTCACTTCTAGCTGCTAGCCTGTCGTGAGTCTCTCGTCTTACGAAAGCTTCACAACCCCAGACTTTAATATGTGCCAATGAGGGAACTTTCACTGTCCACATTTCGTGAGGTGTTTTGGCAACCTTCTTTGTAGGGACAAGATTGAGGATGTGGGCGCCTGTCTCTAAGGCATACCCCCAGAAGTGAATAGGAAGCGAAGCATGACTCATCATAGAACGAACCATGTCTAACAAGGTTCGATTACGCCTATCAGCTACACCATTTAACTGAGGTGTCCTAGGATGAGTCAATTGTGAGACTATCCCACATTCTTTCAGATAGTCGTTGAACTCGATACTAAGATACTCCCCGCCTCTATCGGATCTAAGTATCTTTATCTTCCTGCCCAATTGATTTTCGACCTAATGCTTAAACTCTTTGAACTTTTCAAAGGTTTCTGACTTATGCTTGATCAAGTAGATATAACCATATCTGCTATAATCGTCAGTGAAAGTCACATAGAATCGATTAGCATCTCTTGTAGTTGATCTGAAGGGCCCACACACATCTGTGTGTATGAGATCCAACAGACCTTCACCTCTTTCACAAGACCCTGTGAATGGTGATTTTGTCATCTTTCCCAAAAGACAAGATTCACACATATCATCTGATTTTAGGTCAAATGATTCCAACACTCCATCCTTTTGGAGTTGGGCTATGCGTTTCTTGTTAATGTGTCCAAGATGACAATGCCACAAGCATGCCTTGTCTACACTATTAGACAAGTCAATATTAAGTACACTATTTCCTAAGCTATCAACACAAGTCACTGTTTCATACACACCATCACAAGGTAAAGCTTCAAACATAAAAACACCATTCTTATAAACAGAAATTGAACCATTCAAATCATTAAAAGAATATTTAAAACCTTGTCTGAACAATGCATGAAATGAAATAATGTTTCTCGTCATCTCAGACGAATAGCAACAATTTATCAAATCTAATCTAACATCATTACTAAGAAAAAGCTGATAAACTCCGATCTTGGTTACTGCTGAAGACTTTCTGTTTCCCATGATCAAGTTTATCCTTCCTCGCTCTATCTCCTCACTTTCCTTTAGCCCCTGCATATAAGAACAAATATGAAAACCACATCCTGTATCAAGGACCCATGAACGAGAAGATAATGAGTTATTAGCAGAAATAGTGTAAATACCTGCCGAAGATGGCTTCACTTTGCCATCCTTGATATCTTGCAGATATTGTGGGCAAGATCTCTTCCAGTGCCCCTTTTGATTGAAGTAAAAGCAAACGGCCTCTTTTGGATCAGAAACATGGGGAGTGGAACCATTGGGCTTAGCCTTTGGGCCATTGCTAGATGACCCAGCTTGAGCCTTGCTCTTCCAGTTTTGCTTGGGAGGACCTTTCCTCTTTTTCCCCTTTCCCTGTCCAATAGCCAAGACAGGGGCACTTGCAGGTGTGGAGGGTATACTTTTACCCTTCATCCCTGCTTCAGCTGTCTGCAACAAGTTGTGCAATTGGGCCAGAGTCTGCTCAGTATTGTTCAAATGGTAAGTTAGAATAAACTGACCATAACAATCAGGTAGTGAGTTCAAGACCATGTCAATGGCCAATTCCTCATCAAAGTGAATGTTGAGCTTGACCAAACGCTCTATGTAGCGTTGCATTCTTTGCACATGTGACACAATCGATTCCCCTTCTTTCATCTTGCAAACCATGAGTGACTTGACTACTTCAAACTTTTCTTGACGAGCCCGCTTATGGTACTTTTCCATAAGGTCCTTGTTCATCTCGATAGGACAGTAGTCCTCATAGTACCTCTGCAGTTCTGGGGACATAGTTGCTACCATGATGCATGCCACTTTGGTAGCATCATCGTAATGTTTCTTGTAGGCAGCAAGTTCTTCAGGAGTAGCTTCAGACTCATCAAGTTCTTTGAGCTCCTTTTTCAAGAACATATTCTTTGTTCTCAAAACGAAGAGCCATCTTGTTGTTGCGTATCCAATCGTTATAGTTAGAGCCATCCATAACGACTTTGGAGCAGATATTGAGCAAAGAGAAGTTTTGGTTGGAGGAGGATGAAGCAGAAGTGTTTCCAGGAGTAGATATCTGAAAAGAAGGAAAGTTTTAGTTAGATTTCAAGATACCTTAATAAAATAACCCAAAGATATAATATCAAGGTTAGGATCCAACTATGAAGATTCACAACTTAGAAATGGGATGCCCGAGATCCAAGAGTAAATTTCATAAAGGTAGGTGAATGACGATTCACCAATTCCACCATTAGACGAAACAAACGAAGTGAAATTCCTAATTCTTTTGAGATACATTGAAACTATTCAATGGCATGTTTTAATCTCAGATTATGCTCTTCTATTTGTGACTGGGATGCCGAGGATCACAAACAAGATGTGAATAACCATGCAAATGTGCTTGGTAACCTCATTGTCTTTATCATTAACTATTGATGTGCTGGTAAACCACACACGCTCCATCAAAATGACAATTATGAGATACCCATTACTACTCTTTATTAGTGCCTTTTAGTGTGCTGGTTAACCACACACGCTCCACTAACGACCAATAAAGCATAATGTGCAATTTCATGGATTAGCATACTTTTCACATTTTTCCTAAAGTAACTAGAGTTGGGATTTTGAAAAATAATGTTCTAGTACTTTCTTTAATAGCATTATACTTTTAATGAGAAGTAGTTGTCCTATCAAATCCGTTCTGCTAACGACACTCCACTAATCAAGGGAGCGGTGGGTGAGAGTGGACACCCATTCAACTACCATTTTATAGGCAGTTTCCTTATACCCCCCTTATAGACTAGCTTCGTGAATGAGGCATACTAGCGATTTGACTGACCATATTCTTATACATATATAATATTAAACATTTAATCATAGTACATATATAAGGTGTGTTTTAAAACTTTTTAAAACTTCAAGGTTTATATAAATTTCGAAATTCGAACTATTAAATTTAAATTTAAATAAACCAATTAACTAGATTTAATATTTACCTATTAATTAACTTTTAATCAATTTATTAAATCTTGTAAGGATTATCAAATCAAATTAATCAATTAATTTAATCCTAATCCTTATCCCTCTAAATTTCGAAAATTAGGGTAAGGATAATTATCTAATTAATCTAATCAAGTAACAATTATCCAAAACAAGAAACCCTAAAACTTCTAGCATATTTCGAAATTTACAAGGGAGGAGGCTAGGGTTTTCAAAACCCTAACCCTAATTTCGATTAGGGTTCTTTGGAGGCTAGGGTTTTCGAAAACCCTTTGATCCAAAACCCTAAAACGAAAATTTGGCCTTTAGGGTTTAATAGCTATAAACCCTAATTTGCAATTCAACAATTATAGCAATTCAATTTAAAACAAAACAATGGCTCTGATACCACTGATGGGTTTTAGGTAAAACAAATAAACCAGAAAACAATTCCTAAGTTCACATGCAACCTACTTTGGATCTATGTTTTAACTATTGAACATACAACTTTGAATTGCAAAACAAGAACCCTAGAGGAGGAGGCTATTTTCGAAAATAGTAAACTAGGGTTTAGGAGTTACATACCTTTCAATTGTTATAGCAAACAATTGATAATTCCCTTGATCTTGATCTTGATCTTCTTGGAAGCTTAGCACGACAAGTGTAATGCCTCTAATGGAATCACACCCAAGAACTAGCAAGAAGGGTTTCTTCCCAGAAGTGGTATGCAATTTCGGTCTAGGGTTTCTTCCCAGAAGTGGTGACCGATTTTGAGAGCTGGGAGGCTCCTTATATAGCTGAGGGATCTAGGGTTTTGGGAAAACCCTAATGCTCATTTGCTTAGGGCCTAAGCAAACCCAAGGGCCTTATCCAAAGCCCCCTTGGACGAAATCCTTAGGGTTTCCCCTATAGATTTCGTCCACCTCCTTCCAAGGAGGTTCTGGAGCCTTCCAGTCAACTATCTGATAATTGCAAACTAGTCCCTGCACTTTATAATTAATACTTTTAACCCCAAAATTAATTCTGATTAATTTCTGGCTAACTATTAATTAAACATAATGATTTCTAATTAATATATTCATCTTTTAACATATTAATAAATAATTTATATTAAATTATTAATCTTATAAATTAATATCTCTCCTTTCATAATTTCCTTGTCCAGTTGCTAGGTTGAGGGCAACCCAAAAGGACTGTGCTGCTATCAATTCAAGTACATACCAATTATAGTTATGGGCTTAGACACCTAATCGAACATGAACACCTTTGCTCAGCATGGTACAAAGGTAATGATACCGAAAGGAGTAACCTTTTATACTCATATATGTATAATATATATATATATATATATATATATATATATATATATATATATATATATATATATATATATAATTAAGAAGGAAACGTGTAAGGGTCGAATTGTTGTAATTAGTCGAAGTATGTTTTGGACTCTTCGAATGTTTTGTAATGTATTTTACTAGGGCGATTTTATTCGAAGCTTTAGAGTCAATGCCTTAGTATATTTTTTGTATGCTTTCAGTTCCCTATAAATAGGGTTATTTACTAGAGTTAGATAAGAACTTTTACAGACTTGTCTACTGAACTCTGTAAAGAATTCGAAAGCATAATAGAGCATAACAAGATCATATTTACATTGTGTGTTCAAATCTCATATTCTTACTTGAATTCATACTCTGATTAATTCATTACTCGATTCATTGGTTCATCAATTGGTATCAGAGCAGGAATCATATCTCTGATCTGATTTTCACGCTGTTCAAAAAGTTTTTGAATCAACTCTTTGATTCAAAAGTTTCCGCAATTTTTGAAAGTGAAAAATTATCAAGATCTTAGTCTGTGATTCGATTCTGCATTTGAATTGTTGAATCGAGTGTTATTCTCATCAATTCGATTTGATTCATCTAGTTTGTTTTCAAATTCTCAAATCTTTTCAAACTTCTCAAAATCTTTTTCCGTACAACAATGGCGAGTTTCAATCTCAATTCGATGACCTCGTTTTCTCATCTGCTAGGTTCATCAACCAAAATTCTAATGCTAATCCCTGAATACTATGATCAGTGGGCTGATCGTATGCAGGATTATCTGAATGGTCTGGATGAAGAATTATGGTCTTGTATCACTGGAAATGTCAATGTTCCAGTGAATGTTCAACCAATTGGATCATATTCTACAAATTCTGGAGTTGATAGTCAAACTGATCGTCTGAAGAAACTGGAGAAGAGGTGTATGAGGGAACTGCGAGGTGCATTACCTCCAGTTGTGTACAATTACATTAGGAGTTGTACAACTGCAAAGGAAATCTGGAACAATCTGAAAGGTAAATTTCAAGGAAGTGAGAAGACAAAAATCAATTCAGTTAAACAGTGTTTGGTTGAGTTGAAAGACTTCAAACAAAAAGAAGGAGAAACAATTGAAGTTTACTATGATCGTCTGAACGAGTTAATCTATCGTTGCAATCGCTATGGAATTACCAGGACTTCAATGGAATTCAATCTCATCTTTGTAATGGGGCTTCCAAAAGAATGGAGAAGTGTGAGTATGATGGTGAAGAATCAGCAAAGTTTTGATACATCAACTCTCAATGATTTGTATAATCAGTTGAAAACACACGAAATTGAAGTAAATGAAATTGCTGAGGAATCGAAGTTGAATTTGGGAGGTCCATTAGCACTTGTGTCAAAGATTTCTGAGAAAGAAGCTGAAAATGGTGATTCTGAGGAAGAAGAAGGATTCATCATGAATTCGGATGATGAAGCAATAGCATTTTACTCGAATAATCGTGTCAATAAATTTTTCAAAAAGCCGTTCAATTCAAAGACTAAGCTTGCTGAGGTGAAAGGAAATTATGTGAGTAAAAATGTTGTTGAGGAAAAAAAGAAAGTTGAGAAGCAAGATTCGAAGATAGCTGATGGAAAGGGTGAGAAGAAGCTGAAAGGTGATGCTGGAATAGATTGTCATTATTGCAACGGTGCGAATCATCTTGCAAATGACTGTATGCTTCGAAAGAAGGATGAGAGGAAGAATAAAGTCAAAGATGAGGCATACTATGCAGAGAAGCTTGAGGTGGTTCGTGCTAAAGCAAAGAATTTGTCATTGGTTGCAAAGGGTGAGCATGAGGATGAAGATGGAACTTATCAAATCTGGTCATCCGGATTAGACGATGAAGAAATGAGGAATCCAACGCATGGAGCGTTGTATGCGAAAATGGAGGAGGACTCAGATGATGAGGAATTCGAAGTGAGGGGACGATGCTTCGTATCCAAAGCAGCTGACAAATCTCCAATGACAACAAAGGTACGTAAAATTCTCGAATCTTTTAATATTCCTACACATGCTTATGACTCTGAACTAATTTCTTTTGATGAGACGGTTACTTATTTTGATTCAATTGTTGTGTCTGCTAGCAATGAGGCCAACAAGTTGTCAATGGAGTTGTTAGAGGTCAAAAAGAGATTAGACATGAAAATAAGCAAAATTGAATGTTTGGAATTAAAAAATGACAAATATAATGTGTGATAGGGATAGGTTATCGAGTGATGTTAAACTTTTGCTAGCACAAAGAAACATCTACTGTAATTCTGCTAAACGACTTTATAGCAAATTAACTGATTTACATCATTCATCTGATATAAGTAAAGAGCAACATAGAAAATTACTACCTTTCTTAGCATTCGAAAGAGCCAAGGTAGATTATATTTCGTATGATTGTGAGCAAATAATAGCTGATTTTGACAGAGTTTCTGATGATAGATATAAATATGGAATTGTCAAAATTGATGAATGTCTTGATGCGAATGAATTAGTTAACATAGTGAATGACACTTTGACTAAATCTGAACAAATTCAAATTTTGAAAAAGACTGAGAATTCAACATCTGATTCTCAATCTAATTTTGCTGATATCGAAGATAATTCTGACAATATTAGTGAAATTAGTGAACTTGAAGATGTTGATTGTTCTCAGTTGTCTATTGTTAATGTTGCTTCAACATCTAAAAGAAAAGAAAAAGTTAAGGATTTGATGGTTGAAAATGAAACTGATATACCCTCAACTTCGAAAGTTTATGATATGAACTTCGTGGATCTCAAAGACAGCCAAACTGATGATAGTGATGATGAAGATGAAGTGAACATTTCGAAGGAAAAGAAATCTTCAAAGGAAGGAGAAACTCCTCGAATTGTGGTTGATCAGGTGTATGGTGATACACAAAAATTCGAAAAAGTGATGAATGAAAAAGGTGAACACTATCTTGAAACGAATTCAGTGGTTTATCCAAATTTCAAATGTACAGATAATGTCATTTTTCCAAATCAAGTTTTCGTAACTACTGGAAATGTTGAGAAAATCAAACCAGAATTAAAGAAGTTAGTTGAAGAGGATAATTCAAAAACAACTGATGAAGGTTTTTTCGCAAATCAAAGCACAGTTGAAAACAACTTAACAAACAATTCGTATGTTTTCCAACGTCAAAAACCACAAAGAAAATGGGTTGAAAAAATCAGAAATTGAAGAAGATTGTTCGAAAAATTAAGAGTGATCATGGAACTGAATTTAAGAACAATGTTCTTGATTCATTTTTGATGGACAAAGGGATTTCGCATAATTTTTCATCTCCATACACACCACAACAAAACGGTGTTGTTGAACGAAGAAATAGGTCTCTATGCGAAGCGGCAAGGACTATGTTGGCATATGCGAATCTTCCACAATATCTTTGGGCTGAAGCAGTATCAACCGTATGTTTCACTCCAAACAGATCTTTTATTCATCGTCGTTTTAACATAACTCCATATGAAATTCTCAACAATCGGAAACCTAACGTCAAATTTCTTCATGTTTTCGGATGCAGATGCTTCATTATGAATCTCAGGGATCATCTTACGAAATTTCAAGCAAAAGCAAATGAAGGGATTTTCTTGGGTTATTCGCATAATTCAGTCGCATATCGTGTGTTGAATAAAAGAACATGAAAAGTTGAAGAAACTTTTAATCTTACATTTGATGATTACTACGTTAAACAAACAAAATCACAGTTTGAAAATCATCCAATTCTGAAAAACATACAAGATGAATCAGAACCCTCACAAACCTTAGATAATGATTATGATTTAATTTTTGGAATTTCAGATCATGCTGTTGATGCTGAAATAAATGCAAGTGATAATCATATCTTTGAATTAACAAAGCTTAATGATGCTTCAACATCAAATTCTCCAGAGAAAGGCGAAAGTATGCAAAACAATCCAGTGGAGGGGGGGGGCACTTGGATTCGAATACATTAGATGACAACATGCATTCTTTTGAGGGGGAGAAAGAAAGATTGAATGATGATGTTGAGGGGGAGCATAATGTTGAGGGGGAGCATTAAGAAAATATTGAAGATAATAATGATTTTGATGATGCTTGTTCGATTGTAGGCTCAAAAAACAATGATATATATGAAGATGCACCTTTGGAATTTGATCCAGCATATCCGCCAATGGAAAAGTGGACAAAAGATCATCCGAAGGATCAAGTAATTGGGAATCCACAAGAGGGAGTTTTAACAAGAGCTCAAATTCGTGCAAAGAATGAGGTATTGAATACTCATCAAAAATTTTGCATGTTCAATGTTTTCATTTCTAAGATTGAACCAAAAACAGTCAAGATTGCAATGGAACACTCAGATTGGGTTGTTGCAATGCAATCTGAATTGTCTGAATTTGAACGAAACAAGGTTTGGAGGTAATTTCCTAAACCTGAAAATGTTTCGATTGTCGGGTTAAAATGGATTTTCAAAAATAAAACCGACAAAGATGGAAATATTGTTCGAAACAAAGCCAGACTTGTTGTTAAAGGATATTCACAACAAGAAGGAATCGACTATGAAAAAACTTTTGCCCTTGTCGCAAGACTCGAGGCGGTTCGTATATTTCTGGCTTATGCAACTCACAAAGATTTTGATGTTTATCAAATGGACGTGAAATGTGCATTTCTAAATGGAGAGCTTGAAGAAACTGTTTACGTGGAACAACCCCCAGGTTTTATTAACGAAGAATTTCCAAATCATGTTTATATTTTAGATAAGGCAGTTTATGGTTTGAAACAAGCACCACGAGCATGGTATGCAACTCTTACTTCATTTTTGAAACAATCTAAATTTAAACAAGGATCAGTTGATCCCAAATTATTTCGTAAGAAAATGGGGAATCATCTAATGCTTGTTCAAATTTATGTTGATGATATTATTTTTGGCTCGACTGAACCTGCTTTGTCTAGAGAATTCGAAGATTTGATGAAAAGTAAGTTCGAAATGAGCATGATGGGAAAAATCAATAATTTTCTTGGTTTGAATATTCGTCAAAACAGAGAAGGAATTTTTATTAATCAAGAAAAATATATGAAGAATCTGTTGGAAAAGTTTGGATTGAAGAATAACACGAAGTTACGAGTTCCAATGGCAACGGGCATAAAGCTAACACCGTCGTTAGATAAACCTGCTGTTGATATAACTTTATATAGGAGCATGATTGGTTCATTACTTTATCTCACAGCTAGTAGACCTGATATCATGTTTTATGTGTGTAATTGTGCTAGGTATCAGTCTAATCCACGAGAACCACATCTCACTGTTGTAAAGAATATCTTTCGTTATCTTAAAGGAACAATTTTGTTAGGATTGTGGTATCCTTCGAAAACTGGGTTCTTTGTACAAGCGTATTCGGATGCAGACTTGGGTGGTTGTAATATTGATCGAAAAAGCACAAGTGGTGGATGTCAATTTCTTGATGGCAAATTGGTGAGCTGGCAGTCGAAAAAGCAAACATGCGTATCAATTTCAACAGCTGAAGCAGAATATGTGGCTGTTGCAGCTTGCACTTCACAAATAATATGGATCCAAAGTCAATTGCGTGATTATGCAATTAATATGAAAAAGATTCCATTATATTGTGATTCTCAAAGTGCGATAAGAATTTGTCATAATCCTGTGCAGCATTCGAAGACTAAACAAATAGCTCTTCGTTATCATTTCATCAAAGATCACGTGGAAGATGGAAATATTGAAGTACATTTCGTGAAAACAACTTATCAGTTAGCTGACATTTTCACGAAAGCTTTGGATGAAAAATCCCTTGTGAAGATTATAGAAGGACTTGGAATGATCGATGGAAATTCTGTTCCATGCGAAAAAGAAGAATGATGCATGATAAGGAATGATTCAGAGGCGCTGACTAAAAGATAATGCAAACTCATTCAACATTCAGAGGTTACTGTTCATAGTCAACGCTTCGACCCCTTCGAATTCGCACATTTGTTACTTATTTTAAGGGTTGATTCAGCTGTTACTGTTCATAGTCAACGCTTCGACCTCTTCGAATTCGTACATTTGTTACTTATAAGGGGATGATAAAATTTTGCATATTTGCATCAAGTACTATTTCAATTTTCGAAAATTCAAAAATCCAAAAAGATTTTCGTTTATTTTGTCATTTAATTTTCGAAAAATTCAAAATTTCAAAAAGATTTTCGTTTGTTTTGTCATTTAATTTTCGAAAAATTCAAAAATCCAAAAAGATTTTCGTTTGTTCTGTTTTTATTTTCGAAAAATCAAAACATCAAAAATATTTTGATTCCTATTTCTTTTTAGTATTTTGTTGCAGATTCTCATGAAGATACAGAGGAGATTATGCTTGCAGTACTCGGGTAAAGTACATTTTTCGTATGAATCGATAAATTTTTCATCATTCGAACTAGTTAGGATGTCCCTAGAAGCATGCTGCTGTATGTTGACCAAAGCCTCCATGACTCAATGTGTGTGTACGAAAGCCTTAATGAAATTATTCATACGAAGATTTCTTCCCAATCAGGCTTATATTCACATTAGTCTCTGAGCTACCTTACTCTTCTCAAAATGAGTTAAGAGTTTACTGTTTGGTCCAAACATAACAGAGGTACTATTCGTGTCTTACATCAATCTTTTTCATCCATAAAGTTCTTACACGATCACACACGAAGACATATGTCCGAGAGGTCTCTGATCAAACCCATCGAGACTTAGATATATCAAAACTCTGTGTTTATGATCTGACATCATGAGACCATGATGAAAGTGAAACCCAATTTTCATTACCTTTTAAGGAATTGACGGGGAACTAAGTTCCAGATTTGCACGAAACTTTTGTTTCTGTACCAAAATTCGAAACTCCAAATCATATTCATTTCGAATGAGTGGTCTTGATCAAACATTCGAAACCCATGATGTTTGTTACCCAACAAGATCCAACACACAAATTTTTTCTTCAATATGATTTCCGTGTGAGTTTCATTCGAATGTCATTGTCATTTCAAAATTTATCTAAATCAACTTGTCACTGACTACACTAGTCAAACAAGTAATTTCTGTTACAATTTCTCACCTTATGTTTAGGATGACATGTAACGAAAATTTTAAACTATCCATGAAACATTATAAAAGAAGCCCTTCGATACATATCAACAAGTATTCGATTGTAATTCACGGGAACCCACACAAGCTATTGATCATTTCTCTTAATGATTAATGAAGTAATCTTTGCCCGGGATTTCATCTGCTTTTGTGTCAATGGTTTGACATCACATTATCCCAAATTTTTCTTATATTTGTTTCTCGTCTATATTCTTTGGAACACTGCACTCACGAAATCCTTGAGGTTCTGAGTAATACCAACTCAGGCTGATGATTTCGAACTTCTGGCGTATGACTTCGCTTTTCATCCCAAAAGTGAAAGAGCCTTGCTTCCATTCGAAGGGTTCTGACAGTTACAATTTTATTGGGGATTACAAGACAGGCTGTTTATAAATGACGTATGGTATTCTGTCCGTTTTTCAAGGCGATGTGACAGCTACTTTTTGACGCATGGCTACTTTTACGTAGTAATGGTACGATTTTCAAGGTGCCACGTCGGATATCATTAAATACACATCCCGCTTCAAATTCAAATTTAAGGGTTACATATAAAAGGGAATTCCAGGGGTTCATTGTCAGTTTACGCGATCACAAAGCAAATTTCCCAAAATTCTCTGTTCATCATCATCTTCAAAACCTAACAATGGCGACTTCTGCTCATGTTGATTCTCATACCACTGAAGATGCCTCTTCATTACCAATAATGAAGATTCAAGCAACAAACTACTACTTGGAGGGTGAAGTTTCTCAGTACCCGGAAGAATTAAAGATGCTCATAGTTGCTTTGAAGTACTCGGTTTTGGCAAAAGCGATGTTCAACTCTTTCTCTGTTCCATTGTCCTGGCTTTCTCAAGCAGGATCAACTGCGACATACAACAAAGCATCTGATACGATTACTTTTCATCTGGTGAACGACAAAAAGGTCCGGCTAACCAAGAAACTATTTTGCCAAATTCTTGATATTCCAAATTCGCCTCCATATGTTTCATTTACTTTTCCACAAATTGTTCACATGTTTAATGAGATGGGATATCAGCCACCATTGTCCAAGATTAGTGATTTTAAGAAATCTGGACTTCCACGAATCTGGAATTTCTTATTTGGTATTTTTTTTACGATGTTTGACTGGGAGATCAGCTGGTCTTGATAAAGGAAGAATGGAGGTTTATGCTATGGTTGCTGGTATCTACTATGATCTTCAAGTAGATTATTCTACACAGTTGTGGAAGGAATTCCAAAAGGGTGTAGAACACACGAATGCTATTCATGGTATTTCGTGTGCAAGATACTGGAGTTTGATTTTGCAACACTTTTACAATAAAGAAGGGATTTTGGTACCCAATGATGAAGACAAAGCAGTTTTTCAATCATACCACTATCCGAAGGATGTCACAGATAGTGCTGAAGTTTTTCCATCAGTTGCTCGTATTCCAGATGTTATGCTTAAAAGAGGTGATCCTTCGAACTCTGTATTGGTGGCATATTTGAAGACTATTGATTCTTCAATCAAAACTGGCATACTCTTGGATAGAGATGATACGAAATCCAAGAAGACGAAGAAGAATGAAACTGAGTCAAAATCTTCGAAATCTCCAAAGAAGAAGCCTGAAACTGATGTAGTGTCTGTTGCTGAGACTCAAGTAATTGAGCCTATTCTTGAAGAAACCCAAGAAAATTTTATCATTCCTTCGAAGACTGGAATGTTTCGAACAATTAAAATGAAGTCAACCCATAAACGCAAGTCTCCCACACAACAAGTGATTCGAAAACCTCAAATCACTCATCAAGGCGTTATAATTAGGGAAGTGCCCGCACCTGTTTCACCGGTGTCCAAGAAACGAAGGGCTGAAGATATGGCAAAGCATTTGTCAAAGAAAAAGAAGAAGAAGACTCGAAAACTTGTAATCTCTACTGAGTCAATAGAAGATGATAGTGAAAGAATTCCAGAAACTCCAGAGTTTACTCTTATCACAGAAAGTTTCACTCCCGAGAAGACAGTTGTCATACCACCCGAAGATTCGATTGCCAAATCAGTTCCTGAGGAGGTTCGAACTTCAGGCATCCCTGCACACGTATCTGATATGGATGCAAATGTCAATATGGGTGAAGGAGGTTCGAAAAATGAAGCTACAGGTCCATCTACTTCTGCTCCTTTTGCAAGTATTGTTTCTTTACCATTATCTTCTACTCCTCTTACTTCAACAACAGATTCCCCAACATTCGAACACATTCTTGATCAACCCTTTACTTCTATTTTTTCTTCTCAATCTACTGAGCCACCCAAACCCACTTCACCTGTTCAAGAAACCGTTTTTGTGGAGACAGAGATTGAGAATGAGGGGTTTGGTGGTATGTTTGATGAATTGGAATTTCATGAAGACGAAGAACAGTTTCCTGATCATATGCTGATGACCATGAAACAATTTAAAATCCTGAATCAGAAGTTGAATTCGATACTTCAATCCCAAGCTGATATGGGGGTGGTTCATCTGTTTCAAGTCTGGAGATTGATTCGATGTTAAAGATGTTCGAAGCCAGAGTTGTGAGCAAAGTGTCTGGAATGCTTACAGACTCTGAATCACGAATTTTGGAGAAAGTTGATCTCAATGATCAAAACAATGAAATTCGAATCAATTCTCAAAATTCGAAATTTGCTGGTGATCTGAGAGAGTTGAAGAATGTTGCAAAGGAACGACATGTTCTTTTTATTCAAGATGTGAAGAAAGTACGTGAGGATGTAAACTTGCAGATTCACGAACTTCGTGAAGATATGCAAAAAGAAATTGTCACAGTTCAACAAGATTATGCATCCTTGAATCAAAAGGTTGATATCATTTGTGACGCAGTCACTCGATTTGTTAAGTTGTATGAAAATTTGAGTCCTCAAATTACTCAACTTTCAACATCCGAAAGTGCAAGCTTTGAAGAAGTGCTTAAGTTGCTCAAGGAGTTAAAAGAGATTTCTGATAGGCCGGTTTCTTCTCCATTGATTACTCCTGAATTTTTATCTCAGAAGTTTATCCAATTCAAAGCCATTCTCAACAAGCAACTTGCTCCTCTCTTTCGCATATCAAGTCTTCTTCCAACCATACATGCCCCACCTGTTTTCACAGGGGTGCAAGGGGGAGAAATAAAAACTAGTGAGTCGAAGACTAGTGGAGAAGATGCGAAAGTCGTGGGAAAAGTCTTTTCTTCGAAAATCCCTAAAACAAAACCAATAATTGTTTCTGCTGAACAGGTGACTTCAACAGTCGTAACAACAATGCCAATTGTAAGACCAATTTCGAAAGGAATTGTGATTGGTAAATCTTCGGAGACTGGTGGGAGTGGTTCGAATCCAAAAGAGACAATCATCAATCCAGCATTGAAAGATAAAGGGAAATCGATTGTTGTGGAAAAATCAAAAGAAGAAAAGAAGGCTGAAGCTGATGCTGAAATCGAAAAGCTCAGAATAGTTCAAAGCATTATGGCTCAGCGAGCAAATGATCCGAAGGGAATGGATAAAGGTGATCCAGCCAAACATTATAATTACGAAACAATTGAGGCCAAGGTTGCTTTTAATAACATGTATACATTCGAGAAGAAACCAAAGCAGAGTTATTTGTTCACAAATACTGATGCAAGCCAGTTGGATTTTCCCATAAACGAAATGATGTTTATCATGCCTCAGTTCAAAGCAGAAGGGAATTTTAAAAATAAAGATGAAGGTACACACATGAAAATTCGTTTTCATGCTGTTCTTGGAAAAGCCCATGAGGAAGTTTGGTCTTTAATAAAAATCAAGAAGGTCATAAGTATGAAAAAGGATGTGGTTTTCGAAAACACAGTCCAAAATGTTAAGTATGTGGTTGCCAGGGCAAATGGAAATATTTGAGAATTCACTGTTGCAGATTTTCCATTAATGAACTTGTATGATCTTATACAAGTTGCATTACTTTTGAAAGACAAATCATTCTCATACCTTCAAAACACAGAACCAGATGAATTCAAGATTGGAGTAGCTCACATCAAGATTTTTATCGAAAACTATTATGAGTGCTTGGCAGTAACAGATGTTGAATTAGCTACTGCCAAAGGAATGGAAATTAAAGCTCCGATGGCTCCTACGAAGACTCAGGCGGATTTGAAGAAGTATGCTGATGGTGAAATTTGCCTGAAGCCTTTTGGAATTGTCTTCGCAGGAAAAGACGAAGCTGGAAAGTCTAAACGGTTCTTATTCCAAGCAAGTGAAGTCGAGAGATATTCAACATCTCAATATACGAACTTGATTGTTCGTATGAATCATTGCAAGAAGAACAATGAAGGTGACAAGAAAGAGCTGAAGAAGATTATCTCCTGGTACACGGAGATTCGAAGAGTATTACTGTATTCCATCACACTTCTTACAAATTGAAGACTTCGACTATGATTACAAAGGGGGAGATTGTAAGGATCGAATTGTTGTAATTAGTCGAAGTATGTTTTGGACTCTTCGAATGTTTTGTCATGTATTTTACTAGGGCACTTTAATTCGAAGCTTTAGAGTCAATGCCTTAGTATATTTTATGTATGCTTTCAGTTCCCTATAAATAGGGTTATTTACTAGAGTTAGATAAGAACTTTTACAGACTTGTCTACTGAACTCTGTAAAGAATTCGAAAGCATAATAGAGCATAACAAGATCATATTTACATCGTGTGTTCAAATCTCATATTCTTACTTGAAATCATACTCTGATTAATTCATTACTCGATTCATTGGTTCATCAAAACGACCTTCGGACAAATAACACAACCTTAATTCCACATCCAAACAAGGAAAAGGAATAAGATAATTCATTAGTCTTAAGCCCTTTAAATATTATTTATATATTTATACATATATAAACATGATTTTGGCATTTATAATTTGAAATAGTTTTAAAAACATTTTTCAAAGAATTTTAACGGAGTTTACATGACTTTAAAGATTTAACATGACTTTAAGTCATTTTGGAAATATTTGGTAATCCTTGAAAGCACAAGGAAACCCTTTGTGTGATTATTATCACATCCAGTTATTAACACAATTTAATATTGTGTTAAACTTGTATCCCCCCCCCCTAAAAAGCATTTAAAAACCATTAAAAAGGTAAATTATAGGGGTATGAACTCACTTTGATAAGTGGTGATTTAGGCAGCGTTTCGTTTTTATAGACGATCTTTCTCGAAGAAACCGCGAGTTTTTGAGTAAAAACTGGCTTTATGCGGGCATCACTTCGACTGGAAAGAGGTTATCTTCTTGAGAATTATGGGGCTTGCTTCGGGTTTTAGACACGATACCGGGGCCTTGGGGGTTGTTTGTGAGGTTATGGAAGTGAAAGGACTAAAAAAGGACCAAAAATGGGGTGAAAAAGTGTAAAAATCTGGAGGGTCTCGCGGGCTATTTATAGTCCGAAGCCTCGGATCCGAAGCAAAGGGAAGGAGACGCATGTCTCGGACAGGTGGCGAGGCGGTGGCTTCGGTTCGGACAACTGGTGGATGCGAAGGCGAGTCAGCAGCCACGCGTCAAAAGGAGAAGCGAGGAGGGTGGCAGCCTCGGATGCGTGTCGGACCAGGAGAGGACCGGACTTCGGTCCAATCAGGAGGCGTCTATGACGACTTCGGACCAATCAACAGGTGATACGCGAGACTGCGGTCCAATCAGAAGACGACACGTGGAGGCTCGCATGCGAGGGTGACGTGTCCGAAGAGGGTCCATGCGAAAATTCCCGGTTTTCAACATTTTCTTGATTTTTGTGCCAAAAACTTGCGAAATTCATAACTTTCGCATACGAGCTCCGTTTTTGGCGTTCTTTATAAGCACGCGTAGGTAAAATTATACTATACGACTTTCGTTTAGACTTCGTCGGCTAATTTTTAATTTATTTTTAATATTATTATTTTTAATAGACCGGGACAGGAAATCCGTTAAAAATTCATAACTTCTTCATCCGACGTCCGTTTTCGTCTGTCTTTTTACCTTTGTACTACTTTTGACGAGACCTTCGATTCTCGTTTAAGTTATGTCGGCTAAATATCGATCGATTTATATTTCGAATTTTTAGCTGTCTACTGCTAAACCGAAACTTAGAAAAATCATAACTTGCTCATACGAAGTCAGAATTTTACGTTCTTTTTATGAACGTTCTCGGTTTAACATATTCTACAACTTTCATTTAGATTGATAAGGCTAAAAAGCCTTTTATCGAAAATCCACTTTTTACACTGAACAGTGTTTTGCCGGTTTTGTCGCGGATTTTCGATTGGTCATAACTTCTTCGTTATAACTCGGATTTTAGTGTTCTTTATATTTTTGGAAACCTTGTTGCAATCTCTACCACTTTAGATTAGATATGTGAAAGGTTGGATGAATGTTATTAAGTTTTTTTGGTAGTTTAAGTTTATAAGTACAAGACCAATTTTGGTAAGAATATCAAATGGTCCTATGTACCTTGAATTTAGTATTCCACGCTTTCACAAGCGTATCTTGTCCTTCTGGGGTGAGACCTTCATATGACAAGGTCATCAATCCTGGAATTCCAAGAATTTTCTTTTATCGAAGCCGTAGATTCTCTGATTAACTCTGGAAGCTTTATGTCGCTTCCTGATTCATATTTTGTTTTTGGTAGTTTCTCGGATGAATTCCAGATCAGCGAAGGTGCTGTGTGGAAATTGGATCTCTAGCTAGTTGCATATTACCTAATTTAGTCCAGTGCAGATAGGATCTGCACTTGTGACCACAGAAGGTTTCGAATGGAGCAACTTGAATGCTAGCTTGATAAAGGACTCGACTAATTGGTAAATGGGAGGAATGATTACTTGGATGATATCCTATGTACCTAAGTTTTCAGTGCTTCTGGTTTTATTCTGTTATTATCGCTACGAACCCCTTTTTGATTCGAAATTGGCAGGAACTACCAATACGAGGGTTCTGATAATTTGAAATTATGAACTTTCATGAAACAATCCTTACTAGGTCTCTCTATAATCGCTTGGTGTATACAAGTCATGTATAATTAAGATTGGCAAGACCTTTGACTGAGCAACCCTGCCCTAAATCCAGAACCAAACAAGGAACAGGAAATGAGGCGGGATTACTCACTCTAAGTTTACAAATCTTAATTATAAACGACCCTTATGTATACACTAAGTCATCATAGCTTACCTTTTAGGGTTTCAAATTTTATATAATTGTTGTGATTTAATTTGAACGGAAGAGTAATCATAATTATAGATAGTTATCGGGGTTTGGAAGCGTACCAAAATATAGCAGGGTTCTTTGATGCTTTCCCATGTATTGGGGTCAAACTCCTCCTGCTCCCCCGTCGTTCTTCTCTGTTGGACAGTCCCTCTTGTAATGTCCTATTTGACCACAAAGGTGACATATGGGAATGGTTCCAACATCGGTAGTTGAAGTGATGAACTCAACCGGAGTTCTACAGATGCGGGCGGTATGCCCCTTCAAGTTGTATCTATTGCAATGCAGCTCTCGGCAAACTCCATGATGATGGTAGTTGCACTTGCTGCAGTGTGGGAGGTTTCCTAAGTATGGCGTGGTCGGTGCTGGAATAACAGGGCTGATGGGGGTATTGACTGCCCCAGTTCGTTGCCCTCTGTTAGGTTCTTGAGTTGAACAACTCCATTTCTTGTTTTCGAACTTTCGTTTCAGGATATTAGGCTTAAGGTTCGAAGTGTCCTTACAAATAGGTACTCGTTGCTGTACTTGGCCATCACCACGATCGGGGTTACCGATAGCATTACTACTAACATTTGCATTGTTAGCATTAAGGTGTGCCATGACAGCTGCTACAGCTGCTGTGACCGCAAATTGAAACGTAGCCGCATCTATTTGAAGGATTGGTGTTTTGCTGGTGGGTTGGTTACGTTCCTTTGGAGGCATGATTCTGTTTCATGATAAGAAAATGAGTTCGTGAGCGACTATCGTTGTCTCTAGATGTATTCTAACAATTTGTATCTATGTATAAATCTTTCGTTTTGTTATATTGTTCTCAATGATTCGACCTGCATCCCCATGATGCAGTCTTGGTAAGGTACGGAAATAAGTTTCTAGAATGGTTATGAACCGAGTATCATCCGAACTAAGTTACCTTCGTTTGGTGGATATCGTTTTCCAATTTTCGAAATGATTTGAAAACAATTCATAACAGTGTCTACATAAAATAGACTTATGAATTTGAGAAGTAATCACTATCAATTAAGATTTCGTGATCTGTTTTATTGTTATTAGTCGTGACAGGAAAAGAGGATAAGATCAAAACCTGATGTGAGTAATGAAATCACTAACTCACTAAGTTGAATCGATTTACTAGTTATTACTTAGATGAAAAGGCGCTCAAACACTTCACATGAATCACACGTGGTTTTCTTTTGTTCTCTGTTCTATTCTGGGTGGTAATGATTTGTTTCCTCATGGTATCTATAGGGTGTCCTTCTCCTCTGTAAGTATATTGAATTCCCGAGCTGTCTTACTTCCGATTCTGACACTGATCCCCATTACTTCGTAATGAAGATTTTAAATCTCGGAAGTTCATGCGAATCTCTCATTGGTGTCCTTAATAGGGTAAGGGCACTAAATGATTTCTGTAGTTTATTTACTTCTCATCTGTTTCTTTCATGGAATTCTCCTAATGAAATTCTGTTGGATCCTCCTTGACTCTTCTATTGATTGCTGGAGTAACTACGTTTATCTAAGGGGTTTACACAAGAATGGGATTGTCTAAAGAATCTATGAGAAAATTTAAATTTTTACGAATGTGATTCTTTCTGGTCCTTCTATAATCACATGGTGTGTACCGATTATATATAATCCAGATCAAATAGACCTTTGAATAAGTAATCCTACTCTAAAACCACATCCAAACAAGGAAAAGGAAGTAGAGTGAAAATCACATATTCTAAGTCTATAAAATCTCGGTTGTATATAACCTTAACGTATCCATTTAGTAATTATAGACTTATCAGAAAAGATCTTTTTAACATTTCCCCAAAGGTATGTAAAATACCTCCATGTTATTTTAGTTATGAGTTTGATTCTTGGACTTCTAGATATAAGAACATGACAAGTTTTCAGTTTTCTTGTTATAGCATCCTAAAATACTCCCATAGTATTTTTAATCTTTATGTTTGGTTCTAGAATTCTTCTGGTACTTAGGTAAGTTTTAGACCTGTTGCAACACTACAATCACTCCCCAAACACATGGTCATATCTCGAATGAATATAGTTGATCAGGCTATATTGATCCCAGATATGATTACGTCACTGTCTAGGTTTAACTGCAGTGTCCAACATCCAAATACTTTTGTTTTGTTCTTCTTGTGATACTCATTCTAGTATATATATTATGCATGTACTTATACCTCTATAAAATATTGTTATATTTTTAAAGTATAACTCTTGGTCAGAGTGTTTTTATCCCAATGGGTTTATAGTTGTATATCTTTTATGACTGATATACTGAGTTCACTATAAACACTACTCTGATACCAATCTGTCACACCCCCAAACCAGAACGGCGGAAACGTTCGCGGGCGGAGGACTTCATGTAAGTATCACAACACATTCAATATAGTAATCAAAGTACAAACAACCATTGCATTAATAATTATAAGTTTTACATAAGTGTTTAAACATTACATATTCAAACACCAAAGTAGGTACAGTAGAAGACAAGAGTCGCGGTACGATACTAGGTAGTCTTCTCAAAAGCTTCGGGAGTGTACCTGTCTACTGGATTCCTGAGAATACAAGTTATTTGGAAAGAGTAGATCAGCATTTAAGCTGGTGAGTTCATAACTATTTTAGTTCTGTTAAGTATACCCTTAGTTCTTTGGATAAGTTCACTGGTTCCTCCAGAAAATCCTATATTTCCTGAGGTGATAGATTGATAACCTTAATAGTTTTCCTCTGTAATTACTTAGTTTATACTAATTATATATAACCTAATATCGAACGGACAGTTAACTGGGTGTATCTGCCCTAAGCCCACAACCAAACGAGGAACAGGAAGTAAGGCGGAAGTCACACATTTCACTGTCAATCAGATATTACTTATGTATAACTCTGATGTAAAAACTAAGGAATTATAGAATTAACCACTAAAGGTCCTTTATGTTATACTGGTTTACAGAAAGTGAATGACTAAGTTCCCATTTGTAAAAGTGGTTTAATCTCGTAAACCGTTTCATTTGTAAAAGTGGTTTAATCCCATAAACCGTTCCTTTGTAAAAGTGGTTTAATCCCATAAATCGTTTCTTTTGTAAAAGTAGTTTAATTCCATAAACCGTTTCATTTGTAAAAGTGGTTTAATCCCATAAACCGTTTCATTTGTAAGAGTGGTTTAATCCCATAAACCGTTTAATTTGTAAAAGTATTCTTAGTTTTATCCGTTCTACAGTAAAGCAATAGTATTAATCCTAGAAAATATTATATTATCCATAATACTGCCTTGTTTTTTTAAATGTTCCAAAACCATAAGTACAAGTATATATACCATACTTGATTTCATGATACGTAACTTTTACTGTAAGTAAAACTAACAGAAGGTATATTTGGTCATGATGTAATTATATTTTCTTACTGTTTTAAGAGAAGTATATTACTTAGTAATTCACTCGTTGTTTTATCCATGTGAGTTCTATTAACCATACTAATATGACTGATATGCCTGCTGCCATGTTTTTCAGGCGTCGGAAACGATATGATATTTGACACCCTAGGCCTGCCGGCCAAACTGTAGCGAACAGTAAAGGTGCGGGATTGTCAGTCCCATATAGATCTATACACAAATTCACGCTCTTCCTACAAGAGATTCTGGTTAATAAGACAGGACTTAAGGTCGTACTTAGATAAGTACACCATGAAGAGTCTCACAAATTTATTGTTTCAACAAGATTTACGATGTATTATTACCCCGTGATTGCTAACCCTGGTACTCTGTATCGTACCTTTGTTAATGCAAACCCGGTATGATGTATTATTACCCAGTGATTGCTAACCCTGGTACTCTGTATAGTGCATTTGTTAATGCAAACCCGATTTAATGTATTATTACCCCGTGTTTGCTAACCCTGGTACTCTGTATAGTACCTTTGTTAATGCAAACCCGGTATGATGTATTTTTACTTCTTTAATATATTATCCTTATATTAAAAGTATTATACATATCTTGGTATAGGTAAATGAATTGTTGGTAATTTCCTTGGAAAGTATACAATCGTGAATCATACTTGTATATTTAGTTTTGAATCATAAATTATACCTATTATAATTTATATGTTCAATCTGATTAGCATGATTTCTCATGGATGAACACCTTTGCTCAGCATGATACAAAGGTAATGATACCGAAAGGAGTACACTTTTATACTCATATATGTATAATATATATATAATTAAGAAGGAAACGACCTTCGGACAAATAACACAACCTTAATTCCACATCCAAACAAGGAAAAATGAATAAGATAATTCATTAGTCCTAAGCCCTTCAAATCTTATTTATATATTTATACATATATAAACATGATTTTGGCATTTATAATTTGAAATAGTTTTAAAAACCTTTTTCAAAGAATTTTAACGGAGTTTACATGACTTTAAAGTTTTAACATGGCTTTAAGTCATTTTGGAAATATTTGGTAATCCTTGAAAGCACAAGGAAACCCTTTGTGTGATTATTATCACATCCAGCTATTAACACAATTTAATATTGTGTTAAACTTGTATCCCCCCCTAAAAAGCATTTAAAAACCATTAAAAAGGTAAATTATAGGGGTATGAACTCACTTTGATAAGTGGTGATTTGGGCAGCGTTTCGTTTCTATAGATGATCTTTCTCGAAGAAACCGCGAGTTTTTGAGTAAAAACCGGCTTGATGCGGGCAGCACTTCGACTGGAAAGAGGTTATCTTCTCGAGAATTCCGGGGCTCCGGGGCTTGCTTCGGGTTTTAGACACGATACCGGGGCCTTGGGGGTTGTTTGTGAGGTTATGGAAGTGAAAGGGGTGAAAAAGGACCAAAAATGGGGTGAAAAAGTGTAAAGATCCGGAGGGTCTCGCAGGCTATTTATAGTCCGAAGCCTCGGATCCGAAGCAAAGGGAAGGAGACGCGTGTCTCAGACAGGTGGCGAGGCGGTGGCTTCGGTCCAGACAGCTGGTGGATGCGAAGGCGAGTCAGCAGCCACGCGTCAGAAGGAGAAGCAAGGAGGGTGGCAGCCTCGGATGCGTGTCAGACCAGGAGAGGACCAGACTTCGGTCCAATCAGGAGGCGTCTATGACGACTTCGGACCAATCAACAGGTGACACGCGAGACTACGGTCCAATCAGAAGACGACACGTGGAGGTTCGCATGCGAGGGTGACGTGTCCGAAGAGGGTCCATGCGAAAATTCCCGGTTTTCAACATTTTCTTGATTTTTGTGCCAAAAACTTGCGAAATTCATAACTTTCTCATACGAGCTCCGTTTTTGGCGTTCTTTATATGCACGCGTAGGTAAAATTATACTCTACGACTTTCGTTTAGACTTCATCGGCTAATTTTGACTTCATTTTTAATATTATTATTTTTAACAGACCGAGACAGGAAATCCGTTAAAAATTTATAACGTCTTCATCCGACATCCGTTTTCGTCTGTCTTTTTACCGTTGTACTACTTTTGACGAGACCTTCGATTCTCGTTTAAGTTGTGTCGGCTAAATATCGATCGATTTATATTTCATAACTTCCTCATACGAAGTCAGAATTTTACGTTCTTTTTATGAACGTTCTCGGTTTAACATATTCTACAACTTTCATTTAGATTGTTAAGGCTAAAAATCCTTTTATCGAAAATCCACATTTTACACTGAACAGTGTTTTGTCGGTTTTGTCGCGGATTTTCGATTGGTCATAACTTCTTCGTTATAACTCGGATTTCAGTGTTCTTTATATTTTTGGAAACCTTGTTACAATCTCTACCACTTTGTTCGTCCAAATTACGATTATTGATCAATTTTTTTTTGACCTAAATTTGACTGGTGTCACAGTTGGCATGTCGATGTTGGGGATACTCAGCCCTTAACTACCAAACCTGTTCACAAAATCCCTAAGGGATTACTTAGGATCCTGAACCACCCGTTAGAGACCACTAGTGATCTTCTTGAATGTTCTTCTAGAAGAAAATTGGTTGTTAAAAATATAAATTAAATGTGCAAACGAAGTAATACAATAAGGAGGAATGTTTAGCAACCATTTCAAGGCTGATCCTGTAAGGGTTGAACCAAAACCCGTGCATAGGTAAGCTTCCTTTAAATGTGTGGGAATAGGGATGATATCCATTATTTCCCTGTATTGTGCCACATGTTCTTTAGGATTTGTAGTCCCATCATAAGGTTTCATGTTGGGAATTTGGAAGCGCTTTGGGACTTCGGTGTCAGCAATCGCAAGAGCAAATCTTGAGATTATGTGGCTTGTTGGGGAAACTTTCGGTATAGGATGGACTACTCCAGGTACGCTTCAGATCATCTGTCATAGCTGCTGAATTTTATCGGCCATGATCGGGCTCATTCCTGCATCAACATCCATAGAGTTAGTGGTAAAAGTGTTATTATTCATAAAGTTAACAGGATCCTTGTTATTAGGAGTAACGAAGGTTTCGCTATGATCCTGGATCATATAAGCTTGCTCTCTTGGAGTTGCTCCCCAAGCAGGAGCAGAGACTGGTGTCGAGGATCTTATCTCACGGCAGTTCGCTGATGATCCCCTGTTGTCAAAGTTCAGGATCTTGGGTTGCAAGATCGAAGGTGCTGCTTCTTAGGGCTTGTGGATCTCTTCCCTTATTCTCTCCATTTCCTTGAGTATTGTTCTATTGTCCTCTTCATCATAGAAAAGTTTCGTTATTGGAAATCCGTACAGGAGGATCTTAAAATCCTTAGGTAGCGACCATAGAGGTGTTTTTCTTCGGTGCCTCAGAGGCTTTCTTGGGAGCTCCACCTGGGGGTGGATGAAGATTTTTAGAGGAAATGGGAGGAATGGAGGAAGAGGATTAGTTCGGGTGGGTAGCCATGATTCTTGAACGATTATGAACGCAACGGCCCCACGGTGGGTGCTGAATTGTTTTGGTAAAAAATAGATCAAGTGCAATTTAACCAAATTGTATGAAAGGTTGTGGTGTTTAATGCAATGCAAGTATCTAATGGTAATCAAAGTGGGGCAAGAGAGTTACAAGGAAATCCATTGATTTTTTATAGGATCTCCGATATAAAAACTTGGGAGGCCAAAATGATCACCTGCCTTGTTGTCTTTATTGATTTCAATTTGAGATTACAGAGATAATGAAGATAAAAATGAGTACAAAATGTAATGCTAGATCCAATTGTGCGTGTAGTGTGTGATTTACAGGTGTAATTTAAACTTTGAGCTAATCAACAAGAAGTCCAAGATTTCCGGGATCCTGCTTAAACAAGTATTTGCACGTTTTTTAACTTGGTATTCCGGGTCTTAAGCTTGGTTGAAGTGACACTCCGTTAAGAATAAGTCTTGCATGAACCAATTCTGCACATGTGTGAAAAATAAAGAAGAATATAGCCGTTATAATTGTTAGGAAATATTAGTGATAATATTTAGGATCCTGGGATATGTTTAAGGATCCTAAGGCTTCCGAAATAATAAGGATCATGAGTATGATTTAAGGATCCTACCACTAACAACGATGTTTTGTTGTTTTTGTTTACTGATTATAGAGTAAAACCCTTATGTTTTTAATAGAGTAGATGTAATCTAATGAATCGATGTGATTCCATTATTGAATATTTAGTTTTATTTAATTTATTATGATTGTTTGATTGAAAATCCATGTGTTTTAGTTGGTATCCTTATTGCATTTTGTTGAATTAATAGAGTATAGATAACCATTCTAACTTTGTTAATTTGAATCATAGTTGTCCAAGACATTGATAATTATGACTAGAGACAGATCAACTCATAGGGTTAGGTTAATAAAGTAATTAACTTTAATGTGTATGCTTATAATTGATTGCCATGACCATTAGGATTAGTTAATGTAACACCCATGTTTCTCACTAGACATTAATAAAATGATGTAATTGTAATGGTCAACAACTGTAACCTTTTATGAAATAATTAAAGAAATTATTTGAGTATTATGTGATTTATGTGCAATATGCGTGCTTATAGCGATATACTAGATAAGAAATAAAATACACGTCTAAAATATATTAATAATTAGGACAAAAGTTATAGGAATCGTAGGAGTTACGATCTAGGAAATGCTTAAATCACAATTAGAACGTAGGAGTTACGATTTGTTGAAGTGTTGCGTTCGACCCGTTACAACATCGAGTGTCCTAAATAGCGAATCAAAGATAGATCGCTTATTAACATAAGTGATCTAAACGAAAGTTGTAAGAATCGTAAAAACGAAAGTGTGCATATAAAGAACGTCAAAATCTGACTTAATGAGAAGAAGTTATCATTTTTCTAATATTTCAGCGTAACTGTTTTAGCACAGAAATCGAATTTGAGATCGGTTGATTTTTAGCCAAAACAATTTGAACGAGAATTAATGATCTAATTAATAGGAGTCCTTTGATATAAAGACAGTCGAGAACAGACATCGGACGAGAAAGTTATGAATTTTTAACAGACTTTAATGGTCTAAGCCTGTAAAAATACAACTTTTAAAATAAATTCAAAATGAGTCGACATATGTAGATCTCGTCAATAGCTACGCGTCGATATAAAACCCGTCGAAAACTGAGCTCATATGAATTAGTTATGAAATTTCTAAGAATTTAGATTTTTCCGCATGCAGTCGCACACACCAACCAGAAGTGCGAAGCGCGCCTGCAACCCACCAGAGCCCGACACGAGTCATCAATTAGCAAATGCAACGTCACCCTTTCCAACATGTTGTGCGGCGCGCCCAAACACAGTGTGTGGCGCGCATTTCCTTTTTCAGGTATAAACAGCTTCGAGTCAAGATCGTTTCCCACACCATCACTTGTTTTCTCTCTCAGTTAATTTCGATTTTAGCCCCAAAATTTCCTTTACAATTAGTATTTCGGTGAAACCATGCAATCTTTGAGTGTCCGGCAAGTCGTAGCCATCGAGTAGGAACTCTGCTAGTGCAATTTCCAGAATTTTGTCTAGGGAATCTCTATAATCTAAATTAAACTCTATATTATTTTAAGTGTAATTTATATTTAAATTCATTGTCGTTGTTATGGATTTATAAATAAGATTTGTTAGTAATTCCAACAACATATTATTGACTGATATACTTATGGGGATGATGTCTAGGCTGGATTTAGTGAGGTGTTTAAAGTGGGATTTCCAAACAATATACAATGTATACCAAACGAACCATAACCTCTTAAGAAACTAATCTTAATTATTATATGTAAAGATAAATGATATTGATAATGCTTTGAATTGGATAAATACATATGGACTCGTAGCTGATGCGTAGAATGAAAGGATTGGGACAATAATGGAGCTGTTATGGACCAATTTCAAAAAACTACCAAAATTCAGAAAGTGTGACATGCTTCCTTAAAAAACCAAACGAAGTTTGTCTACATTATGGATTCTCGACATCAACGATGTGAAAAATGCGCATTAGCGATGCGGTTTCGCTGAAATGTATAAATATTTGTGATTTTGAACCCTATTTCTACGTATAACAAAGGTGCATCCTTGGGAATATTTACTAAGGAGTTGTTAGATGTTTTTAACGTTCGAAAACCATTTTGAGTCGATTTTAAGGCTAGTGAGGCACTAGGAGCAAGGATTTGAAGAATCAAGAGCTAGAAGCATTGAGATTTCACTTCGATTAGCTTGATGATCATGTCTAGCAATATGTCGGTCATGTTTTTATGTTTTTGTTTACTGATTATATAGTAAAACCTTTATGTTTTTAATAGCGTAGATGTAACCTAATGACACGTTGTGATTCGAGTTTTTGAATATTTAGTTTTATTTAATTTATTATGATTGTTTGATTGAAAATCCATGAGTTTTAGTTGATATCCTTGATGAAAGATGAAGTGGTCGTAACGAGGATTCCGTAGATATAATAAATGCTCAAATCAGATTTAGAACGTAGGAGTTACGCCTCGTTGAAGTTTCGCGCTCGACCCGTTACGACATCGAGTGTTGTAAATAACGCATCAGAGATAGATCACTTATTAGCTTAAGTGACCTAAACGAAAGTTGTAGGAATTTAAAACCGAGAAAGTGCATATAAAGAATGTCAAAATCTGAATTAATGAGAGGATATCATGATTTTTCTAATATTTCAGCGTACCTCTGTTAGCACATAAATCGAATTTGAGATGTGTTGATTTTTCACTGAAAAAATCTGAACGAGAATCGAATATCTTGTTAATAGGAGTCCGTCGATATAAAGACAGGAAAGAACAGACGTCGGACGATAGAGTTATGATTTTTTAACAGACTTAAACAGTCTAAGCCTGTAAAAATATATTATTTAAAATAAATTCAAAATTAGCCGACAGAGTCTAAATGAAAGTTGTAGATCTTGTCAATAGCTACACGCCGATATAAAACCCGTCGAAAAAGGAGCTCATATGAGTTATTTATTAATTTTGTAAGAATTCAGATTTTTACGCGTGAAGTCGCGCACACCAACTAGAAATGTGGCGCGCACATGCAACCCACCAGAGCCCGACACGTGTCATCAATCAGTGCATGCCACGTTACCCTTTATGACATGATGCACGACACGCCCAAACGTAGTGTATGGCGTGCATTGCCTTTTTCGAGTACAAATAGCTTAAAGTATAGATAATTTCCCACACCATCACTTGTTTTCTCTCTCAGTTACTTTTGATTTTAGCCCTAAAATTTCCTTTAGAATTAGTATTTTGGTGACAGCATACAATCTTTTAGTGTCCGGAAAGTAGTAGCCATCGAGTAGGAGCTCAGCCAATGCAATTTCCAGACTTTTGTCTAGGGAATCTCTGTAAGCTAAATTACACTCTATATAATTTTAAGCGTAATTTATATTTAAATTCATTGTCATTGTTATGAATTTATAAATAAGATTTGTTTGTGATTCCAACATCATATTATTGATTGACCTCCAGACTGGATTTAGTGAGGTGTTTAAAGTGAGATTTCCAAACATTATACTCTGTATACCAAACAAACCCTAACCTCTTAATAAACTAATCTTAATTATTATACATAAAGATAAATGATACTAATAATGCTTTGAATTGGATAAATACATATACAATCGTAGCTGATGCGCATAATGAAAGGATTGGGACAATAATGGAGCTGATATGGACCAATTTCAAAACACTGCCAAAATTCAGAAAGTGTGACATGCTTCCTTAAAAAATAAAACGAAGTTTGTCTACATTATGGATTCTTGCCTTCAGCGACGTGAAAAATGCGCATTAGCGACGCAACTTAGCTGAAATGTATAATTATTTGAGATTTTTAACCCTATATCTATGTACAACCAAGGTGTAGCCCTGGGAATATTTGCTAAGGAGTTATTAGGTGTTCATAACGTTCAATAAACTTTTTGGGTCGATTTTAAGGCTAGTGAGGCACTAGGAGCAAGGATTTGAAGAATCAAGAGCTAGAAGCATTGAGATTTCACTTCGATTAGCTTGACGATCATGTCTAGTAATATTTTGGTGATGTTTTTATGTTTTCGTTTACTGATTATAGGGTAAAACCCTTATGTTTTTAATAGAGTAGACGTAACCTAATGACTCAATGTGATTCCATTATTGAATATTTAGTTTTATTTAATTTATTATGATTGTTTGATTGAAAATCTATGTGTTTTAGTTGATATCATTATTGCATTTTGTTGAATTAATAAAGTGTAGGTGACCGTTCTAACTTTGTTAATTTGAATCATAGTTGTCTAAGACATTGATAATTATGACTAGCGATAGCTCAACTCATAGGGTTAGGTTAATAAAGTAATTAACTTTAATGTGTATGTTTATAGTTGATTGCCATGACCTTTAAGATTAGTTAATGTAACGCCCATGTTTCTCACTAGGCATTAATAAAATGATGTAATTGTAATGGTCAACAACTGTAACCTCTTATGAAATCAATAAAGAGAAATATTTGAGTATTATGTGATTTATGTGCAATATACGTGCTTATAGCGATATACTAAATAAGAAATAAAATACACGTCTAAAATATAGTAATAATTAGGACAAATAACCTTGATGAAAGATGAAGTGGTCGTAACGAGGATTCCAGAGATGTCAGAAATGCTCAAATCATACTAAGAACGTTGGAGTTACGATTTCTTGAAGTTCCACGTTCGACCCGTTACGTCATCGATTGTCGTAGATAGTGAATCGGGGCTAGATCGCTTATTAGCCTAAGCGATCTAAACGAAAGTTGTAGGAATCGTAAAACCGATAGCGTGCATATAAAGAATGTCAAAATATAACGTAATGAGAAGAAGTTATGAATTTTCTAATATTTCAGCATAACTGTGTTAGCACAGTAATCGAATTTGAGATCGGTTGATTTTTAGTCGAAACAATCTGAACGAGAATCAATGATCTTGTTAATAGGAGTCCGCGATTTAATACGATTCCATCAATATAAAGACATTCGAGAACAAATGTTGGACGAGATAGTTATGAATTATTAACAGACTTTAAAAGTCTAAGCCTATTAAAAATATAACTTTTAAATTAAATTCGAAATTAGCCGACTGAGTCTAAATGAAAGTTGTAGACCTCGTCGATAGCTACACGTCGATATAAAACCTATCGAAAACGGAGGTCTAATGAATTATTAATGAATTTTCTAAGAATTCATATTTTTCTGCTTGTAGTCGCACACACCAACCTGAAGTGCGGCGTGCATCTGCAACCCACCAGAGCCCGACAGCCCGACAGGTGTCATCAATCAGTGACTGCCACGTCACCCTTTTCAACATGATGCGCGACGCGCCCAAACATTGTGTGTGGCACGTATTGCCTTTTCCTGTATAAATAACTTCGAGTCTAGATCATTTCCCACACCATCACTTGTTTTCTCTCTCAGTTACTTTCGATTGTAGCCCCAAAATTTCCTTTTGAATTAGTATTCCGGTGAAACCCTGTGATCTTTGAGTGCCCTACAAGTAGTAGACATCGAGTAGCAGCTCTGCTAGTGCCATTTCCGGACTTTTGTCTAGGGAATCTCTGTAAGCTAAACTACACACTATATTATTTTAAATGTAATTTATATTTAAATTAATTGTCTTTGTTATGAATTTATAAATAAGATTTGTTAGTGATTCTAAGATTATATTATTGATTGACCTACTTACAAGGATGATGTCTATGCTAGATTTAGTGAGGTGTTTAAAATGGGATTTCAAAACAGTATACTCTTTATACCAAACGAACCCTAACCTCTTAATAAATTAATCTTGATTATTATATGTAATGATAAATGATATTGATAATGCTTTGAATTGGATAAATACATATAAAATCGTAGCTAATGCGCAAAATGAAAGGATTGGGACAATAATGGAGCCAATATGGACCAATTTCACAAAACTACCAAAATTCAGAATGTGTGACATGCTTCTTTAAAAAATAAAACGAAGTTTTTCAATATTATGGATTCTCGACTTTCGCGATGTGAAAAATGCCCATTAGTGATGCGTTTGCTGAAATGTATAAATATATGAGATTTTGAACCATATTTCTATGTACAACCAAGGTGCAACCGTGGTAATATTTTCTAAAGAGTTATTAGGTGTTCTTAATGTTCGAAAACCTTTTGGGTCAATTTTAAGGCTAGTGAGGCAGTACGAGCAAGGATTTGAAGAATCAAGAGCTAGAAGCATTGAGATTTCACTTCGATTTGCTTGATGATCATGTCTGCAATATTTCGGTGATACTTTTATGTTTTTTTCACTGATTATATGGTAAAACCCTTATGTTTTTAATATAGTAGATGTAACCTAATGACTCGATGTGAATCCAATATTGAATATTTAGTTTTAGTTAATTTATTATGATTGTTTGATTGAAAATCCATCTATTTTAGTTGATATCCTTATTGCATTTGGTTGAATTAACAGAGTCTAGATGACCATTCTAACTTTGTTAATTTGAATCATAGTTGTCCAAGACATTGACAATTATGACTAGAGACGAATCAAATCATAGGGTTAGGTTCATAAAGTAATTAACTTTAACGTGTATGCTTATAATTGATTGTCATAACCATTAGGATTAGTTAATGTAACACTCATGTTTCTTGCTAGGCATTAATAAAATGATGTAATTTTAATGGTCAACAACTATAACCTTAGAATTAATTTCAATGATTGAACCAAAATCCATCAAAGAAGCTCTAGAACATTCCAAATGGATTACAACCATGCAAGAAGAACTAGAAAAATTTGATAGAAATCAAGTGTGGACTCTTGTCCTTCCTCCTCAGTATCACCTTATTGTTGGAACACGATGTGTTTTCTGAAACAAACTCGAAGATGCTGGAGTTATTATCCGAAGCAAAGCGAGATTGGTAGTTAAGGATTTACACAGATAAAAGGTATTGAGTATGATGAAACTTTTGCTCATGTTTCCCGTCCTTAAGCTATCCGAAACTTTCTCGCTTATGTTGCTCATAAAGGATTTAAAGTTTACGAAATGGATGCCATGAGTGCTTTTCTTAATGGTGAACTTGATAATGAAGTATTAATTCAAAAGCTTCCTTGGTTTTTGAACTTAGCATATCTGAAATACTGCTATAAACTTCAAAAAGTTTTTTATGGCATTAAGAAAGCTCCTCGAACCTGGTACTAGACATTCACTTATTTTTTGAAGCGTTCTGGTTCTCAAAGAGGAATTCTTGATCCTACATTGTTCCGAAGATCAAATAGGAAGCATCTCATGTTAGTGAAAATTTATGTCGATGACATAATCATTGAGTCAACTGATCCGACGATGGTTGTTGACTTTGCTAAGTTGATGGTTAGTCATTTCCAAATGAGTATAAATTAAGTTTCTCACTTGGACTGCAAGTTAAACAGACCAATAGAGGAATCTTTAGTCATCAAGAGAGATTCATTTTCGAGCTTCTAAAGAAATATTCAGTGGACACCTATGCCTCTGCAAAACTTCCAATGGGTTTCGGAAATGAAATCTTCTCGGACCCATCTGGAGTTTTCGTTGATCGGAAGAAGTATAGGAGAATGATTGGATTGCTACTCTACCTCACTGGAAGTCGTCTCGACATCATGTTCTCCACATGTCTATGTGCTAGATTCCAGGTCAATTCGAAGATGTCTCATCTTTTTTATGTAAAGCAAATCTTTAGATTTCTCAAAGGAACAGAGAGCCTCAGAATTTGGTACCCTGAAAATGAAAGTTTTCTGTTGCAAGTTTATTCGGACTCAAACTATGGAGGATGCCAACTTGATAGAATAGGCAGATCTGGTGGGTATCAATTTTTGGGTGCAAGATCGGTTAGTTGGTCATCTGTTAGGGTGCAACGTCACTCTTGGATGTATTTGTGCTTTACTCCTTTGTATGTGTAAATGAGTTGTCTTTCCTATAAATAGGAAGTGAGTGACACTCATATTTAAGATGAACCATTTGAAGTGTTAGACTAGAGAGAAAAATTTGTACAAACCCATTTGTATATCCTTTGTAGATCTAATATGAGCTTACACAGATTTATTTACTCCTCGTGTTCTTGAGTTTGTATGATGATTCACTAGATCTTTTCTTATTCCGCACATGCCATCATAATCAACACCACTACAATTGGTATCAAAGCGGATGTTCTTGATTGGATCAAGAATTGATCCTTGATGGCTTTCTTGATTTGGTGATTCTTCATTTTTGATCTTTGATCTTCATGTTATTGAGAGTTTGGATTCTAGAAATTGAATTCATCTTTGATTCTATTCATAATTCGATTTTCTTCACTATAATTCAAGTGATTTTTACTTTTTATCTCTAGAAAACCCATTCAAAATCACTTTCTCTTTCTAGAAATTTTCAAGTTCTTGTGATCATGGTGGATTTGCCATATGATTCTTGGATTGTGATCGTTGAAGATATCAAATACAAAGTCAATGAAGATCAATTTTATGGGTTGGTGTTAAGCAAATTGATTTCATGGGGTAATATGGTTTCTTATGGAGATTTGAAGGATGATAATGGAAGCTTGATTTTTCAACCACTTTGTAAGATTGTATGGTTGAATAAAATTGCCTTGTCCATATTAGTCCGTAGTAGAAATCAAAAGGAAAGAGAAGAAAGAGATTTGTTTAATAAGAAATACATTTCTCTAATAGAAAACCCAAATGATCTTCGTGCTCTTAAGTTTGTTGAAGTTCAAGACAATGGAGTTCAATGTGATGTTCTTGAAGTTCATGACAAGAAGATTCAAGTTGATTCTCATGAAGATTCAAAAGTTTTATGCTCGATTGGAGTTCAAACCGATGATATTTTGTGTTCTTGTGATTCGTTTGAAGGAATGATTCCTTATCGGAAGCCGGTGATCCAAGAAATTCACAAGTATCAAACTCCAAAAGATTTGATTCAAATTCATAAAATTGAAGTTGTGGGAAGTGGGTTTGTTCATGAAATCAAATCTTCAAGATGCAAAAAGATGAGAAAGAAAAAGAAGAAGAAGATCAAACGTAAAAACAAGCGGGTTTACTCACAAAAATCGTCAAATATTGTTGTGAATCCGAAATACATGAAGCAAATTTGGGTTCCAAAGCAACAATCACCAAGTGTTGCATTGAATTTGAAGTTATAACTCAAAAGTGTTGATGGTTCTTATGAAGATGTTCTTAGATCGACGAAGAACACGAATAACGAGTTGTACAACACGCATCGTGGGTGGTACAATGTTCAAATTGGAGATTTTCTCATTCCGACATAAGAACCAAGATCTTCTAAATTTGATTCGTTCGTTGCAAATGGAACTCGGATCGTCAAAAAGGTATCTCAAATTCTCAAATGGATTCCAAAACATCCATGATTTCAATTCGTGCTTTGCGTTTTTCATTTTTGATCATTTTGTCTCGATTGGATCGAATTTGTTTCAAGCCCAATTGTAGATCCAATCTGTTTTCTTTCATAGATTAAACCCAATTCAAAATCAAAATTTAATTCTCAAACAAGATTTGTTTACTGTTCACTGAGTCCATCTTGAGAAATCCAAATACTGTTCATCAAGAGCCCAAATCATCATTTGTTACAGTTCATGTTCGGTTAAGCCCAATATTAATTTGAATTCATCCGATCCAAATTCGTTTTTCAATCTTATTAAGATCTCTTTTGTCTGATCTTTCACGTGTTGCTATTCATATAATCGATCAATGAAGAAATTTGATTTGTTGTATGACTTCGCTCATTCTATCAAATTCAAGCTAATCGCATCGACATCCAGATCTAACTGCTTATACGATTTTTGATTGATGTTCTGAAAGCAATTTACAAATCTAGTTCTCACGCATAAACATTGATTCAATTCCGATTCGTGTTATTTTATTTCTCGATAAGTTCATTGTTAGTCTTTTGTTCGTGAGTTTTTGAAATTGAATTGGTTAATTGGCATTCTTTTGTTCGATTGGGATTAAATTGATGATTGGATTTGTGAATCAAATGTTGTGATCGACTCAATTTGATGAGAAATTTTAGAAGGTGATTGTTGATGATTTCTAGTGAAGAACAAACGATGAATAAGATGAATTTGGTTGAAAGTGGGAACTTTGATCTGAAAAGGAATCATAAGTGGAAAAATTGGTGTTTATTGCAATGAAATTGGACTTCGATGGTTACAAGAACAATTGATGAATGATAATTAACAGATTCGATAGTTGTAGACGATTGGATGGTCAAAGATGATTTTTTCAAAGTCAATGTCGAATGAAAAGGATGATAACAGATTTGATGGTTGGGAACGAACTGAGAATTCGCTATGATTGATCAATGGTTGATAGCGAAGTCAATATAATAGGGTTGGATAACGAAGTGAACTGGGTAAATGGTTTGTTTGATGTCAAATGGGAAGGCTATTTGAGATCATTCGCATCAATCTTTTATGGTTGGAAGTAGTTCTGATCAATAAACTCAGGAGTAAAAATTGATGATGAACCAGGTTTCGAAACAATACCCTTCAATTCTTCAAGCAGAGAAGTAACTTGTCCAAAACTTGTAACAACAACAGTTGCTTTCTCATCAAACTTATGATCAAAAGATTGATGAGTTTTAAGAAATGTAGTAACAACATCTGCTCTAATATCAACTTTCTCAAGAAGAGAATAGTAGTTTTTATCCATCTCACGAAGCTCTTTGGATACATCAACCTTCAGTTCTTCAAGCTTGTGATTGACATTCTCACGAACCGTCTTAACATCTTGCACAAAAAGAACATGGCGTTCCTTTGCAATCCGTTTCAAATCCTTGAGCTCATCACTAAAAGTCGAAGATGCAGATTTGACTCGTAACTCATTATTTTCTTCCATAGATCAAGCCCACACAAACATCAAATTCATTGAAATTTAATTTTTAGCCCAATAACATCTCGATCTTATTACAATTTATCAATCTGATTTCGAAGCCCAGCCCAAACTCAAAATTCTAAATACTGTTCAATGTTCATGTTTTATTATTTTGAGCCCAGAATAAATGTTCGATCGTTCTTATTCACTGGTTGAATCGAAATGTTGACTTTCGTTTGCTTGAGTCAAACTACTTCTCGATGTACGTTAAAATCGATTTTGATTCAGTCTGTATCCGATATTCATTGTAATTGTTTCAAAATCGAACATGTTTGAGTCAAAATTGTGCTTGTTGTCGATTTGGGGTTGAACGTACCTGGAGTCGAATTCAATTTCAACTGGTATTAGGTGTTGATTTTTGCGTTTAAATCGAACTGGTATTCATCGAGAATTCGAAATTGAAAGTCAAAAACTTAATTGTTTGGAATCGAGATTATATTTGACTGATTTTGATTTGGAATCGTTCTCTTGAATTCGATTCAAAAGAAAAGTCAAATTGTGAAAAAGTCAAAATTGAATTTTTGTTGTTTCAATCTCATTTGTTGCTGGATGAACGAAGGTTGAAGGGATATTCGATTATGATAAGGAATTAAATGTTTGGAAGGCAAATCTAATTTCGATTTTGGTTAAATGATATTAGTCTAGTCGAAGTGCTTGAGATCGAACGCTTTGAGGTTGTGAATCTTGTGTTTGGAATTTTTGGAGTGATGTTGTTCGCATCTAATTTCGATGGTATCACTTAGAGTCGAGCCTTAATCCAAGATGTTTGAAGTTTCGACTGATGTAGTTGCTTGGAGAACATCTTGAGGACGATGGTTCTTTAATGGATATCGACTGGATGGGTCATATGAGAATCGATTTTGGGAAATCGATTTTGATTCAAAAGACTGATAAATGGTTTGATGTCGATTGAAGAAAAGTGTAAATTGATGTATTGATTTCGAAGGTTGTATACTGATTTCAGGATCGATGGTCGATAGATAGATTTTGGTGAATGAATGGATTTTGGTGTCTGGATTCGTTATTGGGATAGATATCGATTTGGTCGATGTCACCGATGACTGTGTGTTGGTTTTGAAAGTCGTCGACATGATGAATTCGATTTTGTTGATTCGTGAATGAAAAAGCGAATGAGGAGTGATAAAATCAATTTGTGTCGATAGGTTTGTATCGATTGGGAATTCGATTTTGGGTTATTGGGAAGTTGTTAGTTTGAATCGTGAAGGGCACTGGGATATCGATGATTGTTTATGTTTGATATCGAATGGTTGAAAGCTTTGAGAATCGATGTATTGAGTTTGAGGTAACGATGAGATGAAATTGATGTCCCTGTGATGTCGATGTGAATATGTTGCTTTGTATCAATTCAAAAAGCGAAGGAAATTGAGTGATTTCGAAATTGGAACTGAGATTTCGAAAGTTGCTGATTGTCAATTGGTTTTTTACAAGTCGATGAACTGGAACTTGAACTCACAAAGGTTTTTATCAAAGTGTCGACATTTGCAACTGGGTCACGTGAAGAAGAAGATATAAAAATTTTCGAGATTAGTCACTCAAGTTTCGAAAGTTTCACAGCTTTTACCCACCTTCGACATTTGGGGTAATTTTTGACAGTTTGGAAGAAATAAGGCAGAATTTTCGAATTGATCCCTGCAACTTTCGAAAGTTTGACAGTTTATACCCATATTCGAAAGTTGGACTGATTTTCGAAAATTTGGAAGTGAAGAATGCAGAAGTTTCGAAATGAATCCCTGATGTTTCGAAAATTTGGCTGACCATACCCAAATTCGAAATTTGGACTAATTTTAGAAAGTTTGAAGAAAAGTGGAAGAAATTTTGAAAGTAGTCCCTGAATTATCGAAATTTTGGCAGATTATACCAAATTTCGAAAATGGGCTAATTTTCTGAGAAATTGAAGAATGTTCATTTCTGGTCCCTGCAGTTTGTGCGAATTTACACTTTCTACCCTGTTTCGCAAATAGGGGAGTGTTTCGCATATTTGGCTGTTTTTGGCGCAATGGGTCCCTGCAGAATTCAGAAAGTGACAGTTTTTACCCGGATTTTGGAAAATCTTGCAACTTTCACCCAAAAAGTCAAAATTTCACAAATTGGAATTTTTTTTAGGCTTTTTCGTGAATGTTTTTCCGTGCAAGATTTTTGGTGATTCATTTTTGGTAAACATCAAGGGAGAGTATTGTGAAGTTCATTCCTCAGGCGCTTCTCACCCTTAATGGGTTTTATAATCATTTTTTGATTATAAAAAGGGGAGAATGATGGGTATTCGAAGTGACTTTTTCGGGTATTCATTGTGGATTTTGTAGACCGGTGTTAATTCGAGGGGGAGTTTGGTCTTGATCGCACGAGCTCGTTGGATATTGAAGTCGGACATCCAATCCTAACTTTGAGGGGGAGAATGTTAGGGTGCAAAGTCACGCTTGGATGTGGCTTACCCTTACTGATGTGTAAATGAGTTGTCTTTCCTATAAATAGGAAGTGAGTGACACTCATATTTAGAATGATCATTTTGGAGTGTTAGACTAGAGAGAGAATTTGTACAAGACCCATTTGTACACTCTTTCAAGATCTAATATGAGCTTAAACAGTTTTATTTACTCCTTATGTTCTTGAGTTTACATGATGATTCACTAGATCTTTTCTTATTCCGCACATGCCATCATAATCAACACCAACACATCACCCAAGAAACAGAACTGTATTGCTCTTTCAACAACCGAGGAGGAATACATTGTTGCTGCAAGCTGCACCTCTCAAGTCTCGTGGATGAAATCTCAACTATTAGACTATGATTATCGTTTTCAACAAATTTTAATCTGTTGTGATTCTGAAAGTGCTATTGTGATGTCTCGCAATCCAATTCAACACTCCATAACCAAACACATTGATATTCGGTACCATTTTATTAAAAATCATGTTCTTAAAGGTAACATTGAGCTCATTTTTGTTCTATCTGACGATGAGATTTCTGATTTCTTTACTAAGGCATTAGACAAAAACAAATTCAATGGTTCTCTGAACAAAATTGGAATGATGAGGCCGGATCCTCAATTCTTTCAAGAAGTTTATACTCTCTGAAAGAAATGACATAAAGTCAAATAATTCAAAACCAAACCTTTTTTACCTCGGAAAATGAAGGATCATTATGTCTTTTTGTCTAACCTTTTCTTCTAGTCTTAAGTTTTTTAGTATATCACCTCTATGAAAGTTCTGTCCGGAATAAGTTTATTAGAGATCTTGAGAATGCTCCGCCTCGAAGTATATCACATTCCAAAATTCTTGTGTTGAATCTAGCTCGAAATTCAATACCGAGTTGGTAATGAGATCTCATTACTTATCTTTTTCCGAGATCTGCTCCTCCAGCCCTCAGAATCTCTCAAATCTATGATTTTCAAAACCTGACCTCTAAATTCTTCATTCATTGATACCTCTGATATTCATTTAGGTATTGTGCCATCTTTGAACATATATAATATCCTAAGGTTTCTTTGAAATTTCTTCCGAAGTATCGTATGTCATTGCATTTTGGAACCTGATCATTCTGAGATTCTCTTAAACTAACAATAAATAAGTTTTAAGGTTATCATTTCTAAATTAATTTCAAAATGTTTTCTCATGATGATTTAAACGGTAATTTATTTTATGATTATACTCTTAATTATCAATAATCATGCTTTTGGCATGCACTCCAATAAAGTACTGAGTGTTTCTGAATCAAATTGATAGTTACCTAAATTGAACAAACATAAGTCACATCTCTGATTACAAACTGTCACATAGGGGGGCCTTTTAGACCTATCCATTTAATGAAAACCGTTTCCTCATTCGGGTGTCATCATTCTTACTCTTCGACCCGACCCAGAAGCATCTACATATAAAAGGATTTCAATCGTAATTGTTCCCACTTTTCATAATTTGGCTATCATTTCCTTAGAACCTTGAACTCTACTCTCATTGTTCTTCAATGTTCTTCAACCTTCATCAATGCGCCTCAAATCACCAAACCTGAAACTAAGAAGAATTCGTCAAAGGGTTCTGCTTCATCCTCTTCAACTGAACCTATCCTTAGGGAAACCACTCAAATCTTTTCCCTCAATCCTATGGACTACGTCGAATCTGTTAGAATCATGATTGAATTCATCTCTAGACACCCCACCACGATTCCTTTCACCAAAATCCCAAACCCTAAATTCCCTTTTATGCTATTTCACAAAGCCTTTGAATGTGTCAAGTTTGAAGATAGAGTCCTCGAGGTCAAGAATACTGATGATTGAATTGTACATGTTCATTAAGCAACCTTCCTTCACACAATTGGAGTTGCAGAACACCCTCAAGGTTTTTGAGTGAAGGAAGTCACAACAGAAGAATTCTAATATTTTCTCACTCAGATCTGGTACAAAGGGGAATTCAAAGTAAAGGAGTTTAAGAAGTCAACGGTTCTCGGTATATGGACCTGCACCTCATTCTCAGAGGTTTGTATATCAAGCACAATGGAATGGACACAATGAGCAAAGATTGGCTCTATGTCGTCTAAAACATCTTCACTGGCCGATCAAACGTTGTTGATAAACCAGAGGTCCTTTGGCAAGACTTCAGATGTTTCACCGAGAAAAGGAAGACAAATGAGATTCTGAGTTTGAGATTTTGGGCTCTAACACTACAACAACTGTACTCCAATCGAAGTGAGTCAATTCCACTTAATTCGGACATCCATAAGGTATAGTGTTCCTTCAAAACAATTAAAACTTATAGGTTACCTAGTCAAGCTGCATACGAAGCTGTCTGATGTCTTCTTTAACACATGTTGGATATTATTCGTTCCAATTCTCCACACTTGAAATAGCATTTAGAGACTTCGGTTGTGTTTGAACCAATGCAACCTACATCAGTCTCAGATTAATTTGCCTCGGAAGAGAATAAATCAACTAGATTTGATGGTTGAAAGAAGAAGATCGCCAAAAAGAGAAAGGCATCCCCTTCAAAATCTAAAGCTAAAAAGAGAACCAAAGTCAGTGAATCCTCTCAGAAGGATTCACAGATCAGATCTCGACCAAACTCTAGGTCACTGCTTACCCCACCAACCTACTATTCCGAAGTACCCTTCGAAGTTTTACTAACACACATTTCACACACTCACATGAAGTCTTCTAATAATCTACCCCCACCCTCCCAAAAGGATGGTGCTGGTATTGAACATAGTCCCTTGGATCCCCATGGGATACACTCATGAGTCAACTTCAATCACACTATCTCTTCTACACAAGCAGGATTTGTGGCCATTACCACAAATTCCAAGCTTTCCAAGAAAGGAGTAGTCCCTCCCACCTCAGAATCCTCAACCGATCTGATACATGACACGGGTAAAGGATGATCAAGTATTTTTAATAATGACTAGGTTGATTTTGTTGATAGTGCTTATTCAAGGCATCCAAAGCTCTCAAGAGACCAAGTTGAATACACTCTCATCTCCATGCATCAACGTGTAATCCGAAGTCGTATCAACGCTTCGAAGACAAAACTGAGTGTAGATGTTCCCACTCCAGACATTACAGTGGATGATCCTCCTCAGAATGAAGATGATAGTACAAAAGAAGTTCATGTCTCCACACCTATCTCAGATGATCCCAATCCAGATGATGAAGAAGATCACTCCGAAGAGATCCTGTTTAAAGATGACAACACAACTGTTGGTCCCATTCCACTTCCTTCAACTTTCAATTTACTACAAAAGCCCTCCTCTTCCAAAGCTCATTTTGACTTCGGCCGCTCATCCTCCTCGGATGAACTGTAAAGATAATAGAATCAAGAAGGAAACAACAACACCTCTCCCCCTCTAGAAACCAAGTTCAATGGTGATCATAAAGATCCAGTTCAAGATGATCAAAACAATGATACTCAGGATCCGGATGATTCTTGTGACACCAGTCAAATTTAGGTCAAAAATAAATTTATCAATAATCGTAATTGGGATGAACCAAGTGGTAGAGATTGTAACAAGGTTTCCAAAAATATAAAGAACACTGAAATCCGAGTTATAACGAAGAAGTTATGACCAATCGAAAATCCGCGACAAAATCGGAAAAACATTGTTCAGTGTAAAAAGTGAATTTTCGATAAAAGGCTTTTTAGCCTTAACAATCTAAATGAAAGTTGTAGAATATGTTAAACCGAGAACGTTCATAAAAAGAACGTAAAAATATGACTTCGTATGAGGAAGTTATGATTTTTCTAAGTTTCGGTTTAGCAGTAGACAACTAAAAATTCGAAATATAAATCGATCGATATTTAGCCGACGCAAATTAAACAAGAATTGAAGGTCTCGTCAAAAGTAGCAAAACGGTAAAAAGACAGACGAAAACGGACGTTGGATGAAGAAGTTATGAATTTTTAACGGATTTCCTGTCCCGGTCTGTTAAAAATAATAATATTAAAAATAAATTCAAAATCAGCCAATGAAGTCTAAACGAAAGTCGTAGAGTATAATTTTACCTACGCGTGCATATAAAGAACGTCGAAAACGGAGCTCGTATGCGAAAGTTATGATTTTCGCAAGTTTTTGGCACAAAAACCAAAAAATATTGAAAACCGGGCAATTTCGCATGGGTGACCTTCGGACACGTCACCCTCGCATGCGAGCCTCCACGTGTCATCTTCTGGTTGGACCGCAGTTCACTGTGTCGCATTCTGATTGGACCGCAGCCGAGGTCCACTAAGCAGCCGACACCCTCGCATGAGACACCCCCCGGACACCCCTCGGACACATGCCCTCTTCCCATTGGACCGAAGTTCGGCCCACTTAGAAGCCACCACGTCCGAAGCCTTGCCCCGTGTACCCTTCGCATGACCGACGCGTGTGCTGCTGACTCCTTCCTTCACCACATGTCCGAACATGTGGCAGCCTCGCACAGCCTCGCATAGCCTCGGATCCGAGGCTTCGGACTATAAATACCCCGCGAGACCCTCCAGATTTGTACACTTTTTCACCCCATTTTTGGTCCTTTTTCACTCCTTTCACTTCCATAACCTCACAAACAACCTCCAAGGCCCCGGTATCGTGTCTAAGACCCGAAGCAAGCCCCGGAGCCCCAGAATTCTCGAGAAGATAACCTCTTTCCAGTCGAAGTGTTCCCCGCATAAAGCCGGTTTTTACCCAAAAACTCACAGTTTCTTCGAGAAAGAGCATCTATAGCAACGAAACGCTGCCCGAATCACCGCTTATCAAGTGAGTTCATACCCCTATAATATACCTTTTTTTAATGGTTTTTAAATGCTTTTTAGGGGGGGGGGAATACAAGTTTAACACAATATTAAATTGTGTTAATAACTGTAAGTGATAATAATCACACAAAGGCTTTCCTTATGCTTTTAAGGATTACCAAATACTTCCAAAATGACTTAAAGCCAAGTTAAATCTTTAAAGTCATGTAAACTCCGTTAAATTCTTTGAAAAAGGTTTTATAAACTATTTCAAATTATAATTGCCAAAATCATGTTTATATATGTATAAATATATAAATAAGATTTGAAGGGCTTAGGACTAATGAAATATCTTATTTCCTTTTCCTTGTTTGGATGTGGAATTAAGGTGGGATTATTTGTCCGAAGGTCGTTTCCTTCTTAATTATATATATATATATATATATATATATATATATATATATATATATATATGAGTATAAAAGGTTACTCCTTTCAGTATCATTACCTTTGTATCATGCTGAGCAAAGGTGTTCATCCATGAGAAATCATGCTAATCAGATAGAACATATAAATTATAATAGGTATAATTTATGATTCAAAACTAAATATACAAGTATGATTCACGATTGTATACTTTCCAAGGAAATTACCAACAATTCATTTATCTATAACAAGATATGTATAATACTTTTAATATAAGGATAATATATTAAAGAAGTAATAATACATCATACCAGGTTTGCATTATCAAAGGTACTATAGAGAGTACCAGGGTTAGCAATCACGGGGAAATAATACATCATACCGGGTTTGCATTAACAAAGGTACTATACAGAGTACCAGGGTTAGCAATCACGGGGTAATAATACATCATACCGGGTTTGCATTAACAAAGGTACGATACATAGTACTAGGGTTAGCAATCACGGGGTAATAATACATCGTAAATCTCGTTGAAACAATAAATTTGTGAGACTCTTCATGGTGTACTTATCTAAGTACGACTTTAAGTCCTGACTTATTAACCAGAATCTCTTGTAGGGAGAGCGTGAATTTGTGTATAGATCTATATGGGACTGACAATCCCGCACCTTTACTGTTCGCTACAGTTTGGCCGGCAGGCCTATGGTGTCAAATATCATATCGTTTCCGACGCCTGAAGAACGTCGCAGCAGGCATATCAGTCATGTTAGTATGGTTAATAGAACTCACATGGATAAAACAACGAGTAAATTACTAAGTAATATACTTCTCTTAAAACAATAAGAAAATATAATTACATCCTGACCAAATATAGCTTCTGTTAGTTTTTACTTACAGTAAAAGCTACGTATCATGAAATCAAGTATGGTAAATATACTTGTACTTCTGGTTTTGGAACATTTAAAACCACAAGTCAGTATTATGGATAATATAATATTTTCCAGGATTAATACTAATGTTTTACTGTAGAACAGATATAACTAAGAATACTTTTACAAAGGAAAAGGTTTATGGGATTAAACCACTTTTACAAATGAAACGGTTTATGGGATTAAACCACTGTTACAAATGAAACGGTTTATGGGATTAAACCACTTTTACAAATGAAACGGTTTATGGAATTAAACTACTTATCAAATGGAACTTAGTCATTCAATCTCTTTAAACTAGTATAACACAAAGGACCTTTAGTGGTTAATTCTATAATTCCTTAGTTTCTACATCATAGTTATACATAAGTAATATCCGATTGACAGTGAAATATGTGGCTTCCGCCTTACTTCCTGTTCCTTGTTTGGTTGTGGGCTTAGGGCAGATACACCCATTTAACTGTCTATTCGATATTGGGTTATATATAATCAGTATATACTAAGTAATTACAGAGGGAAACTATTGAGGTTATCAATCTATCACCTCAGGAAATATAGGATTTTCTGCAGGAACCAGTGAACTTATCCAAAGAACTTAGGGTATACTTAACAGAACTAAAATACTTATGAACTCACCCGCTTAAATGTTGATCTACTCTTTCCAAATAACTTGTATTCTCAGGAATCCAGTAGACAGGTACACTCCTAAAGCTTTTGAGAAGACTACCTAGTACCGTACCGCGACTCTTGTCTTCTACTGTACCTACTTTGGTGTTTGAATATGTAATGTTTAAACACTTATGTAAAACTTATACTTATTCATGCAATGGTTGTTTGTACTTTGATTACTATATTGCATGTGTTGTGATACTTACATGAAGTCCTCCGCCCCCGAACGTTTCCGCCGTTCTGGTTTGGGGGTGTGACAGATTGGTATCAGAGCAGTGTTTATAGTGAACTTAGTATATCAGTCATAAAAGATATACAACTATAAACCCATTGGGATAAAAACACTTTGACCAAGAGTTATACTTTAAAAATATAACAATATTTTATAAAAGTATAAGTACATGCAGAATATATATACTCGAATGAGTATCACAAGAAGAACAAAACAAAAGTATTTGGATGTTGGACATTGCAGTTAAACCTAGACAGTGACGTAATCATATATGGGATCAATATAGCCTGATCAACTATATTCATTCGAGATATGACCAACATGTGTTTGGGGAGTGATTCTAGTGTTGCAACGGGTCTAAAACTTACCTATGTACCAGAAGAATTCTAGAACCAAACATAAAGATTAAAATACTATAGGAGTATTTTAGGATGCTATAACAAGAAAACTGAAAACTTGTCAAGTTCTTATATCTAGAAGTCCAAGAATCAAACTCATAACTAAAATAACATGGAGGTATTTTACATACCTTTGGGGAAATGTTAAAAAGATCTTTTCTGAAAAGTCTATAATTACTAAGTGGATACGTTAAGGTTATATACAGCCGAGATTTTATAGACTTAGAATATGTGATTTTCACTCTACTTCCTTTTCCTTGTTTGGATGTGGTTTTAGAGTAGGATTCCTTATTCAAAGGTCTATTCGATCAGGATTATATATAATCAGTACACACCATATGATTATAGAAGGACCAGAAAGGATCACCTTCGTAAAAATTTAAATTTTATCATAGATTCTTTAGACATTCCCATTCTCGTGTAAACCCCTTAGATAAACATAGTTACTCCAGCAATCAATAGAAGAGCCAAGGAGGATCCAACAACATTTCATTAAGAGAATCCCGAGAAAGAAACAGATGATAAGTAAATAAACTATAGAAATCATTTAGTGCCCTTATCCTATTAAGGACACCAATGAGAGATTCGTATGAACTTCCAAGATTCAAAATCTTCATTACGAAGTAATGGGGATCAGTGTCAGAATCGGAAGTAAGACAGCTCGGGAATTCAATATACCTACAGAGGAGAAGGACACCCTATAGATACCAGGAGGAAACAAATCATTACCACCCAGAATAGAACAGAGAACAAAAGAAAACCACGTGTGATTCATGTGAAGTGTTTGAGCACCTTTTTCTAAGTAATAACTAGTAAATCGATTCAACCTAGTGAGTTAGTGATTTCGTTACTCACATTAGGTTTTGAGCTTATCCTCTTTTCCTGTCACGGCTAATAACAATAAATCAGATCACGAAATCTTAATTGATGGTGATTACTTCTCAAATTCATAAGTCTATTTTATGTAGACACTGTTATGAATTGTTTTCGAATATTTTCGAAAATTGGAAAACGATATCCACCAAACGAAGGTAACTTAGTTCGGATGATACTCGGTTCATAACCATTCTAGAAACTTATTTCTTTACCTTACCAGGACTGCATCATGGGGATGCAGGTCGAATCATTGAGAACAATATAATAAAACGAAAGATTTATACATAGATACAAATGGTTAGAATACATATAGAGACAACGATAGTCGCTCACGAGCTCATTTTCTAATCATGAAACAGAATCATGCCTCCGAAGGAATGTAGCCAACCCACCGGCAAAACACCAATCCTTCAAATAGATGCGGCTATGTTTCAAGCTGCGGTCACAGCAGCTGTAGCAGCTGTCATGGCACACCTTAATACTAACAATGCAAATGTTAGTAGGAATGCTATCGGTAACCCCGATCGTGGTGATGGCCAAGTACAGCAACGAGTTGTTGGATTAATGTCTAAGTCCATAACTATATTTGGTATGTACTTGACCCGACCCGGCATGGTCCATTTGGGTTGCACTTCACCGGTACAATTTATATGGATAGTCTTTTGAGAATAGTATATTTATGATTTATATTAATATATTATAAGTTCTAATATATTAATATGGAATCATATTATTTAATTAGTATTGATCAAGAATTAATTTAGAATTAATTAAGTGATCAAAAAGAACTAATTAAATATGGACTCTTATATATATGGAATGGGCCAAGTTCATTTAGGTTGGGCTAAGCTTTCATGGATGGTCCATGGAGCTTTTAACCCATGGATCCTATGTAAATGAAAGGTCATGGGTATTAGGGTTTACATGGATGTAACCCTAATCCTCCATAATATATAAAGGGGTCCTTGGCTCACAAAATTGGCACAAGTGTGTGAAAATAAGAGTGGGCCGATTTTAGTGTGCATACATATTCTCTCAAGTTCTTCCAAGGTGTTTTGGTGATTTGTGATTCCATTTGAGGCTTCCACACTATTGGGGCTAAGCTCTTAAAGCTTGAAGACATCAAGCTACATCAAAAGGTATGTCATCTAACTAGAACTTTATAGTATAGGTGCTTCATAATATGCTAGTTAGGATGAAACCTTGGAATAGTTAATATTTGCATGTATAATAGAGAAAACATAGATCCAAGGTTTATAGGGTTGCATGTACACCATAGGAGTGTTAGAATGCTCAAAACCCAACAGTGGTATCAGAGCCATGGGTTGTTTTCTGTTATATTGATGCAAATGTTTTATTTTCAAAGTAGGAAAAAAAAGAAAAAAAACATGACGTTTATCAAATTTTAAGATAATTACTTGTTTTTGTGAAAAACTAATTATTTGTAAAATTTGAATCATTTGCTATATGAGTTGAATTAGGTCAAATTTAGTAAAAGATAAAATGATATGATTATTTTATTAGTTTTAGAAGTTTGATCTAAAGAGTTTTTTGAAACCTCCATAAGTTATGGATATCAAAAGGTTTTTAAAAAAAATTGATTCAAAGTTTTTTATGGAGTTACAAAACTTGGTCTTAATGTTTTAAAGAATTTCATAACTTGTTCTTAAGTTATGGAACATGAAAAGTTTCATCATAAAACAAGTATTTAACTCCATAAGTTATGAAATCCAAAAGTTTTCAAGAGTTACAAAACTTGCCCTCAAGTTTTGGAATTTGGAAAAAGTTTTTTTATGATAAAAAAAAAGAATTGAATTCTAAAACTCTTGGGTTCATAACTTAAACAATTAATTAAATGGTTTTAATTTTGAATTTAATAATTGGAATTATGATGTTTTTATTGAATAATTCAATTAACGCTTATGGACTTTATTAATAGATAATTAAAGTGTATAATTAAAAGTGAATTAATAATTCCATAATGACATGGTTTAAATTTAATTAAATTAAGAGTATAGTTTAATTAATAGATTAAACCACCAAGTATTTTAAATGTCTAAAATACACCCTTATACTATTATAATATTAAAAGTTTAATATATTATATGTATAAGAGCAAGTCGTCTTACCACTAGTAGGCCTCATTCACTAAGCCGGTCTATAAGGGGGGTATAAGGTTACTGCCTATAAAATGGCAGTTTAATGGGTGTCCACTTTCACCCACCGCTTCCTTGACTGGTGGAGGGTCGTTAGCCGAACAGGTAGGAAAATGACTATAATTCTCCCTTCATTAAAATTATTAATGATAAATACTAAGTAACTAAACTTTTTATAAATTCTCAATCTTAGTTACTTAGGAAAATGTGAATAAGGTGCTAATCCATGAAATTACACTTTGCACTTTGTTTAAGCTGTTAGTGGAGCGTGTGTGGTTAACCGGCACACTAACCTGGACTTAACAAGGTATGCAAAGGGTAACTTAATGTTTATCATAGTATCGTTGGAGCGTGTGTGGTTAACCGGCACATCGAATGAGGGGTAAATATTAAGGGTACCAAGTATATTTGCATGGTTACTTCACACCTTGTTTTGTGATCCTCGGCATCCCAGTCACAAAACCTGAAGGGCACACTCGAGATTGAAACATGTCATTGAAAAGTTCAATGAATCTCAAAAGAATCTAGGAGTTTCAAAACCAATTAAAACCTAATAATACATTTCGTTTATCTTTGTGGAAATTGGTGAATCGTCATTCACCTACCTTCAAATATTTTATAGCTTGGATTACGACATCCCTCTTCCAAGTTATAAAATAGTTTGTTGGGTCCTAGCCTTAATATATCATATTGGGTGTTATATTAAGGACTTAAATCAACTTTACGTGAATTTCTCCCATTGTTGATGTCTGGTTTAGACAACAATGATCTTCCCAAACCAAGCTTTCCTAATGAATATGACTTCCCGAGTTTGGCTCATGGAAGTCATACTTCTCTTCCTCCACCTCCTCCAATTATTCTCCCTAACCCACAAGTTCAAGGTCACTCAAGCCCTAATGGCAAGCAAGGTCTATGTGTGATTCCATCTTAGAGATGAAGTCACATATTGACAAGCCGGGAGAGTTGGGTGTCAAAGTCTTGAGAAAGTTGGATGTTCAATCACTTTCTAAGTCACATAGTGAGTTCCTTTGGGAGTACTATGAAACAGACTATGACATGAACCTTAATGATCATATCTATTTGCTTGGTGCTGCTGAATCAGCAATGATTTGGAACGATAGTAAAGCAAATTTGATTAGAAGATCAACTTCTCAAAAACTTTATGGACAGTGACAATGGTGACACTGGAAATCCAGAAAAAAGCATTCTCTTCCCAATGGAAAGGGATTGGCCATAGTCAACCCGGTTGACCAAATGGTAAAGAGAAAGGCTAAGTCTGAGATAGTCCCATTACCAAAGGGTCCATATGTTTATTTTGCCAAAGGAAGGGGCGTTGATTGCAAAGCTTCCAAATTTACCTAAGGATGTTAAAGTCAATAAGTTTGACTCTACATCAGGTAGAGCCCATTATCTAACTCTGTTAAGTTCTATTCTGAGATCCTCATTACATGATGTGACTGGGTCACATGTTGATGTTTTAAGAATCAAAGAATAGAGAGAAATCTTAAAGGAAGTATATGTTGATTCTGATCGCGAAGGTTGATTTCGATCGCATCAGAATTTTGAGCACTTGCTTAAGAAGTTATGATATATTGCTAAGGAATAGATAACAACAATTTTCCATGTGGATTGTAAGGATAAGTTTTTCCGCAAAGTTTTAAAATAAAAGAAAATTGTTTAATTTTATTTATTTGAAGTATCCTTACAATGGCATTTGTGGAAAATTGTTGCTTATATGATTCCACTGACAGCAATATTGGAAAATGGATTTGATTCTTTCATTTGTGGTAGTGTCTAAATTTACCAAATCAGGAAAGTTCCTCATCACCCAAGTTTCAATTGGACCGAAACTTGGAATCATGCAAGTTGAATAGTATGATGAATGAGAACCTTCAAGCATTGGAAAATCAAGACTAATTACTTGTTCACATGGATGTATGATTCAAGTGAAGGACTAAAGGGATCGGGTACACATTCTTGTGCACTGGTCATGTTCACCACAAAGCTCGTTAAGACTATTTGATTTACTAAAGTTTAGTAAATATGGTTATACTTACAAGTTTAAGTATAATTCTGAAACATTGGAAAAGTCTCAATGTATGGCAGAACGAATGGGAAGAATCAAATTAGGCAGAAAGATAAAAGTTTCTCAAATCTGAAAAGATGGGAGAGTACTTTAGTATCATGTTTGTGATCATCTTAATGATTTAGAAATCATATCACAATTAGTCCTCGAAAGGTCATCTTAGTGCATTCTTATGACTAAGAAGAGGAGTCATGAATTGTTGAAATGGTTAAATCAGGAAGATGAGTCATACTTCGTTCCAAAACAATTCTTAGAGTCATACTCCAAGATTGTAACTTGAGTGACATATCTTAAAGAAAGGTTTAAAACACTTGTCAAATTTAAGACTAAAAGTGTCCTACTCTTGTACATTTGAAATTGGTAAGTTGTGATGTTTTGGATAAAACAAAGACCAACTAAGGCCAATTGTGTGAAGTGTTTGTCTTGATAAAGAATCCGCACTATCTCTTGAATATTTGGCAAGATAGTCTTATATGTCAAGAGGACAGTGGGAGTCTTAAAGATCCTAAAAAGAATTTCAAGAACTAATCAAGAATAAAACCTGAGGTTCTTCACTAGCACACGACTTGAGGTTTATAACCTATCGTGTTGACATATTCTGTGCCCATTCCAGTTAAAGTTGGCTTTGCATAGGAGTTCTGAAAGTTCTCAATTGGTTGCATAACAACTTGGAAGCAATGGCAGACCCTGTACTGCTAGGTGGCAAGAAGTTAACATTGCATAAGTTCAGTCCATATGAGTTTGGATTTGTCATTATCCTTGTCTTGTGACTATGGTTTTGACGATTCACATGGATAAGAACACATACACCATAAAATCTAAGGGTCATAAGGTTTCTCTCCGATTCATGAAAATGATGGTGAGGAAACACTTCCACCAAGTAGATTTGAAGCAGATGGCAAAAGGTCTAAACAATTGAGACTATGATTACGGCATCCCTTTTCATAGTTCTGAAATTGTTTAGACACACATGCATGCTATCTAAGGAAAGGTGTATGATTTTGATAAAGTTTTATCAAAGCATCTCGTATCAGAAATTTGAACTTTGGTTAGAAAGTCAATAAAGTATTGATTTCTAGAAGTCCAGCTGATTTCTGAGTACATGTTAAAGCTAGTGGGAGCATAAGTGTTATGCTAATAATCATCACGTTAGTGGGAGCATGATAATTATTGTTAGTGTTGCAAGTTAGCAATGTTAATTATAGAAAACAAAAGTTTCAATTCGTGAGGCTGCAGGGATTGAAAAAGTTGTTTTGCTATAATTAAGGGAGAGGAAATTATACTTCATTTCAATTCTAAAAAGCTTAGATTGAGTTTATAATCATTCTAAAGAGCTTATATTGACATTTTAATCACCTTTAGTCAAGAATATATATATATATATATATATATATATATATATATGAATTTCATGTTGGATTGGTTCAACTTAAGAAAATTCTATATATTGCGTTCTCAAAATTCGATTATGATTACGGCATCCCTTTTCATAGTCAAATTTTGAGAATATGGCAAACAAAAAATTATTATGGAAAAAGACTGGTCTAGAACCATGTCTTTATGTGAAACATCATGAATCATGTCCCATTTACTTTGGGTACAAGATCGATTACATGTGCTATAATATTTATCCTTTCTGAATTTTCCAAATGCCTTGGGGCATTAAGGAGGAAAATGTCTAGAATTGGATATGACTAAAGTGATTAAGCAATTGTCGAGGACAATCTAAGGTTTACCAAAGATTGGTTGCTCAAGGACAGTTGGAAGTATACTGTTAATATTGGAAGGACCATATTGACATAGTCTGAAAAGAGGCAACTCTTGTTCAGAAGTGGTAGTCAAAATGGGAATATAGAGTTGTCTTCATAGGTGGAAGCAATCTGTGTAAGGTTAAAGAAACTTAATGCAAGAATCATGTTCAAAGCAATGCGCTTTGAATTTGAGACATCGTTTCCATGGAATTGCTCTCCATTGGAATACTCTGTAATGATTGTTGCCAAGTCTTTGTGGCTTTGTGCATAATCATTACAAGAGGAACAATGCATATAAGTTTAAAATCTAAACAGATTTCGATAAATGATAGGAATTTGGAATTCTTACATTTAAGATAAGGATTTGGGAGTGTGAAATTAGAATCATTGAAATTATGTTCAATTGGTTTATTTCACAAAGTAAGGATCATAGACAAACATAGAGTGCATACTTGGTGTATGGCAAAGCTATTGTTTAAGAAAAACATAGTGTACATGCTTGGAGCATGGAACAACTAGTGTTTTTAATTCAAGTATAAAGTTGATAAAACCGAAACAAAGAATAATGAGTAATCAGTATGGTGATAAATAAAAGTGTTTATTTATATTCATAGGGTTTGATACCATATTTGATTCATTTATTCTTGTGTTTCACTTTGCATGTTTTGACTTCCATAATAACTAAGTCGCTCTTCCTGAATGATTAAGTTATTCAAACCATCCACAGTCGGTCATATGTTGGAAGTAGATATGAATCAAGACTGTCATGGGTTGGCTTGTAGAGGTCCAAGTTGGTGGATAAAGTTGTGCTACAACACTCATGAGTGCTCATAAGTTCTGAGTATTGGATTCAACCCACGCTCATTTGAATCACTTCATGGATTTTATCACGAGTAATCATGAGACGATAATATCTTATATTATAAAAACCTAGAGATATGAGTTGTTACTATGAGTTGGTTATACATTGATTGCACGAAAACACATTGGTAACTCGATGTTATAAAATGTGCCTTTGTGTATGATTCAACAAGTAGTAGAACAAGCCATATGAGTCGAAGTTTATCCATTCCTTTTACCTTCGGGATAAAAGCGATATCTGTGGGCCCCTCGATGATTTAGCGATGACACATGTGAGTGCTTGGCCAAGCCAGGACTGATTTGATTTGTTCAATCAGTCAGTCATCATAAATCGAAAATCGGGAAACAAAAAATGGACAGAGAGAATGATTATAATACATGTCTCAGTCCATATGATATCTAGAATGGAGGAATATATGATCCCTTATCTAATGGACAAGTCATTGACAAGGTCAGAGTTCGACAGCGGCTTTAAGAGCTACGATTGCCGGTTAGGTTTTGAAGTCATGCTCAATAATAGTTTTAGACTTATCCAAGTGGGAGACTGTTGGATTAATGTCTAAGTCCATAACTATATTTGGTATGTACTTGACCCGACCCGGCATGGTCCATTTGGGTTGCACTTCACCGGCACAATTTATATGGATAGTCTTTTGAGAATAGTATATTTATGATTTATATTAATATATTATAAGTTCTAATATATTAATATGGAATCATATTATTTAATTAGTATTGATCAAGAATTAATTTAGAATTAATTAAGTGATCAAAAAGAACTAATTAAATATGGACTCTTATATATATGGAATGGGCCAAGTTCATTTAGGTTGGGCTAAGCTTTCATGGATGGTCCATGGAGCTTTTAACCCATGGATCCTATGTAAATGAAAGGTCATGGGTATTAGGGTTTACATGGATGTAACCCTAATCCTCCATAATATATAAAGGGGTCCTTGGCTCACAAAATTGGCACAAGTGTGTGAAAATAAGAGTGGGCCGATTTTAGTGTGCATACATATTCTCTCAAGTTCTTCCAAGGTGTTTTGGTGATTTGTGATTCCATTTGAGGCTTCCACACTATTGGGGCTAAGCTCTTAAAGCTTGAAGACATCAAGCTACATCAAAAGGTATGTCATCTAACTAGAACTTTGTAGTATAGGTGCTTCATAATATGCTAGTTAGGATGAAACCTTGGAATAGTTAATATTTGCATGTATAATAGAGAAAACATAGATCCAAGGTTTATAGGGTTGCATGTACACCATAGGAGTGTTAGAATGCTCAAAACCCAACACGAGTACCTATTTATAAGGACACTTCGAACCTTAAGCCTAATATCCTGAAACAACAGTTTGAAAACAAGAAAGGGAGTTGTTCAACTCAAGGACCTAACAGAGGGCAACGAACTGGGGCAGTCAATACCCCCATCCGCCCTGTTATTCTAGCACCGACCACGTCGTACTTAGGAAACCTCCCACACTGCAGCAAGTGCAACTACCATCGTCGTGGAGGTTGCCGAGAGCTGCATTGCAATAGATGCAACCTGAAGGGGCATACCGCCCGCATCTGTAGAACTCCGGTTGAGTTCATCACTTCAACTACCAATGTTGGAACCATTCCCATATGTCACCTTTTTGGTGAAATAGGACATTACAAGAGGGATTGTCCTACAGAGAAGAATGACGGGGGAGCAGGAGGAGTTTGACCCCAATACATGGAAGGGCATCAAAGAACCCTGCTATATTTTGGTACGCTTCCAAACCCCGATAACTATCTATAATTATGATTACTCTCTTGTTCAAATTAAATCACAGCATTCGTATAAAATTTGAAACCCTAACAGGTAAGCTATGATGACTTAGTGTATACATAAGGGTCATTTATAATTAAGATTTGTAGACTTAGAGTGAGTAATCCCGCCTCATTTCCTGTTCCTTGTTTGGTTGTGGATTTAGGGCAGGGTTGCTCAGTCAAAGGTCTTACCAATCTTAATTATACATGACTTGTATACACCAAGCGATTATAGAGAGACCTAGTAAGGATCGTTTCATGAAAGTTCATAATTTCAAATTATCAAAGCCCTCGTATTGGTAGTACCCGCCAATTTCGAATCAAAAAGGGGTTCGTAGCAATAATAACAGAATAAAACCAGAAGCGCTGAAAACTTAGGTACATAGGATATCATCCTAGTAATCATTCCTCCCAGAACGACTTAATATTTATTTCGTCGAGAAAATTTCGACATCCTCAGTCGACATGGTTTGGCCTGGCCCTTACCATGTGAAAATTCTTATGCTGTATAAGAGAACTTTTTCCTTAATCAGCCGTAAGATGAAATTCTTCCAATCCATAACGCAAACTTTTAGGTTGTCTCTCATTTCAAAACTTCAAAAGTACCCATGCGAAGGGTACCACGCCATTCTAGCCTACTCAGTAGACATGAAACTTCAAACAAAAAGCACCGAAGTAGTCTTAGAAGTCAGTAACTACCGAAGTACCCCAATAGATCTCATAGGAAAATCATTGTACCGCAGGTCAAGTTCAAGAATAGAGACTAAGAACTCATTAAGTTAATCTATCGCTGCTAAGTGTATACACGAGAGTGGTATATAATTTAGACTTAACAAGATTAAGGATATGTAATTCTGCCCTATCTCCTGTTGCTTGTTTGGTTGTGTACCTGGGGCAGAATCACCCATCCGAACGTTTTGTAAAATATAAATTATATACGACTTGTATACACGAGGTGATGGTGGATGAGCCAAGTATGAGTCTGATCATGAACTTCAGAGCAAAATCCTTCATCATATATTCTACCAGGAGGAATTCAACGTGAGACCACGATAATGGGTCGAGCTACTAAATGACTACGAATTCGAAATTCGTTATCATCTCGACAAAGACAATATAGTAGCTGACACCCTAAGTCGGAAAGAGTACCCAGGTCGTAGAGCCAATCATTGACTATGATAACCCATTCAAATCTATCCACACAAAGTAAGGAGGCTCAACAAGAAGCCTTGAAACCTGAAAATGTGGCAAGTAGAGAAGATAACTAGAACGTATGAGTGCACGGTATTCCAATATCTGTTATCTCCACTGAGATAATAGAATCATCTCCCAGTTCAGGCAGTCACTCAAAAATCTCTGGGAACTAGAGTAGTCATGAGCCTATGTGATCGACTATGGTAAAGAATGGGATACCCATTTACCAATTAGTCAAGTCCTTTATCACGCTAGCGTTCAAGTTGCTCCATTCAAAACCTTCTGCAGTCACAAGTGCAGATCCTATCTGCACTGGACTAAATTAGGTAATACGCAACTAGCTAGAGATCCAATTTCCACACAGCACCTTCGCTGATCTGGAATTCATCCGAGAAACTACCAAAAACAAAATACTAATCAGGAAGCGATATAAAGCTTCCAGAGTTAATCAGAGAAGCTACAGCTTCGATAAAAGAAAACCCTTGGAATTCCAGGATTGATGACCTTGTCATATGAAGGTCTCACCCCGGAAGGACAAGATACGCTTGAGAAAGCGTGGAATACTAAATTCAAGGTACATAGGACCATTTGAGATTCTTACCAGAATCGGTCTTGTACTTATAAACTTAAACTACCACAAAAACTTAATGACATTCATCCCACCTTTCACATATCTAATCTAAATAGGTGCCTACCCGATAAAACACTTGTTATTTCATTCGATGAAATCAAGTTAAATAAAAGTCTACACTTTGTAGAAGAACCAATGGAAATCATGGATAGGGAAATCAAAAGAACCAAGCAAAGTCTTATCCCGTTAGTGAAGGTTCGCTGGATTACAAACTAGGGATCTGAATTCACTTGGGAAATGGAAGATTAGACCTAGTCCATGAGTATCACTTTAGACTTAATTTCGGGACGAAATTCCCTCTAACGAGGGGATAATGTGACACTAGTCAAATTTAGGTCAAAAATAAATTGATCAATAATTGTAATTAGGATGAACCAAGCGGTAGAGATTGTAACAAGGTTTCCAAAAATATAAAGAACACTGAAATCCGAGTTATAACGAAGAAGTTATGACCAATCGAAAATCCGCGACAAAACCGGCAAAACACTGTTCAGTGTAAAAAGTGAATTTTCGATAAAAGGCTTTTTGGCATTAACAATCTAAATGAAAGTTGTAGAATATGTTAAACCGAGACGTTCATAAAAAGAACGTAAAAATCTGACTTCGTATGAGGAAGTTATGATTTTTCTAAGTTTTGGTTTAGTAGTAGACAGCTAAAAATTCGAAATATAAATCGATCAATATTTAGCCGATGCAACTTAAACGAGAATCGAAGGTCTCGTCAAAAGTAGCACAACGGTAAAAAGACAGACGAAAACGGACGTCAGATGAAGAAGTTATGAATTTTTAACGGATTTCTTGTCCCGGTCTGTTAAAAATAATAATATTAAAAATAAATTCAAAATCAGCCGATGAAGTCTAAACGAAAGTCGTAGAGAATAATTTTACCTACGCGTGCATATAAAGAACGTCGAAAACGGAGCTCGTATGCGAAAGTTATGATTTTCGCAAGTTTTTGGCACAAAAACCAAGAAATATTGAAAACCAGGCAATTTCGCATGGGTGACCTTCGGACACGTCACCCTCGCATGCGAGCCTCCATGTGTCATCTTCTGGTTGGACCGTAGTTCACCGTGTCGTATTCTGATTGGACCGCAGCCGAGGTCCACTAAGCAGCCGACACCCTCGCATGAGACACCCCCCAGACACCCCTCGGACAGCCCCTCAGACACATGCCCTCTTCCCATTGGACCGAAGTTCGGCCTACTCAGAAGCCACCACCTCTGAAGCCTCGCCCCGTGCACCCTTCGCATGACCGACGCGTGTGTTGCTGATTCCTTCCTTCGCCACCTGTCCGAACACGTGGCAGCCTCGCACAACCTCGCATAGCCTCGGATTCTAGGCTTCGGACTATAAATAGCCCGCGAGACCCTCCGGATTTTTACACTTTTTCACCCCATTTTTGGTCCTTTTTCACTCCTTTCACTTCCATAACCTCACAAACAACCCCCAAGGCCCCGATATCGTGTCTAAGACCCGAAGCAAGCCCCGGAGCCCCGAAATTCTCGAGAAGATAACCTCTTTCCAGTCGAAGTGCTGCCCACATAAAGCCGGTTTTTACCCAAAAACTCACTGTTTCTTCGAGAAAGAGCATCTATAGAAACGAAACGCTGCCCGAATCACCGCTTATCAAGTGAGTTCATACCCCTATAATATACCCTTTTTAATGGTTTTTAAACGCTTTTTAGGGGGGGAATAGAAGTTTAACACAATATTAAATTGTGTTAATAACTGTAAGTGATAATAATCACACAAAGGCTTTCCTTATGCTTTTAAGGATTACCAAATACTTCCAAAATGACTTAAAGCCATGTTAAATCTTTAAAGTCATGTAAACTCCGTTAAATTCTTTGAAAAAGGTTTTATAAACTATTTCAAATTATAATTGCCAAAATCATGTTTATATATGTATAAATATATAAATAAGATTTGAAGGGCTTAGGACTAATGAAATATCTTATTTCCTTTTCCTTGTTTGGATGTGGAATTAAGGTGGGATTATTTGTCCGAATGTCGTTTCCTTCTTAATTATATATATATATATATATATATATATATATATATATATATATATATATATATATATATATATATATATATATATATATATATATATATAAGTATAAAAGGTTACTCCTTTCGGTATCATTACCTTTGTATCATGCTGAGCAAAGGTGTTCATCCATGAGAAATCATGCTAATCAGATAGAACATATAAATTATAATAGGTATAATTTATGATTCAAAACTAAATATACAAGTATGATTCACGATTGTATACTTTCCAAGGAAATTACCAACAATTCATTTATCTATACCAAGATATGTATAATACTTTTAATATAAGGATAATATATTAAAGAAGTAATAATACATCATACCGGGTTTGCATTAACAAAGGTACTATACAGAGTACCAGGATAAGCAATCACGGTGTAATAATACATCATACCGGGTTTGCATTAACAAAGGTACTATACAGAGTACCAGGGTTAGCAATCACGGGGTAATAATACATTATACCGGGTTTGCATTAACAAAGGTACGATACAGAGTACCAGGGTTAGCAATCACGGGGTAATAATACATCGTAAATCTCGTTGAAACAATAAATTTGTGAGACTCTTCATGGTGTACTTACTAAGTACGACTTTCAGTCCTGACTTATTAACCAGAATCTCTTGTAGGTAGAGCGTGAATTTGTGTATAGATCTATATGGGACTGACAATCCCGCACATTTACTGTTCACTACAGTTTGGCCGGCAGACCTAGGGTGTCAAATATCATATCGTTTCCGACGCCTGAAGAACGTCGCAGCAGGCATATCAGTCATATTAGTATGGTTAATAGAACTCACATGGATAAAACAACGAGTAAATTACTAAGTAATATACTTCTTTTAAAACAGTAAGAAAAGATAATTACATCATGACCAAATATACCTTCTGTTAGTTTTTACTTACAGTAAAAGCTACATATCATAATCAAGTATGGTAAATATACTTGTACTTCTGGTTTTGGAACATTTAAAACCACAAGTCAGTATTATGGATAATATAATATTTTCCAGGATTAATACTAATGTTTTACTGTAGAACAGATATAACTAAGAATACTTTTACAAAGGAAAAGGTTTATGGGATTAAACCACTTTTACAAATGAAACGGTTTATGGGATTAAACCACTGTTACAAATGAAACGGTTTATGGGATTAAACCACTTTTACAAATGAAACGGTTTATGGAATTAAACTACTTATCAAATGGAACTTAGTCATTCAATCTCTTTAAACTAGTATAACACAAAGGACCTTTAGTGGTTAATTCTATAATTCCTTAGTTTCTACATCATAGTTATACATAAGTAATATCCGATTGACAGTGAAATGTGTGGCTTCCGCCTTACTTCCTGTTCCTTGTTTGGTTGTGGGCTTAGGGTAGATACACCCATTTAACTGTCCATTCGATATTGGGTTATATATAATCAGTATAAACTAAGTAATTACAGAGGGAAACTATTGAGGTTATCAATCTATCACCTCAGGAAATATAGGACTTTCTGCAGGAACCAGTGAACTTATCCAATGAACTTAGGGTATACTTAACAAAACTAAAATACTTATGAACTCACCAGCTTAAATGCTGATCTACTCTTTCCTAATAACTTGTATTCTCAGGAATCCAGTAGACAGGTACACTCCTGAAGCTTTTGAGAAGACTACCTAGTACCGTACCGCGACTCTTGTCTTCTTCTGTACCTACTTTGGTGTTTAAATATGTAATGTTTAAACACTTATGTAAAACTTATACTTATTAATGCAATGGTTGTTTGTACTTTGATTACTATATTTCATGTGTTGTGATACTTAGATGAAGTCCTCCGCCACCGAACGTTTCCACCGTTCTGGTTTGGGGGTGTGACAATTCTGATGATGGTGAAGATGATGATAAGAAATCTGAAAGTTCCACTTCGGACATAGGATCTCCATATGAAAACATAGTTGATCTATTTGCTCTCCTAGAACTCCAAGATAACATCACCAAAGCCAATTCTAAAGTTGACACAGTCACTACCAAAGTCGCCTCACTTGATTTGAAAATAAATTTGGTGATTCCATCTCTTTTCGAGATCAAGGCTGTTGCTCCTTCAGAACTTGACCTAGCGAACCAACTGAATCAACTCATCTCTCTTTGTTTCAAGTACACCTTAGAAGAATTTATGGAATGATACAAAGACAATATTGATCATAACATCTCCACCATTTCTACCATGTTAAAGAACCACAACGATATGATTTTTGCCACCAATGAGCTTGTCAAGCAGACTCATGTTCGTCATGAGAAACAAATCCAATGACTGGAGAAGGAGATCAAACAAAAAGATGGTTTCAACATGATTATGCAGCAAGTTCTTTTCAAATACATTCACTCTGCACATCACTTTGTAGACACTTCGAACCATAAATTTGATGAAATGCTTAAAATCAAGGACGAGACCATTGATATTGTCAAAGCACAAGCTCCCACAGCCGATGCCTATGATAAGCGCACCAAGCAACTCAATTTGAGCTTCCAAAAAGTATTTGAGAAACTGGAAGATATTTGGACTGATGCTTTTCTTACATCAGAGGCAGGGCCTTCCCATGAAAGAGGGGGAGGGGGAAGCTAGTATAGCGAAAGCCTATCTCGGAATTTCAGCTCCGAGATGAAACAACTGATAAAGAAATTATTGAAGTAAAATCTTTTGAAGCAGAAGATGAGCTTGACGAAAATGACCCACTGAGAAATTTATTTCTATTTCTTCAAGCCATCAAGGAACAACCTTCCAGCACCAAAGTCCTTTCAGAAGAAGAAAAAAAGAAACGGTCCTCTATCTGTTGGCCATCAAATCTAGCAAAAGCTTTTAAACGGAGTCGAGAAATGGCTAAGTTAAAGACAAAGATAACAACTGATGCTTTACAAGCCACCCGATCCATGCCTCCTCTAATTCCTGCTCCAAGGATTGTTCTAGTTGATGAAGGTTATCCCATCAAGAAACCTAATGAGCTACGTGAAGATCCCTTGTTTCCTCAGTTAGATTTGGTGTCTAAGCCCATAACTATAATTGGGATGTACTTGACCCGATAGTAGCATGGTCCTTTTGGGTTGCCTTCACCAGTGCAATTTGACAAGATGGACTTTTAAGAATAAGGTTATTTATGATTTATTAATATATTACAAGTATAATATATTAATATATGTAATCATATTATTTAATTAGTATTGATCAAGAATTAATTTGGAATTAATTTTGTGGTCAAAAGAGACTAATTAAATATATGGGGATTGATTATGTAAATTAATGATTCTTGTAGTGTGGGCTAATGATCTATGATTATTTAGATGGGCTAAACAAATAAGTTAATCCATGGATAGTCCATGGAGGTTAAACCCATAGAGCATAAGAATGTGGAAAGTCATGGAGCATTAGGGTTTACAAAGTGTAACCCTAGCATTTGCCACACTATAAATAGAACCCTCATGAGCTAAAATCGGTTACACCATCTTTTTGAGATAAGTAACTTATTTTCTTAAGCCTCCTCTTGCATATTTGTGTTTGTGAACCATTAGAGGCATCAAACTTGAGGTGCTCAAGCTTTCAAAGGTCAAGAACTCTACCCTACTCAAGAGGTAAGCATCCAAACTAAGTTTTTATTATATAGCTTCAATTGTATGCTAGCTAGGGTGAATGCTTTGGAAAAACAAAAATGCATGTATAATTAGAGAAAACATAGATCCAAAGCATTTAGGGTTGCATGTGGACCATAGGAGTGTTATAGTGCTCAAAACCCAACATCCTCCTCCTTCCGAGCTGATCATCACTCAATCCAGTTAACAATTAATCTCCTTTATCTCTACTCAAATTGATCCAATAAAATACAAAGGGAAAAGGATCACATTTGAATCATACAACCCAATGAAGTTGTTGAAAAAGTTGGAGGGCTGGTCAAAAGAACAAACCAAGCAAGCTCTTGAAGAAAGCGTTTGGATCCAAGGGTTGAAAGATAATCCTAATCCAATGCTAGTAATTTCTCCATTTTTCCAAGAAGAAATTCTTCATGATATCAACTCTTCCAAAAAAAGATTTAGACCAACTTGACTTACCAATATCTCCTGATGGACGCTTCAACGTCAAGTTTGCACCATTGGATCCATCCAGTGATTCACAAACCATCGTCTGAACTGAACGAGAGAGATTGAGAGCATTCTATTCCACAAATGCACAACCTCAAAAGGAAGTGTGGTCTTAGAAAAGAATAAAAAATTTTGCGGGGTATGGGAAGAAGGTTCTAAACGTGTTTGATCTTAACTATCTTCTCTACAAGTACCTTGTGTCTCGGAGCAAAGAAGATACCATCACAATCACTGATGTAGATTCTCCATCTCTGAATCCAAACGACATTCTCACCATTGTTACCCACCTCAAGGATAGATAGTCAAATGAATCAAACATTGGAGCATTCAACACTTCTCTAAGCTTTTTGAATGATTATGTTGTTGAATTATTCAGAACTGATGTGGAGTTTGCTTATTTTTCGGAACAGAGAATCTTCTTTAAAAAATAAGTACTAAGTTTCCAGAAGCACAGATCCTATCCCAAGGCCCCATTGAAGAAACTGAACTCGAATTTATCTATCTAAAGAGAAAGACAAACCGAAAAGATTTTTTCCGAGTTCTTGCGAAACATCTTGTTCCAACCAATATTCTACAGAAATTATTTTCTAGTTCCGCCAAGAGTAAATCTCCGTAACACATCAAGAAGAAATTCATTGAGCATCTCTAGTGGTATATCGAGGTCAAAAGTTGGCTCCAAAGTGCTTACCCGTTTGCTTTCGAAGAAGCAAAATTAAGAGTCAGAGACTGCTAAGGTCACTTGTGGAGAGATTGATAGAACATAAAAAAGTGATCCTTATGCAATCTGAGATGCAACATGTCTGAAATAGAAGAAGTGTCCGAGGGGAAGTGAATTCCAAAGTGAAAGCTTGTCAGAGATGAAGACTTAGTCCGAGATTCATTTATATTTGGAAGTATTTTGAGTCTGTAATGAATTTAATGTATCAAGTACTGTTGTGTATTGTTCTGAATGTTTTTTTAGTATAGTACATGATACAAGATCAACAACAAGAACTGTTTCAACTTGTTGATCTTCAATCCTTCCTCAGTCCATGCACACTTTTCTCAGTTGTTGTCTTTTAGTGACTCCTTGGCAATATAAGGAGTTTTCAACCTTTGTAACAGCAAGTGGTGCACCTTTTTTTTGTTCCATCAAATCAAAGAAACAATTATTCAATCATTCTCTCTTACATTCTTCTTGTTCTTAATTGCTTTACATTGTTCATACTTAGTATTATTCTATCTTGAACACTTTGTGGAGTTAATAATTTTCGAGACAAGACTCGTTTACCATACTTGATTGGATCCTTATTACAAGCAATCATTCATCTTAAGTTAATTCAAGGTTTGAGTTTTCAAATCTTGTCCGCGTAAATCCCTGCATTAGCCACCAACTCCATCTTCTCAGTAAAATCGGCAGCATATTCACCGGCGCTCGTCTTTATCGCTTCTCCTTTTAGAATGGTCTCAGAAAGCATTTTCCACCAACGTAAGAATCCATTCTTTGGTTATCTAACCTATAAGACAGACTTTTGTCTGTCTCTGTTGTCGCAACTTTCAAACACCATCTCTATTTCTGAGATCCAGTCCATAACATTCACTAGTTTGGGTTTCCAGAAAGAGTTGGTAGCTTGGAGGCCATGAAGTCCTTATACTTGCATCCGTCTCTTTTAGTCCTGTCGTCTGGATTGTTTCTTACAACCCTTCATGGTTCCTCTTGATCAATTGTCCTACTATAGATTCCTTTTTCGGACTGATATTCATTCATAACTGGTTCAGTAATCGGAGTAGTGGGTTCTATTTTATTCTCATGTAGACTTATTCTTGTCTCATTTATTTTTTGGTCTAACATGGCCTGAATCATAACCTGGAATCCTGCCATTGTAACAGGTTCAGGTGTAGGTACGACTTCCAGTGCATATCTACTCACACTCTGAGGTTTAGGATGTCGAGTTCAGTTTTCGTATCCTAGTATGCTACGTGCTCTCACCAAATTGTTCCGTGCCCCAAGACACTCATTTAGTGTGATAGAACCCGAGTATATTATGATACATAAAGTTTTATCAGTCTGAAAAGTTACACGACAGTTATAACACACTAGTTATACATTTAGAATTTTGAACACATAAAATATCCTTTTTGCAAATCGTGGTCAACAACAAACCTTAAATTTTTTCAAGTAATAGCAGTCTAGGTAGGCAACGTAGGTATGCTATAATATAAATCATTTAGAACATAATAGCAAATTATGCATTTACCCTAAATTAAGCTAGTACTTGTGTCCATAAGATAACAATTTAGGCATTCATGCTAAAATATACTAGACACACACACGTCACCATTATCACTTAGCATTAAAATTTCAAGTCTAGAATTTATCAAAATTCCTAGTTCGTTAAACTGATGATCTTATACCAACTATGTCATCCCCAATTTTCGTAGCCAAATAAAACTTTTGCTTTACGCTTATTTAAAACATAATATTATTTAAAAAAATATATTAGTACATAATTTAACCCAAAACAAATTTAGCGTAAGATGAAATAAAAAACATTTTCATTAATTTTAAAACTTCGGATGTCAACACTAATACAAAAAACATAAGCATAACTAGTCATTACAGGCCTTGAAATTTTTTATTATACTAATACCCTTATCTGTTTTATCACACAACAGATAACATGACTATTCCAAAGCCTTCTTACCGATACCTGTGATTTAAATACATTGAGTGGGTTAGGCTTAGGATCCCGGTGAGCACATAGGGTTTTCAACCCACAATAATATAATTGGTCTTTTAAATATATTTCACATCAAACAAATAACCTGATTACCCATTTCCTTTATTCTCACTACCTTATCCTAAAATGATGATCTCAAGGGATCTATCCTAAAGGATCACTGTAAGCAAAGAGTAGACAATACTGCTTCGGTAATTACTTAAGAATATATGTACATAAAAGTAACCATGGAGTGGATAGACCACTTGAATGAACGCACAGTTCATTAACACCTACATGTATTGAGCCTACCAATGTTCCACAAGACTGTTTAGAATAGTCAGTGGTCGTTTAGAATAGTCAGTGGTCGTCATCTATACTCTGCTAGATGAATAGTCAAAGTAGTGCAATACTTCTATAGTGGTCACTGTCTCACACTATTATTTTATCTTTCACGACCCTTCTCTATACAATATGATTTAAGTATGATATTTAAAATACATCAGTACTTTATCAATACACAATTCAGATACACATAAACTAGTCAAGTTACCTTATCTAGTGTAGATATTAAAATAAACGCATGTATCAATTAAGCATTTAAATACTTTGTTTCTATGTGTAAGATGAAATTAACTATGCACTCACATGTTAAAGGTGGATGATCTGTGGAAAGGTTAGATATTTGACAAATACTTTTGTTATCTCTTTTAAACAACCTATAAATGAGTATTACTAAGTCTAAGTCATCGTTTTATATTTTTTGAAACTATAATTATAATATTTTGGATTAATCGATAATCCCAAAAGAATGTTGACTTATAACTAATAAGAAAAGACCAAGTAAAATTGTATCAGAGGTAGGATTCATTTGGTATGATGAGTACACTGTTTTGAAAATCCACTTTAAACACCTTAAACATCTAGCCTAGACATCAATCTGGTAAGTAGATCGATCAGTATAACGACTGGTATTAGCGATAGATCTTATTTATAAATTCATAAGAAAGAGTATGAACATAAATATAAGTTATACTTAAGGTATTGTAAGCATAACTCAACTTACTACTTTTCAAGCAAAAAAACTAAAAGTTGTGTGGATAGAACTTCGTATCAAAAGATCTACTTTGCCGGGGCCTCTAATGCTCCAGAGCTTCGCTAATAACAACTAAGAAATCCTAAAGTTGGGCCTCAAGGTTGTGTGATAGTTTGGAAGCGTTTTGGAGAAAATTTGTGAAGAAAATGAATGAAACACGGAAGTATTTATAGAAATTTAGGTGGTACGCACCATGCCTGGTGACATGGTAGCCTCTCCTTCCACCACATGACTCGGACTTAGGGAGGAAGGGAGGAGTTTTGCGGTGCTACGTGCCAAAAAGTCATCATGCCACACGTCGTCCTTCGGTGGTCCGAATTTTGCAAATCACTGAAAAATCATAATTTTCGGATAAGTGATTTGTTAGCGACCTTTTTTAAATCCTTTGTTTTGTATCGATGACTGCCACAACTTTCATTAGGATTTCATAGGCTATTTTACATTCTATTTTCTGTTTGTAGTCTGATAATGTTACACTATAAAAATATGATGTGGAATTCATAACTTCTTCAAATGAACTCCGTTCTCGACTTTCTTTATATAGACATATTCGTATTTTCGAGTACACCAATTCACATTTAGATTGTTTTGGCTAAAATCTACCGATGTCTATTTCATTTTTATGACACATATTGATGTGTCAGGTCGAACGTGAAACTTCGAAAATTCATAACTTACTCACACGAAGTCAGATTTAGGCGTTCTTTATATGCACGAGTTCGTAATTACGATTACTACGACTTTCCTTTAGATTATTTATCGTAAATAATCTTTTATTTTTAGACGTTTACTTAGTCATATTTATTGAATTTTAATATATACTTTTTATACAAATAGTATATACATATAATATGTATATATATATATATATATATATATATATATATATATGAAGAATTCTATTTCATTTATCCATAAGGAGTTTATAATTGTCGACCGACGTTAATACATATTTTTATAAGAAATGTGTAGCGAGAAACACGGGCATTACAATTACTTTGTTAATATTTATATTTGGTATACCTTATATGCAATGTGTCATGCTATAAGTATTATTTCTACATCACATGAAAATTGTTTTGGGAGTTATTTTATTCACTTGAGAATTGTTTTGGTTTGAAAATCTTTTTGGAATCATATATGTACATTCATTTAGGGAGGTAGACTGTAGATGTCATTCATGATATCCATATGGGATTTGACATTTAGGTTCGAATATAATGGTTTTTTTGTGTAGATTTGTCTATAACCCTCACATTTTGTAAGCATGACTAGCTACCCCTTGTGCGATACTTGTGTACTGTTGACAAGTCATTATTTTGACTAGAACGGATGTTGTAAATGCGATGTTTTCGTTGAAATCAATGCAAGATCCTTAATTAACCATCACAGTGAGTTTCGACTTTTTGAGATTGACTTGGAAATGGGATAGATGCATAATGCATTACCATGATAGAAATAAGAAAAAAGATCGAATAAATGATAATAGAATAACCACCTATTTTTGTGATGTGTACTTGGGGGTATACACTATAAAATCAATTATAAAAAATTGTTTATCAATTTCTAATAGTAATAGATAGATGGGATAATGATTTTTGTTGATAACTCCAAAATTGGCCTAGAAAGGAATTCGAGAATTCTTCTGATATGGACTCTTGTCTAAATAGAATCACGATCTAAAGAATTTGAGAATTCTTCTGATATGTCTACTCACGAAGAGAGTATTAAGGGTTATTTTATGAATGCATTCATGGTTTGATAGGTCCTCATAACGGGAGGAATGACGCACTATTATGACGTAACGTCTTGATTTTCTCCATAAAAAATTATTTATTAAACTACCAATTAATAAAAAAACATGAAACAAAAGTCTTTATTCAAATGTTTCAAAAACGACCACCAACGTTACTCAACTTAAAAAAAATAAATGCAAACTATTTAAGTTTAAAAATTCAAAATACCAAAGTGACCACCATGATAAGTCCAAGTGGTATAAACTAAACAAAATGACCACCCTACCCAAATAGATCCAAACCTCACTGAGCCACACTCACAAGCAACCTAAACCAATCCAAAGCAAATGCAACAAGCAAAGAACAAGTTCTAGCAAATGCTAAGTGAGACAATCATAAGTACAATATAAAATGAAATTGTGCATATTCCAAAATGGGTTAGTTAATTATCACAAATCATGTATTCAACTTCATACTTTGCATATCATCACATATTTCATACATTCATCTCTCTAATACATTAATATTAATCTTCATTATAATTACCCTTCACTACTCATTTTTGTAATTATTCAACATCATTCATCACTAAAATATTTTAAATATTAATCTTTGTTCTCATCGCCTAACATCATTATTGAGGGTCCCTATGTTCACCGCTAACCCAGAACGAAACATCCCATTCACTACTTATGTGACCTGCTCATCCCAATGCACTAAGTAAGGTGTGACTCTCACCTATAAGATTGCTCCTGATTTGTTGCATTTTATTACTCCAATGCTGCATGCGCATGTAACATGTTTTTTCATTCGAGAGTGGTATTTATCGATATATTTTCGTCATTGGTACCTCCCACTCAAACGTGATGTTTGTATTAGCGTTCCCCAACCGCCAACACCACTCTAGTCTCCTCATCAAAGGACCATGTACTAAATATTTTTCTAGAAATACCATTCGACTTCGTTATTGGTTTAAGCTCGTATACTACATGTACTCTTTAAACCGATTAGTCTATCATACAATCTGGATAGGGTACGTATCTTAATTTAGGTTTCTACCCTTGCCCCTCTAAGTATGTTTTTACCCATTATTAATTTGTTTTTAATTTACATACAATGGGGCATTTACATTTCATCATTTTCTCATCACATCATAAATATGCATAATACATAATCATAATATTAAATCATATCATGTAACACCCCGAATTCAGGAGACCTTGAAAGGGGAGAAAACCTTAGAAGGAGGAAGCAACTCGTCAAGTAGATGGAGCAACTCGACGAGTAGGATCACGGTTTGGGTCGCGAATTAAGTGACCTACTCGACGAGTCTGAAGACTGACTCGGCGAGTTGGTCTGGGTTTGGGAAACCCTAAATTCGGGTCTTGTAACCTATTTAAAGAACATTATAACCTTTCATCAGCCTCCTTGATACTCTCTCAAGTCCAGAAACGAAACCCTAGCCACCCAACTCCATTTCTTGAGTATTGAGAAGCTAAAGGTTGTTTTGTGGTGCATTCTTGGAAGATTGGAAGCAAGGAATGAGGAGGAGAGTTTAGATCCAGCATCTACCTCAGTTTGGCAGTTAATAAGAGGTAACAAGTTGTTACATTGAGCATTCATTTGATAGATCTCTTCATCTTGAGTTTCATGGCCTTTTCTAGCACATTTGTGGCTTGTGCTTGCATGGGGCACGATCTGAAGTTTGCAACTTCAGATCTGGACTCCCCAAGGTCCCTAATGCATTAAAGTCTCAAGATTTTAAGGCTTGAAGCCCTCCTCCATAGTAAAACCCTTCCTTGTAGTATAGTTTTGGCTTTTGGGAAATATTCACACGTAAAGGTTGGAACTTTACGTGGAAATCATGCTCCAGGAGGTTGGATCTACCTTTGGGAGAAGTTGTTTGGCTTAGAAATCGTCTATACAGAATGAGACATAGAGGGACTCGGCGAGTCACTTACGGGACTCGGCGAGTCAGTCTGCTTTCTTGCCCCAAAAACCTTCTGGTAAGGGCATGTGTTGAGTTGGTATGGGACTCAGCCAGTCTGGGTCCATAGTGGGTATGAAGTTCATCGTACTCGGCGAGTTGAACGAGGAACTCGACGAGTCTAAGGCAATCTTCTTAGTTTATGCAGATGGACTCGACGAGTTGTTCATACAACTCGGCGAGTCATAGTCTGGACATTCATAAGAGGGAGATGAACTCGACGAGTTCAAGGATGAACTCGGCGAGTCGGTTGGAGATGGTCCCGATTGTAAGACTGAAGGAGAACCCGTCGAGTTCTTGCTAGACTCAACGGGTGGGATCGGTGGTTGTATTGGGTTGGAGAAGCATGGACTCGACGAGTTGGTAGACTAACTCGGCGAGTCAAGTCAACTGGAGGTTGACTTTGACCAAGTTTGACCTGGATTGACCTTTGGTATATTGTGGTCTAAGTGTTACTTTGGGGTATTGATAGTTCAGGAATTGAAGGATCAGCAGTCCGGGGGATTGCCAGCTAGCAGCAAGAAGAGTATCAGCAGGTCTTCAGCAGTGTGAGGTGAGTCTCCTCACTGTGTGCATGGGTCTACAGCCACAATGCCGACCCATTATGTTTATGCTTATGGTTATGTGTAGTAGGAAGACCCGGGGGTTAGCCCTAGGCACCTATTGTGATTTGTTCGGATTTAGATCCGTTACCGGGGTTAGCCCGATGCAGTTATTATGTTTCGGATTTCGGTCCGATGCCTGGGGGTGCCCGAGGCAGCAGTGTATGTGTAGTTATACTTGTCTTTGTGATACTTGTATGTGCCTGGTAGGGAGGTGAGTCGGGCGAGGTCCCGTATCTCGTCACTAGCCGAGTATGGACGGGGTTCCGTATCTCATTAGTAGCAGAGCAGGGGCGAGGCCCAAGTTAGGAGGGAGTTGAGTGTGGGCGGGGGCATGTATCTCACTATCAGCAGGAGCGTGGACGGGGTTCCATGACTCACCAATAGCAGGACAGGGGCGGGGCCCAAGATAGGCGAGGCCTTAGATCAGTAGTACAGTAGAGTATGTTTAGCTTTATGATATGTGTTATGTTATATGCTTGTATTTGTTAGTAGCGGGCAAGGCCCAGAGACAGGCGGGGCCTAAGAGAACAGATTTGTATACCAAGCGGGGCTCGATGCCAGGTTATTTTGTTTCTTACATTTATTGTGTGCTAGGTTAAAATATGATGATCATCGTATTCAGTTCACATCGACCCAACTATATAGGGCTAGGTTATTTTGTTTCTTACATTTATTGTGTGCTAGAATGCACCAATAGGAATTTAATAAATTAAATAATTATTTAATTAAATAAATATAGATATTAAATAATTTCCATAATTATATGTATATTAAATGATATCCATAATTATAATTCTCTTTTTATGGAAACTAATTAGATCCATCATTAATGTCAGCAATAACATTCTTTCAGAATGAATTCGCATATAGGTTTTTATATATGAGTTCGTATTTTGTTTCAGAACTCACTCACTTAAAATACAATAAAGTTGCATTGAATATGAAGAACGAGAGTGTATTCTACTAGAATACACTCTCATTCTGCTGGAATACACTCTCATTCTTCTAGATATGAATTCATTCTGAAAGAATATTATTGTTGACATTAATGACGAATTTAATTAGTTTCCATAAAAATGAGTTATAAGTATGGATAGCATTTAATATACATATAATTAATACTAAATTCCTATTGGTGCATTCTAGCACACAATAGATGTGAGAAACATTTGAACCTACCTCTCTCTCTCTCTCTCTCTCTATATATATATATATATATATATATATATATATATATATATAATCAGGTTTTTTAAATTTATGAAGCCTCAATTCACTGAACTACATAGTAACACACTAATTGGCAGTGTACCTAATCGTGCAGTAGCAAAATTAAGGTAAATAAGGGAGTGAAAGTCTTGGGGAATAGATATGATTGGATTAAGATTTGAATTAACTACACAAAAAATAAGTGGGAAATTTGTTATTAAAAATTATCAATTAAGACAATAAAACAAAGCTAGAAACTTGAATTAGACAATAATATGAGGCTTCATTTTGCTTCTATTTAGGTTTCGAATCCCCTTCTTTTCCATGGATAAATTATTGAAAGTGCAATGGGTTTAACAAAGTGATTACTGATTTATAAGATAGTTATCACACTTGTTCATATTAAATAATACTAATGATCGAATTATTAATGAATCGATCTAATGGCTAATCATAATGTTCATAAGAATTAAACCATGCACAATTTCGTGAACTAATTCTTTCTTAAATGCTTCAAGTTAATGATAAATGTTACCTAACCCTAGGATTTGTTCAATCACTAGGTCTAATAGTTTATTATCACAAACAATTAAATTACAAGTCAATATATTCAGATTGATAGTCTAAATCATATAAAAATCAGAAGATAGCAATAAAAATATAAACCTTAACAAAGAATGGTAGAATAGTTAATCCAAAAATAATAAATAATCAACTTTATAAACCAAATCAATAATTCACACCATAGTAAATAGGTTCATCTACATCTAAAGAGAAGAAAAAGGTTTTAGTCTATCTCTTGTTAAGATTTTGTAGGATCTAATGGAAATGACATTTGCGGAATTATAAAATGCATAATCGAAAAGACAAGAATTAACGCTTAAGCACAAGTGTATAGATAAAGGATTAGTAAAAAATTTGTAAAATAGTCCACGATATCCAAAATTCATAACATTACCACATCTCTTGACACTCTCAATATGTTAAAATAGTCCACGATGTCCAAAACTCCATCAACATGCTTACTCGCATCTTCATGATCTTTATTGTAGAAATGTGTCTCCTTTAGCCTGTTAAGAAATTGCCCTTTCAACTCGATATTTGTTATTAGTGGAATAGTCGGTCAAACTAAACTTGTGCCAGTGCTTTCTATAGTATGGATTGCGTAATCTTGCAATGTAAGTTCTGCTTCGTCAGCCATCTCCCTTGTTTTGCTTTTCTCTTCTTCGGATTCGGTCATGGGTTAACTTGTTTCTAACTCGCACCCCCTTTCTTGATCGTTTTGGTTCTATCTTTTATGGAGTTCGAATTTTGGGTCCTCATGGGGGTAAACTATCTCAAATGTGAATCTATGCTTATTAACTGTTGCTATAAAGAAAACAAGTAAAAATGAACAAAAAGAAAAATAAAATACAATATAGAACAAGGATGTTCACATCACGACCTAGGAAGAATCACGGCATGAAATCAAATGTTTTCAAAAAACTAAAGTAAACAAAACATAAAATAACAACCTACTTACTAAATTACAGTTGGCTAATTAAATCTCAAAAATATAAAATTGTTCCCTAGCAATGGTGCCAAAAACTGTATGTATATGTGTTTATATATTTTTTTTATCAGGTTTTAAATTCATAAAGCCTCAAGTAACTCAATTGCATAGTAATACACTAAAATACACCATACTAGATCTTACCATAGTGTAGTTAGGCTAAATAAGGGTGTCAAACTCTTGGGAAACATGTATGAAATTATTCAGATTTGATTTAACTTTATAACAGAAAATAAGGGGGTGGGGATTTTTATTTATTTAAAACTATCAATTAAGACAATCAAACAAAGTTATAAACTTGAATAAGACAATAATTTGGAAGTACTTCCGTTTAGGTTTTGAACCCCCTTCTTTCCTATGGATAAGTTATTAAAAGTGCAATGAATTTAATAAAATGATTACCGTTTTATAAGGTAGTTAAGAATCTTTTTTATATTAATTAATACTAATGATCAAATTATCAATGATTCAATCTAATGGTTGTTATTAAGTACTAAACCAATCTCAGTTTGGTGAAGTAATGCTCTGTTAAATGCTTCAAGTTAACGATTAGTGTTACCTAACCCTAGGATTTGTTCAAACACTAGTCCTTTCAGTTTATTATTACAAACCAATTAAGTTACAAGTCAATATAATTAGATTGACAGTATAAATCATATAGAACTTAGATGCAAGCAAAAAAAATCGAAACTTTCACGAAGAAGGGTAAAATGATTAATCCAAAAATAATAGATAATAAACTTTATAAATCCAAATCAATAATTCACACCATAATAAATAGGTCCATCTACGTCTAAATAGAAGAAAGGGGTTTTAGCCCGTCAACTCTATAGAAAAAAGGAATACATTCAATAAAATAATGCTAAACATGATTTATAAATTAAACCTAACAAATTCTACAATTTTCTTGCTTTGATCATCACAAGTAGGCCTTCTTCTTGTTCTTCAACCTTGAATACTATTCTAAGGGTTTATTTTTTGTATTTGAGAGTTGCATTTCTCTGAACACCTAATTGTATTGCAAAATCTCATATTTATAGAAAATTAAAGGTTGTGCTACTATGCTTCTATCTTCATGATGCTATGTGTTATCTGTCGTGATGGTTCTCGAATCTTTATGCGTCTTCATGGCGCTATCCTCATTTGTGGTGACGATAAACCTGTATTTTATGGTAACTTTGAATTTAATCCATATCAACTCCATCTTTATCCAAATCTTCTCCTAAATTATCTCAACTTCGAATTAATCTGTATTTATCCGATATTAAGTTTATTAAGTATCAATATTCTCTAAATACAAAAATTCTAGAATAATATATTAAGATACATACCTCTAAATTTATGACTAACTTACGCAAAATTGGTTACTCCCATGACCAACTGATAGTCGATGTTGTCTGAAAGATAAATGGAACCTGCTTCTCATGCTCATTCTAGTTGTCACCAGCTCGTCCTGAACCATTGTTCTCAAGAACCCCATACGTTTTCCTAAATGTTGAAAGAGTTTTAATCACATCATAACATGTTGGAAGAGTGAGTCCTATAAGTTTTAATCAACTATCCTCAAACTTTCACCACATACCCTCCCTCCATCTTAAGAAACTAAACCAACCTAATTAAGCCAATCTACACTATGAATCTGAACAATGGCATTTGTATTCAGTTCACTCATAGCATGTCTCGGATACCAACTTGTAACGTCGTGTTTTCACCATAAAATTTTCATTATAAAAATACCATTAAAAAGAAAAGCATGCAACAAAAGTCTCTAATCAAATATTTCAAATATTACTACCAATGTTACTTAACTTTCAATACAACCCAAATGGAAATTGTTTAAGTTTAATAAATCTAAATACCAAAAGTAACCACCATGACAAGTCCAAGTGGTATCAACTAAACAAAATGAGCATGTACCCAATGGTTGTCCAAAAAAACCACTTGACTTTGTTATTTGCTTAAGATCTTATCCTACAGGTGCTCTTTTCAAATATTAGCCCATCACACAATCTGGAAAAGGGTACATACCCCAATTTAGGTTTCTACCCTTTCCCCTCTAAGTATGTTTTGCCCATTATTAACTTACATACAAAGGTACATTTACATTTTCATTATTTTCTCATCACATCATAAATATACATAATACATTATCATAATAATAAATCATATCACATCACAATCATGCATTCTCCTAGTCTCATTGGCATCTTGTCTTTTTGAAAATATAACATGCATAACATCACAAAACACAATCAGTTCATATCCCTCACACTAGCATGAACCTATCAACACATTTCATACCAAAACATCATAAAAGTACGAAGCATGCAATACAACCTAAATAATTCTTCCACGGTAGGCTATTGATATTTCAAACATAAACACCATACACAAACAAGGTCACACACTATACGTATCAACCTAGAACAATATCACTCCTCCTAGGCTATGAGAATTACATAAAAAATTACTAAAAATGAAATAGGGATTAAATCACCTCAAGTCCAAGTTTTAGGAAGAAATGAATAGAGGAAATAATTCCCCATGAAACAATTAATCACCCTAAAAGAACATACAAGAGCCCGATCAGAAATGAGCTTCAAAACATAAAATATTAGACACATATTGAAATTTGTGTCACAGGTGGGAAAGGGTCACATCGTAACTAGTCAATAGCGACTCAGGTCAACACGAAGTAGTGTAGTCACATCGCGGACACATGGTTGTCGTAACTTAAAAGTGCTGGCAGTTACAAAACTAGATTTCCATCCTTCTTCCCTTTCTAGTCCGATTCATGTCCAATAAAATCTCTCTTAGGAATATTTTAACCCCTCTGTAACACCCAAATATCAAGCAATTTCCTTTTTGACCAAAAAGTTAAATTATGTTGCAAAAGAGGTCCCTATGCTAAGCATACTTGGGGCGTATGCCTGGCGTAGCTCTTTAAGTGGGACGACGCCTAAGTGAGTATGTTGGACATACTTATTGGTACGCTAAGCGTACTAGGCAGATGAGCAAACCCTAAATTTTAGGGTTTGAGCATTATTTAAGCATCCTTATCTCCTCAAAACCCTTTCCTTCATCAGCCTCCATCTCCCAAAACGTCCTTTGCAAACCCTAATCCATTGTGTGGGCATTTTTGAGGCTGAGAGTGTGTATTTTGTGTTGTTAAAGGAAAGGGAAGCTACTGGAATCATTTTGGAAGCTCATGGCGACCTTGATCCAGAAGTGTCTCACCCTCAAGATTCCTTCGAAGGTATACAGTTTGGATCTTGATGAATATTTTCCTTGGATCTTTCTATTTCTTAAGCTTCTATGCATTTTAGCCCCACAAGCTTGGTGTTCATGATTATGGATTACTTTAACCATAAGAATTGTCCTTTCTGATGTTTTTAGGAGCAAAGAACCATAAAAATGTGATCTTGGTCCCTTTCCTTTCTTCATGAATGAGTTATGAGATTTTGGTTTGTGTTAAGTTAGGGTTTGGTTGTTAGGCTCATTCTAGCGATGGGAATTCATAAAGTTGGAAACTTTATGACTTAGAATGTTATTTGGGACTAGATCTGAGCTTTAGACATGGTTTCTTAATAAAAAAACTCTTAATAGAGAAAAAAAAAGGGAATCAACTGAGTACTATGAGCGTCTCGAGTGGTACGCAATGCATACCTGGTTGATACCCCATATCTTGGCAAAAGGTGTACTATGTTGGGCGTAGCTACTGAGTACGCTTAGCGTACTCATTATATGTTGACTTTCTTTGACTTTTGACTTTTTGACTTTGGACCTTTGACTAGGGGGTTGACCACGTTGACTTAGGGGTATTTTGGTTATTCTGAATAGTCGTTTGAGTTTTGGTCAATGTTTATATTATAGGTGACTGGTAGATTCAACATTTGGAGCAATGATCTGTTTAGCTACATTTCAGACTGTGAGGTGATTTTTCCTCACTGTACTTGTGGGTCGAAGGCACCAATGTCAGCATACTAGATTATGTATCCTGGTATATTGGATTAAAGTTATGGTGGTTATATAATAGACTGGTGGATCTATATGATTACATGTGTTCACTCAATATGTGTTAGATTGGTAGATTTACTTGATTACATGTACTTTCTGGTTATTGATTATATTGTATATGTCGACATGTTATGGGTTGTTGGTTGAGGCGGTTCTGCTTTGTGCTAAACGCCAAGATACCCAAGGAGGTCTAGATAGGCTGAAGGCCCGAGAGGCGGTCTAGTCAAGCCAAAGGCCCAAAGAGCGTTCCAGATAGGTCGTAGGCCTTGTGAGGCAATCCAATCATGTTGAAGGCTAATATATGCATGTTGTTATTTGTATGGTTGTGTGTGGTACTTAGGGAACTTTCTAACTTTGGCTTACATTTTGATGGTTATGGTTTGAGGTACTTCAGAGGACAGGGGCAAGGCGAAGTCTTGATCGTACATATCCTTTAGATTTTATGATATTTGATTTTGGGATACTCTGATTCGTGATTGTAACTTTTGAAAACTATGTTTTGTAAACATTTACGGTTTTTGGATTAGTTTTAAAAATGAAAACTTTACCTTGATTTTTTGGATGTTACAAGTTGGTATCAGATCCCTGGTTTGAGAGAATTGGATGAGCATTCATGTGAATCCAGACTCAGACTAAGGATCTGTAAAAGTTTTCAAAATGGATTTCAAAGTTTTTTTCAAAAGTAACCATGGAAGGATGAGATGTGTACGATCAGACGGAGCAAGAATGTATACACAAGTTACCCACACTATTATTTGCTTATGATGATTATGATAGAATTGCTTGATGTATGATGTCTGGTAACCTAGGAGAACTTCTTGTATGATAGATGAAATTGACATCATTACTAGTGTTTCTTAGTGTGTACATCATAGTTGTATATAACTAAGATTTTATAGCGTGGGAATGTTTGATTTAACCATATTTCTCGTTCCTTGTCTTGTTGTGGGCTTAGGGTAGAATCAAGTATTCAACTGTCTATGGAATCCATCATTAGGTATGATTAGCATGCACAAGCGACTGCAGGGTTGGTGGAAGTTTCATGAGTGAGTGTGGGTGTAGGAGGCCAGATTGAGGGACAAATAGCCACTCTCGAGAGAGTGATTATAGGATGTATGCGTATCCTAATTGATTGGGTTTGTTTTCGGGTAGTTTGTGACGATCCATTGAGACAAATGCGGGTAGGTGTGGAAGGTAGTATGGGCCCATACTAGTGGAAGCACAGGACCCGTAAGCATAGCAAGGAAGACAAAAACCCACATGCTTTAGTCTATTCATAATGGTTATAACAATATGAATTGTGGCATTTCTTATATATATTTTGGTTCATTTTCAGTATGGTGTTCACGAAGGGTTTAGGATCTGGAGCTGGTGGCAAGGATAGGCCAGGATTTTCAGATGATGACATTTGCGAGTTGATTGCCACTAAGGTGGCTGCTTCTATCCAGGGTGCCATCCCCAAGGTTTTTGAGTCTATCAAGATTGCGATGATAGAGTTATTCGATGAATGGTACGTTGCTGTGTCTGAGGTTGTTGTTGCTGCAGCCACAACAACTGTTGTTGCTGCTAGGGTTCATGGGTTAGGATCATTCCAATATAGGAATTTCTGCAACATGAAGCCCCCACACTTCGATGGGGTCAACGACTCGATCATTTCTACAAGGTTGTTATCAGATGTAGAGGATTGTTTCTTCACCTGTTCCTGTCAAGAGGACTGGAAGATCAGATACGCCCTCAATCTTCTTTGACTGGGCCTGAGGGACTGTTGGAACATGGTGATCGGTTCCTATACTCCTGAGCAGATGACTGTTGTTACTTGGAGGCAATTCTCAGATATATTTTGCATGATGTATGTTCCCCCTTGTGGAGAGGGAGAGGTTAGCTCATCAGTATCTGGCATTGAGAAAGATGATGGAGTCGTTGACAGAGATCACCAAGATGTTTACTGAGAGGGCTCTTTTATGTCCTAAGCATTTTGCTATGGAGTAGGCCTAGATGACGCGATACTGAAGCATTCTTAAGACTGATACTCGACAATTCATGTCAAACCAGCGTTACAATGCCCTCTCGGAGCTTCAGGACGCCGAGTGGAGGCGCGGAATTGAGATTGAGGCTTAGAAAAGGGAGAAGAGGCAGGCTCCAGTGTAGCCATAGCCTGCAGAAAAGCAGTTCAAGCCCGTTGTTTTGCGATCAAGAGGAAAGAAAGGCTTCACTGGTGGTAAGTATGGGAAGGCGTATGGGGCTCTTTGTCGATTAGCTACTCGGTGCCATAAATGTGGAAAATAAGGGCAATTTGTGAGGGATTGTTGTCAGCAGGCCCTAGTGTCGAGCACCAGGATTTGTTTCCATTGTGATCAAGTGGGCCATGTAATGGCCCAATGTCTCTTGTTTGCTTACAGGCATGTGCAGACACCTATCTTGACTACTTTGAGGATCATGGATGGATACCAAGGCAGGGCGGAGCCCCCGAGGGCTCGATGTCGTTCTTTCTAGCTCACAACAGAGGAGGCTTGGGCGACGCCTGATATCGTTACCGGTATGTTTTCATTTATTATTCGATTGATTTATTTTAGACAAAATTACACAGATGGTCCCTATGGTTGGCACAAGAGACCAAAGATAGTCCTTATGAGGAATTTTGAACGAGTATGGTCCTTGTGGTTCCCAATTGTTTCATAGACAGTCCTTATGACTGAATCCGTTTGATTTTTGTCGTTTATCAAAATCATGTGACCCTCACACGAGGGTATTTTGGTCTTTTTCTTTATTACATGATCTTATCATATTCATAAATGATCCTTACAGCCAGCTATCATTTACATTACCCCAAGAAATCGACCCTTTCTTCTCCCCTCTAGTTTTTCATCTTCATCACTTCAAAACTCAAACGAAAACTAGGGTTTTCATCTTCATCTTTTGTGATGGTTCTAACTTTGTGGAATGTCCGTTCAAAATTCTCAGAAAATCCTGACTTGATCAAAGCTTATGGTGAGTGATCAGTTAACAACTTTCAATTTTGTTAATTAATTTATGCACATTCAATTTTGAGACTTCATTCTTTCCTCATATCATTATTTATTTGTTTTTCATTTGGGTTAAGTAGTTTATGCACATTCAAGATTCACCATGGGGTATGTTCACAAAATACCCAGGAAGACGTTACGTAGGTGGGAGTATTGACTATGTTGACTACGTTGACATGGACGTGTTTTCCATACATGAGTTAGACGATATGCTGAAGGAGATAGGTTATATCAATGGTGAGCCTATCTACTACCACTTCTTGATTCCAGATATTGAAATCAATTATAGGTTACGACTCAGACTTACTTCTGTTAAGTAAGCATGTCGCTAATCACAAAGAGATTATGGTGTATACTGAACATGGAACTACTAGACTCCATACATACTTTATGTCTCCAAATAAGGTCGTATTGGAAGAGATAAACGAGCCTATTTCTCCTGAACTCAATCGAAAAAAGTTTACCAGTACAGAGGTAGGATCATGTAGTAGAAAATTGAATTTGAATGAGAACTATGATTTTTCTAGGTCCATTGTACCTTTTAGACATTTTGTTGGAGATGTAGTGAAAGATGCTGGAGTTCAAGTTGCATGTGAGAAGCTTAACAAAGTCCAAGATGTTGGTCTTTCAGAAGACTTTGATCCTTAATTGTATATGGATCATAATGATTACCAACAGATGGGGGACAAAGATTTAGAATATTATGGTGATAGGGTGGTAGACAATGAAGAAATCGGGGATGTTATTAGTGACGAGGGTAGTACCGATGGAAGTATAAGCGAGGATAGTGACTTTTTAGTGGATGAACTTAATATGGTGGAGGATGTGGAAGTGGATATGAAATACTTCCAAAGTGTGTGGAGAATTTTCCAAATCTCTATAACCACCAATAATTCAATGCACCTGATGTCATTTTTTATGAGGATTTGGAGGTGATAGATACACAGTTGTTTGAATCAGCTGGTGTAGAAGAATACGAGAGGAAGAAGTTGATGAGAAGGTTCAACAAACCAACCACGTGTTCATCATGAGTAGTACATGAAACTGCATTCCACCTGGGTCAAATATTTAAATCCTCATCAGAAGTGAAGGCCTACATTAAAATGCATTCAATTCGAACTAGGAAACATTTACTTTGCAAAAAATGATAAAAAAAGAATTAGGGCAAAATGTAGGGGTGTGGTCCCGGAAATGACAGGTGGGCCATGGACAAAATGCAGAATCAAATGCAAGAACAAAACAATCAGTTCACAAAAAGCAACATTGCCTTGGGTGGTATTAATTTCTAGATCTGATGAAGAAAGCAATTGGATGGTGAAAACTTTGGTTCATGAGCATAGATGTGTGCAGTCAAGATCTATTAAAGCGTGTACTTCTAAGTTTCTTACAACCACCATTCTTCAACAAGTGGAAGGAAACCCAACTATCCCAGTCAAAGCTTTGCGTGTAGAGTTACAAAAGACATACAATGTGGGGATGTCAAGAAAGAAGGTCTTTAGGGCTAAACAACTTGCACAAAAACATATGTATGGAGATTATCAAAAGCAATACAGCCTTCTAAGGGATTACGTACTAGAATTACAACAGTGCAATCCAGGAACAACTGTGACGATTGATGTATATACAGTGGACCAAATGCAGACTTGGAAATTAGGATGTTTAAGAGAATTTATGTCTGTTTAGGGTCATTGAAACTGGGTTTTAAGGCAGGTTTAAGGGATTTTTTAGGATTTGATGGGGCTTTCATGAAGGGACCTTACCCTGGACAGGTTCTCACTTTTGTGGGTCTTGATTCCAATAATGGGATCTACCCACTAGCATATGCCATAGTTGAAGCCGAGACCAAAAGCTCATGTATTTGGTTTCTAGAGTGTCTAGGTGAAGATTTAGAGCTCTCTACAAATTTAAACTTCACATTCATTTCTTACAGGAAAAGGTAAATGTTCTTATGATACTTGTTTTTAACATCTGTGTAATTTTGTCTATTACATTTAGAAAAATAACCTTTTTGTTACTTGTTAATTAGGGATTTTACCTGCCATTGCCAACCTATTCCCTTGCGTCGAACACAGGTTCTGTTTACAACATATTCACAAAAACATGAAGCTATAATGGAGGGGAAGGAGCATAAAGATCATTTTTGGGAATGTGCAACAGCAACAACAGTTAAACACTTTGACAGATTCATGGAAGATTTCAAAAAGTTCAATTCACAGGCATATGACTGGTTAAAGAAAATTCCACCAAAACATTGGGCAAGAGCACATATTTCAGGTATATTTATCATTATATAATACGTGTTTATTCTTATATATTCTTATTTTTATTAGTAAAAGTATATTTGCAGGGGGCAAGAAGCTTAGCAAGGCAAAGAATCAGGGAGATGGCAAGAAGAAGAAACCCAAAATGAAGGAGAAAACCAAAATTAAGGAGTCAACCAAAATTAAGGAAAAAGTTAGATTTGTTGTCATTATGGTTTTTAAAAATATTTTTTTTGTGTTGTTTGTTTTGGTACCTTAGAATGCTCAGCCTAAGTTGGTTCTTGTGTGTCTTCATCTTTTGTTGGTATTATGGTACATTAGGGTGTTAGACTAAGTTGGTTCATTTGGTTATGATACATTAGTCTGCAAGCTCTTTTGATATTTTGTTGGTATTATGACTTTGCACTTTAAGGTTATGGAATGAAGTTTATGACTATGAAAAAGTTTGCATTTTATTTTTGAACATTTCTAATGTTGTTGTGGCTCTACAATGGTTTACACATTATACAACAATGGTCTAAACACTTGAATGAACATGCTCATAATAATACAAAAACCTTTCACTTTCATATTTAATACTTTAATGGATCTACAAAGTTCATAAAGTTGCAGACCAATATTTTACACCCATGTTAACTTTTCCAATAAAACCTATGTCTATATGGCTGCAGACTAAAAAGTTTCCCAAATAAAAAGCATTCCATTCATACATACGAACATTTCTTACATCCCAAACAAACAAAACGAAATCATCTTCAGACTAATACTATTATCTGATATAACTAACAAGCAAAAGAAGCATCATCTCCAGACTAATACTATTAGCATCTTTTGTACACATACATGAAAAAGAAAACCCAGCTAAAAATAAGCATCATCTTCAGTTTTTTGCTTCAAAACTTGCTTGCGGCAGAGATTCTTGAAGCTTGTTTATTGATCTTAGCAAACCTAGAATGACAGCCACAACCCTACGACACATGGGCTCATCAAACCATGCAATGATACCGCAACTGCTAGGACATTTCCAAAACCTATGACCTAGGTTGAGATTCGTCCATGATGTCACTATCATCGCTTGCCTTCCACAAAAACAATTTACCATTGTTAAGCAAAGTTTCTTAGAAAAACACAGAAGAGAGAATAGAGAAGAGAGAATAGAGGAGAAGTAAAATAATGGGGATCTAATTTTTATAGCGAATGGAAAATCTTTTGCAGATGATATAAAGATATGAGAGAGAAGCGATAAGCAAAAGACCAAAATACCCTCGTGTGAGGGTCACATGATTTTGATAAACAACAACAATCAAACGGAGTCAGTCATTAGGACTGTCCGTGCAATAATTGGGAACCACAAGGACCATACTCGTTCAAAATTACTCATAAGGACTACTTTTGGTCTCTTGTGCCAACCACAGGGACCATTTGTGTAATTTTGTCTTTATTTTATTTTATGCTTATGATTATGATTCTGTTATGTACATTCTTAGTGAACTCCTTGCATGCTCTTGTGCTTTTTAAATCGAGTGCGAGTCGTTCCTTTGTGTTTCTGTCCTTTAATAAGAGTTTTGATATGTCTCTTACAGAGTTGGAATGCCCGTTTCGAGTTTCCAGAGCGTTTTTTGGGATTGTATCTTGGAGATCCTCGGGGTGTGCTACCCAATTGATTTGATCCTTATCCCTATGTCGGATGTATGTGTGATAGTAGGTATGGACTGGTTAAGCAGGTTTGGTGCCTTGATAGATTGTGAGGGGAAACAGGTGGTTGATCGAACCCCAAGTGGGGGAGAACTGATTCTTTAAAGAGAGGGTACTAGAGTTGGTTCAGCTTTTTGTTCATACGCCAAGGCTGGAAAGTATATTCAGCATGGGTGTATGGGTTATCTTGCGTTTGTGGTTGACACTCGGGTAGAGAAGGGGTTTCAGATTCGGATGTGCTTGTAGTTAGAGAATTTCCAGATGTGTTTCCTAAGGAATTACCCGATTTGCCTCCTGTGTGGCAGAGATGTAGGAGTTATTCTCTCAGCTTCAGCAGCTGTTGGGCAAGTAGTTTATCAGACCAAGCAGTTTGCCTTAGGGAGCACCAATCTCGTTTGTGAAGAAGAAGGATGGTTCACACCGGAAGTACATTAATTATCGGGAGTTGTACAGGTTGACGGTGAAGAACTGTTATCTACTTACACATATTAATGATCTATTCGGTTAGTTTCATGGTGCATCTTGGTTCTCCAAGATCAATTTGACGTTAGGGTATCACTGGATGAGAGTCAAAGAGGTAGATGTGGAGAAGACAGCATTCCGAACTCGTTATGGTCATTACAAGTTCGTGGTGATGCCGTTTGGGCTCACCAATGCATTGTCAGAATTTATGGATTTGATGAATCGGGTATGTAGGCCGATTCTTGATCTTTCAGTCATTTTTTTATCGATGATATCCTGATCTATTCCAAGACCAGGGAGCAACATGAGGAAAACCTTCGAGAACTACTAGGAGTTTTGATATGGGAGAGGCTTTATGCCAAGTTCTCGAAATATGATTTTTTCTACGGGAGGTCCATTTCTTGGACACCTTGTTAACCAGAGAGGGATTCTAGTTGACTCGACCAAGATTGACGAAGTTATGTAGTGGTAGGTACCGAAGTCTCCTGCAGAGATCTGGAGTTTCTTGGGCTTAGCAGGGTATAATTGAGAGACCGATGGCAATTTTAGATCGGAAGACGAAGACCCTGAGGAACAAGGTTTTCGAATTGGTGAAGGTGCAGTAGCAGCACCGCAAGGGGTCGGAGTGGACTTGGGAGCCCGAGGAAGAGATGAGAGAGAATTATCCAGAGTTGTTCGGGGCAGCGGACTTCTAGGACGAAGTCTGATTCAAGTGGGGGAGAATTGTAACACCCAATAGTTCTTAGGTATTTATTTAAATTTGGTTAATTATTTTGATTTTGGGCTTTGAAGTCATTGGCCTTATCCATTTTGGGCTTGGGGTGTTCCGTACGAGGGGCATACCACCCCATGTACGCAGGACGTACTAGAGTAAAAGGAACGTGGATGCCATGCACATACGCGTGGCGTACGAGTGGGTACGCGCGGCGTACGTGTCCAGACCCCAAAACCCTAATATTTAGGGTTTGAGCACTATTTAAAGAACATTATGTCCCAAGGATCTTTTCTATCAGCCTCCACGGAACCCTAACTCCATTGTTGAGTGTTCTTGAGATTGGAAGGTCTTTTTGGGTGTATTTTGGTGTTTTGAAGGAAATAGATCATCTTGAAGCTTCATTGGAGGAGTGAGAGCTTGTAGATCCGGAACATCTTCATCATTTGGCACTCATTAGAGGTATAAAGCTCTGAAATTTTTTATGTTATAGCTTAGATCTAGTTCTAGCTTGGTTTTGGTTAACTTTTGGTCCCATGAGAGAGATTTGGTGGCTTGATGCAATTTCAGATGTTATGAGTTGCCCCTCTTGACGTTTTGAGGTTTCAAAGACTTAAAGTTAGCATCATTTGGGTTGAGAATCACCCATGCATGGATTTAGACCCTTAGTGTGGAAGTATATTGCCATATTTTGAAGTTGGGACCTTTTAAGGCATGCAAAGTCACCAAGTCAGTGAGTTTATGGTTTTAGAGGTCTATTAGGAGCTAGATCCATGATTTGGACGTTTGGTATTAAGCATTAAGTGCTTAATGTACTTTTTGGCCTTTTGACAATTACGCCCAGCGTAAATGGGAGTACGATGTGCGTACTCGTGAGACTTACTGATCCATCAAAGTAGTCTGGTATGCGGGGCATACCTAGGTTACGCCCAACGTAGCGCAGTCAGTGGGTTTCGATGTTGGGCAAAAGGTTTGGGTCATGTTTTGGATTTAGAAGGTTGGGGATTAGTTGGGCCATCTGATATCAAGCTTTTGGGTTAAGGAAATTTAGTGGGATTTAGGGTAAGGCCCATATTTGGGGTTTGGGCCCAATTTGGAAAATTAGGCCATAAGTGGGACCTAAAGGATCATTTGGTATTGGGCCTTTTAGGTTGTGGATTAGGGCCTTAGTCTTGGATCAAGCTAGGCCAGGGGTAAAATGGTTATTTTACCCCAAGTATGGATTATTGGATATAGAATGGAATCCAAGTGTTAATTGGGTGTTATTTTGTACTGATAGCTCGCGGAGTTGTCAAGGCAACAGCTAGGGATCTTCAGTGAGTTTCAGCATTCGAGATGAGTTTCATCACTTGGTTAGCGGGTCTATGGCACTAATGCCGGCCCTTATTGATTATGTTAGGATGCTAGGAGTCTGCGTGAGCTCTACATGTAGTGTGTGCTTCTATGTATGTCGGGCGGGCCCCGATGTTGGGCGAGGCCCGATGATGGATTCGTATGCTATTGTTTTATGATCATTGTATGTGTTAGCATGAATATGTGATATGTATACTGTATGTGGACAGTGGGCGGGGCCTAAGAATAACAGAATTGTATAGCGGGCGGGGCTCGAAGTCAGGCGGGACCCGAAGCGGAGTGGGACTCAATACCAGGCGGGACCCAGTGGAGGGCTGGGTCCCAGTGTATGATTTATTATGTATGGTATGGGGTAGTTTGGGGAACTCACTAAGCTTTGTGCTTATGGTTTTCAGTTTATCTTTCAGGTACTTTCGGTTCCAATAGGAAGAGCTCGGGATGACTGCATCGCACACACCACATGGATTCCGCACTTGATATTTCACTCTGATTTTATGATATTTGATACACTTGTTTTAATTAGGATGTATGGATGATGTTGGAATACTCTTTTACTTAAATTAAAAATGAATTTTTTGGATCATATTTTTAGGACATTTCAATGTTACCCAGGACGGCTTAGGGGTTTGATGCGATACGGGTTATTGTGGATTGTCTGACCAAGAGTGCCCACTTTCTAGCTATTTGGGAGAGATCCTATGCCAAGAAATTACTCGATGTGTATGTGTGGGAGATTGTCGCCCGTCATGGTTTTCTGGTTTCCATTGTATCTTACCGAGATGTTCGGTTCACTTCTCGATTTTCGCAGAGGTTCCATGAGGAACTGGGTACGAGATTACACTTTAGCACTGCTTATCATCTACAGACTGACAGCCAGGGCGAGCTTACCATCCAAATGCTTAAGGACATGTTGAGAGCCTTCATTATAGATTTTGGTGGGAGTTAGGACTCCTACCTTCCTCTGGCTGAGTTTTCTTGGAACAACAACTATCACTCTAGTATCAGTGTGCGGCCGTTTGAGATTATTTATGGGAGGAAGTGTCGTACCCTAGTATGTTGCAGAGAGGTCAGTCGCAGGGTCATGGGAAAGACTGAGGTAGTTCTTTAGACGATAGAGCTCATCCAGCAGATCAGACAGAGGTTTTGCAGACAGCTCGGAGTCGGTAAAGAGTTATGCTGACAGACATCGATCCAACTTGGAGTTTTAGGTCGGCAATATAGTTTTACTAAAGGTATCACCCTGGAAGGGTGTAATACGCTTCAGGAAGAGGGATAACTTGGGACCCCGATTCATCGGGCTATTTTGAGTAGTTACTAGGGTAGGAAGGGTGGCCTGTCGAATAGATCTTCCTTAGGAGCTCATCCATATTCACATCACCTTTCATGTTTCTCATCTACGGAAGGGTGTAGCTGATGATTTAATAGTGGTTCCTTTAGATGATATTCAGGTTGATGATCGCCTGAACTATGTTGAGAGGTCGGTTTCTGAATAGACTTAGGAACCCGAGGCAGAGATGAGAGAGCTCTACCCTAAGTTATTCACAACACCAGACTTCAAGGATGAAGTCTGATTCAAGTGGGGTGAATTGTAACACCCTAATATAAGGTAATTTCCTTTTTGACCCAAAAGTTAAATTATGTTGCAAAGGTGGTCCATATGCAAGCGTACTTAGGGCGTACTCTTGGCATAGCTCTTTAAGTGGCACACACACTTAAGTGGAGTATGTTGGGCATACTCATTGGTACGCTAAGTGTATCAGGCAGATGGGCAAACACTAAATTTTAGGGTTTGAGCACTATTTAAGCATCCTTAACTCCTCAAAACCTTTTCCTTCATCAGCCTCCATCTCCCAAAATGTCTCTTTCAAACCCAAATCCATTATGTGAGCATTTTTGAGCTTGAAAGTGTGTATTTTGTGTTCTTGAAGGAAGGGAAGAATATGGAATCATCTTAGAAGCTCAAGGCAACCTAGACCCATAACTGTCTTACCCTCAAGCATCCTTTGAAGGTATAAAGCTTGGATCTCGATGACTATTTCCTTGGATCTTGCTAGTTCTTAAGCTTTTATGCAGTTTAGTCCCATAAGCTTGATGTTCATGAGTATGGCTTACTCTAACCGTAAGAGTTGTCCTTTTAGACGTTTTCAGGTGCTAAGAACCATAAAAATGTGATCTTGGTCCCTTTCCCTTCTTCATGCATGAGTTATGAGATTTTGGTTTGTATATTAATTTAGGTTATGGTTGTTGGGTTCATTCTAGCCGTGGGAAGTCTTAAAGTTGGAAATTTATGACTTGGAATGTTATTTGGGACTAGATCTAAGCTTTGAACGTGGTTTCTTAAGGGAATAAGCTCTTAATAAAGCAATAAAGGAATCATCTGAGTACGTTGAGCATACCTAGTAGTACGTTGTGCATAGCTGGTTGGTGCCTCGTATCTTGGCCAAGGGTGCACTATGTTGGGCGTAGTTACTGAGTGCGCTTAGCATACTCAGTCTATGTTGAGTTTCTTTGACTTTTGACTTTATGACTTGGACCTTTGACCAGGGGTTTAACCAAGTTGACTTAGGGGTATTTTGGTTATTTTGAATAGTAGTTTGAGTTTAGCTCACTGATTATTGTATAGGGAACCGGCATAGTCAGTAGTTGGAGCAGTGATCTGTTTAGCTACATTTTAAACTGTGAGGTGAGTTTTCCTCACTATACTTGTGGGTCGAAGGCACCAATGTCGGCCTAATGGATTATGTATCCTGATATATTGGATTGATGTTATGTTGGTTATATGATAGTCTGATAGATCTGTATGATTACATGTCTTCACTTAGTATGTGTTCGATTTGTATATCTGCATGATTGTAAAACCCAATATATAGTATCAATCGAAATCACTAGAATTGGTGCCGAATCCCAATCAAGTGATTAATGCAAAACAGTTATTATGAATTAAGAACACAGTTATCAATCTTCAATGCACACTATATTGATAATAGTCTAGTACATAAGATTCTGAATTGCTCTCGGTTCTCTCTTTCTCTCTAAACTCTATCTCAGCTTCTTAGAATGACCAACCAACATAAAAACGGATGCAAAAACACAATGTAAATACCTAGATCTAATTACAAAGGCCCAACCCAAAACCCAACCGAAATCCTCATTAATCCCACCGAAATCACATGGTGATTTCGGTCCAAACACCACCAAGAACATGGTGTTTTCGGTCCTAGACCGAGAACTCTAAAAGCTATCAAAAGTAAAGTATAAACCACAAATTATGTCCTAACAATCTCCTCCTTGGTTTATAGCTTTCTTTTCTTTTCAATCATCTCTTTGTTCTTGACTTTCAGCTTTTATCTTCGATTTCTTCACAACTTCAAGATGAACATATGAATGTCTACATGAATGAATTCATCTTGAATAGTTGGACTTCATTTAAAATTTTCCATTGAACGCACATTGGGTAAAAAGGCTTCTTGTATAGGTTCTTGAAAATCAGCACTTTCAACTTTGAGAAACTTCAGAGATAATTACAGAGAGACCGATTCTTCTGGATCACTTCAGCAAGTTCATAGATAGGAGCAAATTGATTGAGGAGGATTCAATGCAATTCGACACATAACTTCAAATACAGCTTCAACTTGCTTCTGGGTTGAAAGGTTGTATGTTGAAAAATAATCTTCACTTCTTGTTCCTTTGAATGAATATTCTTTGTCTATCACATATGCGTCTTGAAAAGTAACCATGACTAAAAAGTCATTGTGGATCACAGAGTCATAAAGACCCTTCTCACCACAGTTGTTCAAGGACCCAGCCTTGGCTCAGATGCAGACTACTTCCAGTATCTGTGTGAACACGGAGGAACGCACTGCGATTTGTTGAGTATTGGAGAGCTACTCATGGCTATTTTGATGTTAGCCCCTGCATATCCTTGATCAAAGATCTCAATATAGTTTTTCAAGTTAACAAGTTAACTTGGCCCTTGGCGAGACATTCAATGGTTTCTGAATCTCAGCTGAGTGTACCATTCTAGTGCCAGTGAGAGTTAATTAGGAATAACTCACAAAACCATCCTGTGACAAAAATATCTGAAGACATACTTCCACAGTTTAACATGACACAAGGTCAAGGCCCTTTGTTGGGACGTTCAACGATAATCGTGCCTTGCGAGGTGCATCGCCCTAGTGCCAATAACCGTTAATTCCTTACCTACGGAGAACATATCCGAGAATACATTTGAGTCTCCGCAGTTTTGCATGACACAAAGAATGTCAAGACCCTGGGCGGGATGTTCAGCGATATCTATTTCCTGGTTGGGTGAATCGCCCTGATGCCATGATAGTTCTTAGGTAAAGATAACTGACAAGACAAATTTGACAATCTGTACAGTTTCAGACTTTCAATTCCTTAAATATGACAATTCTTAGAAAATACTGCCTAACTAACAGTTTGTACAGTTTCATGCCTTTAATTTCCTGAATACGACAGTTCTTAGAAAGAATCTGCCTAACTGACAATTTGTACGGTTTCATGCCTTCAATTCCTTGTGAAAGTAGTGTGAAGTGTAATTCTGTCAATTCCTTTCAAGATCACTTTAAGCACATAAAATTCCGACACAATCTCCTTGAGTCTCTTCTTCTTTTGAGTTCGAATTTTAAGACAAATGAAATTTTTGAGATAAAAAATAAAATAAAATAAACTTAGCACACAATAAAATAACTAAGAATAAAAACAAAATTAAAATACGCTCAAAAGCAATAAAAATATTTTTGGATTTTTGATTTTTCTGAAAAAGAAATAAAACAGAAATAAAATAAACATTTTTTTTTATTTTTTTGAATTTTATGATTTTTTTTGTTTGATTTTAATTCTCCCCCTAAATTTGTGCATAGAGGAGAAATATGATCAAATTTAACAAAAACAAAAATAAAATACAAAATGTAGAAAAAAAATTAGTCTTCAAAACGAATCATTTTTAGAAAACTCACAACACATCAAAACGAGCTTTTCCAAAAAGTTTTGTAAAAAAATCGGTCACATTATTATCAGTGTGGATTTGCTCCAAATGAATGAGTTTACGCTCAAAACAGTCGTGTATAAAATGAACTTTAATATTTATGTTCTTGGTTTTAGAATGTTGAACTGGATTGTTAACAATTTGAATAGCAGCATCATTATCACAGAAGATAGGAGTGTCAAGAAAATTCAAACCATAATCTTGCAGTTGATATTGCATCCAAATGACCTGAGAACAGCAAGCAGATCAAGCAACGTATTCAGCCTCAACTGTAGAAGTGGACACAGTTTGTTGTTTGTTGCACTGCCACGAGATTAGTCTGTCTCCCAGGAATTGACAACCAACACCTGTAGATTTTCTGTCAATGTCACACCCTCCATAGTTGCTGTCAATAAAAGCATAAAGATCAAATTCATGATTTTTAGGATACCAAAGACCCAATTTAGGTCTCCCTTTAAGGTATCTAAAAATACGTTTGACAACAATTAAATGATAAAGTTTAGGATTAGCCTGATGGCGCGCGCATTGACAGACTGCAAAGAGTATATCTGGTTTGCTAGCGGTTAGATACATCAGAGAACCAATCATGGATCGATATAGAGTTTGATCAACCGATTCTCCATCCGGATCTGATGTCAACAGTGGTCGTTCAGCCATGGCAGAAAGAGCAATTTTAGCATCCTTGAACCCAAATTTCTCCAACATGTCATCAACATATTTGCCTTGATGCAGTAGAATGCCCGAAGAATCCTGACGCACTTGCAATCCAAGAAACGTCGTCATTTCGCCTAGAGAACTCATCTCAAATCTCATCTTCATGACCTTTTCAAAATCTTTGCATAATACATCATTTGTTGAACCAAAAACAATATCATCCACGTAGATTTGAACAACAATAAGGTCCTCCTTCACTCTTTTGATGAACAACGTCTGATCAATCGTGCCTCTTGTGTATCCATGAGTTAAAAGATGTTCGGTCAAAGTGGCGTACCAAGCTCGAGGGGCTTGATGAAGACCGTAAAGTGCCTTATCCAATTTGTACACATGATTTGGAAATTTTGAGTTGACAAAACCTGGGGGTTGATCAGCGTAGATTTCCTCCTTAACTTCTCCGTACAAGAAGGCAGTTTTGACATCCATTTGATATACAGTAAAACCCATGTAGGAGGCGTATGCTAAGAAGATACGAATTGCTTCAAGTCGAGCCACGTGAGCATATACCTCTGTGTAATCGAGACCCTCTATCTGCCTGAAACCACGAACAACCAAACGCGCCTTGTTTCGTACAATTACCCCGCTATCATCTTGCTTATTTCGAAAAACCCATCTTGTGTCAAGGGACTTCTTTCCTTCAGGAAGTTCTACCTGTTGCCAAACCTTCAGCTTCTCAAATTGATTCAGCTCTTCATGCATGGCATCCGCCCAACTTGATACATTAAGAGCCATCTCAACGTTCGTTGGCTCGATTTGGGAAATGAAACACAAATATAGACATTCGTTAACATATCCGCTCTGGCTTCTGGTTTGGACTCCATCAGCTAGGGAACCTATAACATTTTCAATGGGATGATCTCACTGAACCCTTGAAGAAATCACATGATCCACCGCTTGTGAAGAGACTGGAAGATTCGTGATGTTCTCTACCCTGCCTGTGGCTGAATCACTGCTATCAGATGATCGGAAGTCATAAGAAGTACTTGACATATACTCACCAGGAATTCTCTGAGGAAAGAGAAATTCCATAAAAGTATAATCAAAGGTTTCTACAGAGTCTGAGGAGACATTTTCAGTAGAAGCGACATTTTCTTCCAGAGCGTCACCATTCGGGCTTGTATTTTCATCCTGCAGTATCAATGGCTTGATAGGTTCAACAATGATTACGTTTTCTTCATAATCTCTACTTGATCCACACGAGTTTGGACGGGAACCTGAAACATTATCAGAAAACACATAAAATGGTTTAAACAATTAAGCATAATCAAATAACCAATCAGGGCCGACTCGAGCATTTGTCTCGTTTTCTTCTAGCCAGCGAACATCAAAGGAGTCCACAATCTGCTTGGTAGCTTTATTGTAGACACGATAAGCAATGCGTCTAGCATATCCGACAAAGTAGCAGTCATCAGCCTTTGAATTGAACTTTGGAGTGGCTTCAAGATGAAGAAGAGTGCATGGGCAGCCAAAGGTGCGGAAATGGGCAACAGTTGGTTTGTGTTCGTAGAGGATTTCATACAGAGTGTTCATTTGATGTTTATTGATTAGGATCCAGTTCTGAACATAACATGTCGTATTGATAGCTTCAGCCCAGAAAAACACTGTAATTTTGAATAACACAACATTGTTCTAGCAGCGTCAATTAGGGTTCTATTTCTTCTCTCAGCAACACCATTTTGTTGAGGTGTGCGAGTAGCACGATATTGGCGCTGAATCCCCTTTTCAGCACAAAAATGGTCCAGAATAGCATTCTTGAATTCTGTCTCATTGTCACACCGGATGCTTTTCACATTTTCATTGGTCTGATTCTCAATCAGGACGATGAACCTCTTGATCAGCTCTGATGTCTCACTCTTATTCTTCAGAAAGAATACCCAGGTAAAACGTGAGTAATCAACTATTATAACTAGACATTACGAGCTTTTGTTGATGCTAAGAACATTGACTGGTCTAAAGAGATCCATATGAAGCAATTGAAGAAGTGTGTTTATTGAGTTGATCAGTTTGGGCTTGTGCAGTTTTTGATGATGCTTTCCCTGTGCATATGCCATACACTTCTTGAAGGTAACAAAATCTTTAATAGGCAAACCTCGAACAAGATCATTTTTGCCAAGACGATTTAGGTTCTTTGCATTTGCTTGATCGAGGCGACGATGCCAGAGGATAACATTATGTTCAGAGGCCTTTGAGAACAAGAAAGTAACATTCTCCGGGATGTTGTGATTCATGACGATGATATAGGCATTGTTTTGATGCTTTGATCTCACCAAGATCCATTCTCCTGGTATGACAATGTCAGGCTTTAGAATGAAGTACTTCTTCTTGTTGAAATAAGTTGAGAAGTCTATATCGCAGATTTGAGAGACACTCAGCAAACTATGCTTCAATTCAGGAACGAAGTTGCCATTTTCAAAATTTAACACACCATTTGTAACGGTCCCCATTTCAGTGATCTTTCCCTTTTCTCCTCCCGCAAAGTAGACATAACCACCATTAATGTTTTGAATGTCGTGTAGTTGTGATATGTCTCCCTTCATGTGCCTGGAACAACCATTATCAACATACCAAGGTCTGATGATATTCCTCCATAGTTGTTCCTGCACAAGTTACAGGATTAATTAGTTTTGGGAACCCAGTCCATCATGAAACTGGGTTGACCATTACTATCAACTCGGAACACTCTTTCTCATACCATATCCCTTTTATCAAATAATGAATTCAAAGAATCTGAAGACCTTTTTGGACTAATTGATGATTTGGACGACAAGACTTTGGGTACCCATTGGTAATTTGGTTTGGTCACTTTCTTATGGGACTGAATAGGACCTTTCTCACTCACCTTTGGAACGTGACTACCTTTCAATTTAGGCTTGTATTGTGAGTGTGAGCTAGAGGACGACCCTTGAGATGACTTTGACCTCACCTGATTTGGTTTGGTTGAGCCATCTATCGCGTCAGTTTTCGTTTTGTCCTTGAAGGCCTGATTCTTGGCCTTGTCCTCATTCCAATTGTTATTATCGGAACGTGACATCGAAGGATTTCTTTTGGAAGATCTACCCTTTGGCACATTCTTCCATCCAAATTCAAAGAAGGGAGCATGTGAATGATGTGGACAATTTATAGCAATGTGTCATGGAGTCCTACAATTAAAACAAGTCTGTCTTTTCAAGAAAGTGTTATTGGAGCTTGGTCCTGGCCCAAAAGAGTATTGTTTCAAAGAATTTCCACAAGCACATTTACATTTATCAGACTCTTTCACAACTTTACGTGGCTTAAATTTTCCAAAAACGGGATTGTTTGAATTTGAATTAAAAGCAACATCATCACAAGTTTTAAAAGAATCCAAAACAGTAGTTTTAATATCTTTGTTCACACAATTATTTGAAACAGAAGCAACAGAAATGTTAGTCTTTGAAAGGTTTTCAACAGATCTAGCATTATTCAAGTTCTCCTTGTCGTCATCTTCCACTAATACTTGATATGCACATGAGGTAGAAACGTCAGTATCGTTCACCTCAACACTTTTAGTGGGGCCAGATTGTTCAGTCTTAACTGAGTTTGATGCAGGGGCTGGCCATATTGAGCAGGTTTTTCTATTTCTACAGTCTTAGAGGTAGAAACATAATTATCATTAAAAGGAGGTGGAACACTATTATACCCTAAGCCAATTTTCTGTTTATATTTCCATTTCAATTGTTTTTCTACCATGGATTCAACTATCTTACTTGACACATCAAATTTCTTAAAGTTCAATTCAACATCTTTAAATTTAGCTTTTAATGCATCAAGTTTGGTAGTTAATTTGGCAATTTACTCTTTAGCATAACGATTATGAACACATTTGGTGCTATATTCCTCCCTAATCCTAATTAAATCTTTATTTTGAGCATCTAGTTTTTCTTTAAGAGGCTTGTTTACTTTCTTAACTTCATAGATTTCATTTTTAAGATCGAAAACCTCTCTAACTAATAACTCATTATGCTCACGATATTTATTAATCTTATCTACGCAAGATTTAGAGCATGAAACTTCACTAACCTCTTTGGTGGTAGGAGTGGTGGAGACCATGAAAGCAAACTGCAACTCCATCATCTTCTCCTCAGCCATATCAGCATCCTGACCATCTTCAATTTGGGAAAGATTAGCTCTTCCATCTTCAGCAATATTGTGAGCCTGCATTTGATCTTCCCACGAGAACTGTTGTGCCACCATAGCTTTCTCATTATTCTGAGGCATTTCTCTGTTGTTTCCAGCTGGAACCAAAACCCTCTCAACTTTATTCTCCACTCTTGGGTTGGTGCACTCACGAGCAAAATGACCTGCCTCGGGACATTTGTAACACTGCAGCTTGCTTTTGTTGAAACCCACTTTCTTATCCACATTTACTCCCTAACTATTCTTTCCAGTTCGCCGAGTGAACTTCTTTGCCCTGAAAACTGCCATAGCAATTTGCCATGATATGTCCATCTCTTCAACATCCTCAGGGTGAATCTGATCGAGTTTTCCAATCATAACTGGAGGAACTAATTTACCAGTAACAAAGGCATTGTAGCAATTCATGAATCCAACCATCAGAGCCATGTTTTATTCAGCTCCTTTGGCTGCAGTTGGAGACTGCAAGGTGGATTTGGTGGTAGAACTAGATGCAGAGGAGTTGGGAGATACCATTGGTAAACCAAAGGATGGAGGAGCATGATGTGATGAAACAGCTGAAAATGCATTGTTAGTGGATGCGAGTAGGAATTGACATGATGAATTTCTCTCTGCTTGTCATCCATGTCACATCCCTTGATAATAGTCATCACTTCGGCAAGAAAAAGTTTGCTCAGGTCCTTTGTCTTCTTAATCACCGATACATTCATATCCCAATTCCTGGGTAGTGAATTGAGCAAGTTCTTATTTATCTCAGAACGAGACAACACAATTCCAGCAGTGCTCATTTCTGTGTTGAGAGTAATAAAACGTTGTAACTGAACTTCCAGAGTCTCCCCAAGAATATGATTGAACATGTTGAATCTTTGACGAAGCAGATCTTGTCTGCTTTGCTTCATATTCTCATTCCCTTCATACACTTCAATCAAGGCTTCCCACAAAGCCTTAGCAGATTTATATTCCCGAAAACCTTGAGCAATGTCAGGAGACAAAGCCATGGTAAGAATGGCCAGTGCTTTCTCATCATCTCCAATTTTGTTGAAGTCCTCATTGGTGTAATCTTCAATTGGCTTGTCAACCACAGCTTTAGCTTCATCATCTAAGGTGGTTGTGATCTTGACAGGACCTCTCAGGAAGCTTCTCCACACTTTTCTATCCTTCATCTTAACATACTTCTCAAATCTGAATTTCCATTCAGGAAATCCATCAGCAGTCAGCAGCCGGGGAATTGGAGTTGTTATCCCCATAACTGAATCAAGATCACTTTGCATTGTAGAAAGAGAAGTGTTGTACGAGTCCATTGAAAACCGAAAAGTATGTGATTTAACCGAAAACTACTAAATTTGACCGAAAAATCAAAAAGTCAAAAATTGTTGACCGAAAACCCTTCAACCGAAAACGTTGACCGAGAACATGACCGAAGACCCTGTTTTCACCGAGATCGTTGACCGAATAGAAAGTTTAACCGAGAACTAGACGATTGACCTAGTTGCTGACCGAGAACACAGGTAGTCGCCGAGATCACCTTAAACCTAGCCGAGAACTTTTACCAGCCGCCGAAAAAGTCCAGACCTATTCGAAAAACTACCAAAAATACTGGAAACACGAAAATGGTAATTTATCAAAACCAATTTCGATCAAAGTCTCCAATGAATGAAGAACACGAAGAACGGCAGCAACATTTTTTCGTCAAAAAAAACTTAAAACACCAAGAGAAATTCCAATAATCGTTTAAAATCCTGCCAATTTGATTGATGCGGAATCCCAATCAAGTGATTAATGCAAAACGGTTATTATGAATTAAGAACACAGTTATCAATCTTCAATGCACACTATATTGATAATAGTCTAGTACATAAGCTTCTGAATTGCTCTCGGTTCTCTCTTTCTCTCTAAACTTGATCTCAGCTTCTTAGAATGACCAACCAACATAAACACGACTGCAAAAACACTATATAAATACCTAGACTTATTTATAAAGGCCCAGCCCAAAACCCAACCGAAATCCTCATTAATCCCACCGAAATCACATGGTGATTTCGGTCCAAACACCACCGAGAACATGGTGTTTTCGGTCCTGGACCGAGAACTCTAAAAGCTATCAAAAGTAAAGTATAAACCACAAATTATTTCCTAACAATGATTTCATGTACTTGTTGGTTTTTTATTGTATTGTATTTGTCGACATGTTATAGGTTGTTGGGTTGAGGCGATCTTGCTTTGTGCTGAAAGCCAAGATACCCGGGGCGGTCCGGATAGACTAAATGCCCAAGGGACGGTACATTCAGGCCGAAGGCCCGGAGAGCGGTCCAAATAGGTTTTAGGCCTTATGAGGCGGTCCCGTCATTCTGAAGGCTCATATATGCATGTTATTATATATATGGTTGTGTGTGGTACTTGGGGGAACTCACTAAGCTTTGGCTTACATTTTGATGGTTATGGTTTTAAGTACTTCAGAGGACAGGGGCAAGGCGAAGGCTTGATCGTGCACATCTTTCATATTTTATGATATTTTATTTTGGGATACTCTGATTCGTGATTGTAACTTTTGAAAACCATGGTTTGGAAACATTTATAGATTTTGGCTTGGTTTTAAAATGAAAAATTTACCTCGATTTTTGGGATGTTAGACCCTCAAAACCATGATTAAGTGTCCATGATGGTTGTAGCACTTTCGAGACCAATAAAAGACTCTACACAACGAATTTGGCATAATCCATGGTTGTCTCTTTAGTGTGTGTTGTAAGTACATAAGATAACTCAAAGGGATATAAACTTACCTTCTAAGAATTCATGATGACACTAAGAACATGGTAGAGAGGAAACAATACAATTAAACACTACCAAGAATCCACCAAATACGTCACTTCATTAATAGAAAAAACTCCAAGAACAGCAAGGAAGCATGAATCGCCTCTCACTTTAGGGTTGATAGCTGAAAATGGAATATGATTCCAAGATTTTAGGGTCGGTCTAGATTATATACTTTATAAACTTACATCTAGGCCCCCGAAGATATGATAAAGGTTCACTTTATTGCACTTTGGACCTCCAAAGATAACGTTTAACCAAGAAAATGGTTAGTTTAAGAATAAAACTTAACGACACACTAACCTTGTACCTTCTATAGCAAAGTAGTGTCTATATATATACGACCATAAAGGGTGTAATACTTCTATGGTTAGTAAGGAGTTGATTTTTATTTTACAAGGGGTATTGACTCCTCATATGTATTAGGGAAACCTATGTGATTATGTAATTGTTGTGTTAATGATTTTTATATGTTATAATTATCCTAAACACTACATGGTAGTTTATAGTTATTGTATATAAACTCATGTATGTCACATGACGTTTGTCTAAAGCATTTTTGTTTTGTTAATGGCTATGTACTCAAGATTAGGAGCTAAAGGATAAAGATCAATAGCCAATGAAGATTTTATTGAAGGACTTGGAATAGTCTTCAATGTGTATTATATCTTTCCTTTTTTATGGTTGTGTATATCTTTTGTAGCACCACAGTTGTAAACTTTGATAAATTTTTTGATTTTTTTTTTTTTTTTTGTAAAAACCATATTTGGATCATGACTATAAATCGTGATAAATTTAATGTTTGTGTAAAATGATTATAAAAGTACGCGTGTTACATATATCATTTAGATGCGAAAAACAGCAAGCCAAATTTCTTGATTTTGATCATTTAATTGTGCATTTCCAAATTTGATAAAAAATAATATTTGTGAATTTGATTATTTTAAAGTAAGTAGTGAGATTTAGTAATCTTTATAAAACATGAAACTAACTTGGATAATTTTATTTTATTTATTTATTTTGATTTATACATTTAAACAAGATGCTCAGACGATTAAATTAAATGGTAAACTACAACCAATAAGAACACAAAAAACGAAGATAACTCCAAAACTTAATTCTTAAATAAAAAAAAATTGTCTAACAAACAATGAAAATGATATAATTATCAGGAGGAGAAGATAAGATTCATTCCTTAACCCTAGAAGATCATCAGACTATCCCCATCGGGGTTTTATGCGAGCTGTTTACCAACTATCTAATTAAAAAAATGAAAAATAAAAAAACTGCAATGGTCTGCTCACCAACACAACCCAGCTCGTCCATTTCATGACCCATGTTTCTAATCACGTGTCCATCATCAAAAGATGGTGTTACATTAATATTTATGATCAAAAACTAATTTCATAAATAATCATATTTTGTTCTTATCAAAAAATAAAATAAATTATATATTAGTACATGATTTCTCTTTCTCTACAAAATAAGGTCAATATCGATATATATATATATATATATATATATATATATATATATATATATATATATATATATATATATATTACATTTTTCTTTATTAAAACTGGTTTGATTCAGATTGTTAATAGGTGTAAAAAATTGGATTGGTTTGGGCAGTGTAGGTGGAAGAGAGAGAAAAAAATTGGATTAGGTTTGATTGCTAATGGGGGCAATCTAATTAATTAGGATAATCCCCGATAAATGATCTAAATCAAAACACAAAATAAAAAGTTTTCACAAATAACAAAAACATAAAAAAAAACATGTTTTGTGGCCCTAAACGATCCTGAATGACCAAAAAACACCAAACATCATGGCAAAGCGACAGGTTCTCTTAAACAACCCATTTCACATGTCGTGTGTGAATTTCATCGAATTCCAAGCTGTTGATTCACTTCAGCAGATTTGTCGTTGATATCATCATACTTCTATTCCTACTAGTACTTGCATCATTAAGCTATGCATAAGCATTTATACCACTTACATTAACACCATTGGGTTTTTTCTTTTCAAAACTATATCCAAAAATCTTGATTCATCCAATATTGAAATTTTTTTAATTAAATGGAAGAAAAGCTTGGCCTCTAAGGAACAAATGTCGAACAGGAATCGTAAGTTTGTTTGAATTTGAACCTTCATTGTTGCAAAAATCGAATTGCATTTTTGCTATTTATTTGATTTCCTTGTAGGTTAAATTTATTAATTATACTAGGTGAATCTCCACGCGTTAAGCATGAATTTAATTACATAACTTAAATATTAGAATTAGATGTCATTTAAAATAAGTTCAGGGATTTTGGTTATTAGGTTAACGTATTAGGCACTACACTTCGATATATTTTTAATGTCACTTATAAAAATAGTGTCCGTGATTTGGATATGTCATAATATCCTATGATGTTTGCTGACGAATATTATTTTGGATTGTTTGGCTGCCAATTGGTATCATACTTGTTATAAATCAAGTTTATGGTTGGAATTTGTCTTTTTCTTTGGATCTATAATTTGACTCTTTGTATTTAGTTAAAATATGTTATAACCTTCAACTATATTTACAATGTTATTGATGATGATTGTATTCGTATGTATGAACGTATTTGTAAAAAAGTATATCATGGAAAGAAATTTAAAGAATTATGTTATAATTAAACTTTAATGACCTCATGTATGATTTATGTAGGTTAAATTAGATTTAAATAATATTGAACGTTGATAGTTGGTTAAGTAGTCTAGTTGTAAATAATAATTGGTAGTATTTGGATAAAAAAAGTAATCCCTATTTACTTAAATAAATGGTTTTTAGATATTTCACTTTTTTTTTTAAATGAATAAAATAAATAGTACATGAAGATATCGAGTGATTTACAAATGGATATGTTACTGTATTCATATTAATATATATAAAATATTGTTAAAAACTATATCCAATTTTGTAGTGAATCTAGTTTTTCTAAAAATTAGACATTTTTAAATATTAGCTAATGCATTATTGAATATATTACTTTAGAAAGTTAGGCAATTTACAATTTAATATTTCATATATATTTAAGTTTATGATCGAATATTTTATAAGTTTTAATTGTCAACTTTTGTATTTTTGCCAATATTACAATTATACTTGAAAGTTATTAAATGCAAAGAATATTTTGGTAGATGTACTATATGTGATACTCTTATCTCAATTTAATGAAATAATTAACTAGCATCATTAAAAAAACATTTGACAATTATTGAGTTTCAATAGTAAAATCGACAAAATCATTAACATAATACGTATTTTTATGCGATTTAATATATATATATATATATATATATATATATATATATATATATATATATATAGTCCTTTTTCAATATTATGTCCTAAAAATCTTACCTTTGTTTGGAATAAGGACATTTTAGATTGTGATATTACTAAACCATTGTTTACTATTATTTTTTCAAAAGTATGCAAGTGACCAAAATGTTCTTGAATATCCTTTGAAAAGACTAAGATATCATCTATATATACAATAATGAAATTGCTATAAGGATTAAATATATCATTCATTATATTTTGGAATTCTGAAGGGGCATTTTTTAGGCCAAATGGCATAACATTCCATTCATATTGTCCAAAAGGAACATTGAAGGCAGTTTTATATCTGTCTTTCTTATCAATCTGTATTTGCCAATATCCTGATTTTAAATCAAATTTTGAAAATATTAAAAAATCATGTAATCGGTCTAATAAATCCTTTTTATTAGGAATAGGATACCTGATCCATTTTAAGACTTTATTAAGGGGTTTATAATTTATAACTAGTCTTGGTATTAACATATCATGAACGTTTTTCATGGAATATATCCCTTCTTCTTGTGTACTCTGTTCCTTAGTATTTAGATTTTCTATTATTTTTTGCCTGATTTCTGGATCATTTATTTCTTTTAATAAGTTTGCAATATCATTACTAATTACATTTATAGTTAATTCATCTTTGAATTGAGACTGTATTAGGTATAATTGGTGGTCTATGTTACATGAACATTGTTCTGAATTATCACAATTACATTCAATTTCTTCAGATTTTGACGAATAATCAGAATCATATTCTATTATGTTTATATCAGAATCTTCGTCTGAGAGCTCCTCTTCATCTGACGAATTATCTATCAAATTTATTAATTGTATTTTTATATCCTCACTTATATTCATATTATTAATTTGTTTTTTTATTTTTTTATTCCTGCATTTATTAGCATAATGTCCCATTTTCCCGCATGAAAAACAAGTAGGGGGTTTTTTATAATCTTTTCTATTAAATCTTTTTTTAATATGTTTATCTTTTTTATTAGGATCACTATGTTTTCTCTTATAATATTTTTTCTTCTTTTGAAACTCTTTTTTCTGTTTCCTCCTATTGTTATTAGTTTGTATTCCGAATTGATCACAAAATTCTCCCAATTGTCTTTTTTCATTAAGATGTTGGGTTTTAATTTGGTAATTTAGTTTTATTTCACTACATAAGGCTAAACCTTCCTGTATACAAGTTCCTATCAATTTCCCATACGTATAATCTTCATAAGGAATTGTATTATCTATTCTTAGTTGGTTTTTAACTCTTTCAGCAAAAAGATTTGGTAAACCATCTATGAATTTGGATTTCCAGTAAACACTATTACAATCATTAAGTTCCATTACTCTACTTAAGAAAGTGTCCTTATACCATCGAAAAGATGTAAGAGTTTTACAAAATAGTCCATTTAATAGAGTACGGATATTTTCAGAATTATCTGACCATCTTCCTGTAAAATGTTCTATTATGGTACAAGTTAGAGTATAAACTACATTAGGAGTGGTTATTCCATTTTCTGTTTTAACTGTATTAAGAATAGCTTGTTGTGTTTTTTCATCCACATAATTGTCCCACCAGCCTTTTAATTGGCCAGTAAATCCGGCAATTAACATATTAGCCACTTGTTTATCACTATTTCCTGTATTTTTAGCAATTGTACTATACATTAACATTCTATGAATCATGTTATATATTTGTCTTTCAGTATAACCATCTAAATTCCATTCGTAAACATTTTTACCACTATAACTATTATTAATTTCATATTCTTGTTCCTCATGTAGGACATCTTGGGGGCTCGGTCTTGGATAATAATATAATCTTTGAACAGGTTTTCTAGCAAATTTGCTATCATAATTGTTAATTTTGTTTATTTGAGTATTATCTGAATCATTATCTGAGTCTTTATTTATAGTATTAATTTGTAATTTCTTCATTTGTTCTTGCAGAATATCTAGCATATAATCATAATTTTTAAGTTTATAACCAGTAATATTTGGTGGGGGTTGAATAGTAGCATTTATTTGTTGTTTTTTATCTTTTTTCTGTATTATTATATCTTTATTGTTAATGGGTGAATTTATATTTTCTAATTTTTTATGTAAGTCCATTAACTGTTCTCCTAATATTATGGAATATAAATTATGGAAATTTAATTGTTGAATCATACTATTAATATGATTAACATCTATTGTAAGAGTCTTTTCTTCAAAAAGTTTTTGGTAAGCTGAAAATTTTATAGTAACATTGTTATTTGTAATGGTAAAAGGGACTTGGGGTGGAAATATACTTGTTATTATTTTGTCTCCCGATAGAGTATAATCTCTTTCTATGTTGTGAATATTATGTAAAAAAGTATGAGCAAACCAAGGAATAAAATGTATAATTTGATTTATAGAGGATAAATATTCATAAAATCTATTTTGTATTTCTTGTAACTCTTCTTTAGAATAATTTTTAAATAACCATTCTTTAAAAAATATCCATTTATTCGAATAAAATTCTTCTGAAATAATTTTTCTTGCCTGAGAACCAGGACTAAAATCTATTTTTTCTTTTAAATCCATTAAACTGTAAAATTCATTTCAGAAGGAGTAGATGCCTCCGCTTCATACACAATATCATCATGTATATTTAAATTGTTTATCTTTCTATTATCAACAGAAGCACGAGTAGAGGGAATTTCTACGTTATAATCTAGTGGTGATATGTATAAATGTGAAGATCTTGCAGATCTTGTTCGTTTTATTAGGTCGTTATTATACTCTATTTCTTTGTTAAACTCAATAGTAACAACGCCATCAGAAGTTTGTATAATACTTTCTATATTATTATTTATTAAAGGTGTAGGTGGTATATTATTTTCTAAAATCCAGTGTTGGGGAAATTTTATTTCCTCCCATTTTATAGCTTTTCTAGTTGTAATTTTTGACACATCAAAATTACTTTCTATTAAAATTGTCTCATTTATAGGTTTATTAACTATCTTACATTTAGGATTCATAGTTTTTAATGGTTTATAATATATACGATAACATATACATATTACTTCTGATCCTGGTAAATAATTATAACCATGAGTTTTGACGTTTAATGTTAAGGCTTGAAAAATATTTTTATCAGATAAAGAAAGCTGTAAATTTGGGTAGACATTAAAATATACCGGTCCATGAGACAAGCTAGATTCTATTATACCCATTAAAGATTGTTTCCAATTTTTATTTCTAGCATCCCTAAGAACTGCTAAAAAACTTTCAGGTAATCCCTGTAGTGTTAATGGTTTAAAAGCAATTTGCACCAAACCAATATGCAAATAATTATAAATATGTTTATATCTATTTATGTCTTGTGGAGTTATTAACTGAACTGTCATGTCATCTTCATTCATAGTTAAATTTTCTTCTGTAGTTTTAACAGTTTGGATAAAACCTAATTCTTCAAAAGTTCCTAATTCATATATAAATTTAGGGTTTATACTAGGAATTGTCCATTTATTAAGAAGGTCTAAGTTCTTTGGGACTTCATATTCTTCTATTATCATGGAAGCAGTATCAAAACTCATGGTTATAATTATTTACCAGGATCAGAAGTAATATGTATATGTTATCGTATATATTATAAACCATTAAAAACTATGAATCCTAAATGTAAGATAGTTAATAAACCTATAAATTATTTAACAATTTTAATATTTCATAAAATCCAGTGTTGGGGAAATTTTATTTCCTCCCATTTTATAGCTTTTCTAGTTGTAATTTTTGACACATCAAAATTACTTTCTATTAAAATTGTCTCATTTATAGGTTTATTACCGGTCCATGAGACAAGCTAGATTCTATTATACCCATTAAAGATTGTTTCCAATTTTTATTTCTAGCATCCCTAAGAACTGCTAAAAAACTTTCAGGTAATCCCTGTAGTGTTAATGGTTTAAAAGCAATTTGCACCAAACCAATATGCAAATAATTATAAATATGTTTATATCTATTTATGTCTTGTGGAGTTATTAACTGAACTGTCATGTCATCTTCATTCATAGTTAAATTTTCTTCTGTAGTTTTAACAGTTTGGATAAAACCTAATTCTTCAAAAGTTCCTAATTCATATATAAATTTAGGGTTTATACTAGGAATTGTCCATTTATTAAGAAGGTCTAAGTTCTTTGGGACTTCATATTCTTCTATTAACTGATTTTTAATCACCTGCTCATTACTATTTTTGAATCTACTGAATATACTCATGAAGAGTAAAATAAATGAGGTAACATCACATAGTATTCCATGGCTCTAATACCAAAATCAAGCAGGACCATAAAAATCAAGCAGGACCATAAACAGATAACAAGATTTTTAGAATTTTGAAAAATAAAAACAAAAAGAGTTGGGTGAGATAGGCGAGTCAATGAGTAAAACGCCCTAAAACGGCACAGTGGCCACAAAAGCGGGCTAAAACACGACTTTGCCTTTTTCCATTCCAGACTCTTTTTTTTTTTTTTTTTTTTTTTTTTTATGATTTGCCGATCATGATACTGCTTCCATGATAATACTATGTGATATTATCAAGTTAGCCTTGCATTAGGCTTGAAAATAGAATTAAGTTTAAGAAAGTAAACTGACTAGAAAGGCGAATCCAAAATTGCTGTACCGTAATAAAACTTTGCTTCTCCAAATATAATTCAGACTTTTATTGCAGAGATGTTTTTTACAGAGGAGGGATTACAAGAAAGAAAGAGGAAATTGGCTTTCAGCCTGCCTAAAACATAAGGTAGAGGCTCCTTAAATAGATCAGGAGGACTCAAAAACAAACAAAACCTAAATTATTACATTTAGCATTGGCAGACAACTTTTAAGAAAAGTAGAAATGACTTTTTGTTTGATTCTTCTGGCTTTAATAATGTCTGACGAGTAATTTCCTCTGTCTTCAATAATTCTTGAAGAATATATTCTTCTTTTATTTTGGTCCATCCACCTGTCACCTATAGTCTATTGTGGTGATGTCTTTTTGTTTTTTGAAAGATTCTTTCTTTGCGTGATTGACTCCTCAATCATGTCAATTATACAATCAATTGGGAGTTCACCATCTGGAACTTCTTCATCATCTGGCTGGGATTCCCCTGCTAAGCATGGTGATTGGCCTTGGCTTTGGTTATCAACTGACATATTATCTTGAATATCTTCATTTGAACCTTCATCTGTATCATGTTTTGAAAATCTTTTAAGATTTTCTTTTAATTCAGAACAATATAATCTGAATGACTTGATCATTTCCTCTTTGGTTAAATTAACTTTTTGAGGAGTTGAGGGGGTCACTGCTGTTGAGGAGGCTATTTCCGAAAAGAGTTTTTGGTCTTGGTATTTCTTAATTTGTTGATTGATATGATCAATTGTTTCCTGAGCATTAAGGGTTTTTGTTTCTGGATTCTTTTGAAGCATTTTAGGCCAAAATTTGGTAAAGTATGACCTTTGTAGGGAAGGAAATTTAGAGGGGGTATAATCCACATATGGGGACCATTTCCAGATCCAAGGAATAGAAAATTCCATGAAAAAATGCATAGAAGATATTACTTCCAATCCTTCTGATTTCAAGGGTATAACTTGGTCTCGGTATCTTGGAGAGACAGGTAACCATTCCCCATATAATTTTCTGAATGGTTCCTCAGGGAGGATATCTATACTCGGGCCGTATGAGATCCACCAATTAGTAAACCAATTTGGTATATCTCTGTTTTGGTTATAAACCTTTTCACATACTTTAAAAAACCAAGTATGCTTTCTCTGAGGATTTTCATATAAAAAGGCTTTATGAAAGCTTTCAATATAATCCCAATATGTAAATTTCATTGGTATTTTTGAAGGAGGGATTAAAAATTCTTTTTCCTTTAGGGTACTTAAACCCCATTCCTCAGGTGATATGATCTTTTTGATAATAGCTTTACTAAAATTGTAAACACTACCAAAATCAAGCAGGACCATAAAAATCAAGCAGGACCATAAACAGATAACAAGATTTTTAGAATTTTGAAAAATAAAAACAAAAAGAGTTGGGTGAGATAGGCGAGTCAATGAGTAAAACGCCCTAAAACGGCACAGTGGCCACAAAAGCGGGCTAAAACACGACTTTGCCTTTTTCCATTCCAGACTCTTTTTTTTTTTTTTTTTTTTTTATGATTTGCCGATCATGATACTGCTTCCATGATAATACTATGTGATATTATCAAGTTAGCCTTGCATTAGGCTTGAAAATAGAATTAAGTTTAAGAAAGTAAACTGACCAGAAAGGCGAATCCAAAATTGCTGTACCGTAATAAAACTTTGCTTCTCCAAATATAATTCAGACTTTTATTGCAGAGATGTTTTTTACAGAGGAGGGATTACAAGAAAGAAAGAGGAAATTGGCTTTCAGCCTGCCTAAAACATAAGGTAGAGGCTCCTTAAATAGATCAGGAGGACTCAAAAACAAACAAAACCTAAATTATTACATTTAGCATTGGCAGACAACTTTTAAGAAAAGTAGAAATGACTTTTTGTTTGATTCTTCTGGCTTTAATAATGTCTGACGAGTAATTTCCTCTGTCTTCAATAATTCTTGAAGAATATATTCTTCTTTTATTTTGGTCCATCCACCTGTCACCTATAGTCTATTGTGGTGATGTCTTTTTGTTTTTTGAAAGATTCTTTCTTTGCGTGATTGACTCCTCAATCATGTCAATTATACAATCAATTGGGAGTTCACCATCTGGAACTTCTTCATCATCTGGCTGGGATTCCCCTGCTAAGCATGGTGATTGGCCTTGGCTTTGGTTATCAACTGACATATTATCTTGAATATCTTCATTTGAACCTTCATCTGTATCATGTTTTGAAAATCTTTTAAGATTTTCTTTTAATTCAGAACAATATAATCTGAATGACTTGATCATTTCCTCTTTGGTTAAATTAACTTTTTGAGGAGTTGAGGGGGTCACTGCTGTTGAGGAGGCTATTTCCGAAAAGAGTTTTTGGTCTTGGTATTTCTTAATTTGTTGATTGATATGATCAATTGTTTCCTGAGCATTAAGGGTTTTTGTTTCTGGATTCTTTTGAAGCATTTTAGGCCAAAATTTGGTCAAGTATGACCTTTGTAGGGAAGGAAATTTAGAGGGGGTATAATCCACATATGGGGACCATTTCCAGATCCAAGGAATAGAAAATTCCATGAAAAAATGCATAGAAGATATTACTTCCAATCCTTCTGATTTCAAGGGTATAACTTGGTCTCGGTATCTTGGAGAGACAGGTAACCATTCCCCATATAATTTTCTGAATGGTTCCTCAGGGAGGATATCTATACTCGGGCCGTATGAGATCCACCAATTAGTAAACCAATTTGGTATATCTCTGTTTTGGTTATAAACCTTTTCACATACTTTAAAAAACCAAGTATGCTTTCTCTGAGGATTTTCATATAAAAAGGCTTTATGAAAGCTTTCAATATAATCCCAATATGTAAATTTCATTGGTATTTTTGAAGGAGGGATTAAAAATTCTTTTTCCTTTAGGGTACTTAAACCCCATTCCTCAGGTGATATGATCTTTTTGATAATAGCTTTACTAAAATTGTAAACACTACCAAAATCAAGCAGGACCATAAAAATCAAGCAGGACCATAAACAGATAACAAGATTTTTAGAATTTTGAAAAATAAAAACAAAAAGAGTTGGGTGAGATAGGCGAGTCAATGAGTAAAACGCCCTAAAACGGCACAGTGGCCACAAAAGCGGGCTAAAACACGACTTTGCCTTTTTCCATTCCAGACTCTTTTTTTTTTTTTTTTTTTTTTTTATGATTTGCCGATCATGATACTGCTTCCATGATAATACTATGTGATATTATCCAGTTAGCCTTGCATTAGGCTTGAAAATAGAATTAAGTTTAAGAAAGTAAACTGACCAGAAAGGCGAATCCAAAATTGCTGTACCGTAATAAAACTTTGCTTCTCCAAATATAATTCAGACTTTTATTGCAGAGATGTTTTTTACAGAGGAGGGATTACAAGAAAGAAAGAGGAAATTGGCTTTCAGCCTGCCTAAAACATAAGGTAGAGGCTCCTTAAATAGATCAGGAGGACTCAAAAACAAACAAAACCTAAATTATTACATTTAGCATTGGCAGACAACTTTTAAGAAAAGTAGAAATGACTTTTTGTTTGATTCTTCTGGCTTTAATAATGTCTGACGAGTAATTTCCTCTGTCTTCAATAATTCTTGAAGAATATATTCTTCTTTTATTTTGGTCCATCCACCTGTCACCTATAGTCTATTGTGGTGATGTCTTTTTGTTTTTTGAAAGATTCTTTCTTTGCGTGATTGACTCCTCAATCATGTCAATTATACAATCAATTGGGAGTTCACCATCTGGAACTTCTTCATCATCTGGCTGGGATTCCCCTGCTAAGCATGGTGATTGGCCTTGGCTTTGGTTATCAACTGACATATTATCTTGAATATCTTCATTTGAACCTTCATCTGTATCATGTTTTGAAAATCTTTTAAGATTTTCTTTTAATTCAGAACAATATAATCTGAATGACTTGATCATTTCCTCTTTGGTTAAATTAACTTTTTGAGGAGTTGAGGGGGTCACTGCTGTTGAGGAGGCTATTTCCGAAAAGAGTTTTTGGTCTTGGTATTTCTTAATTTGTTGATTGATATGATCAATTGTTTCCTGAGCATTAAGGGTTTTTGTTTCTGGATTCTTTTGAAGCATTTTAGGCCAAAATTTGGTCAAGTATGACCTTTGTAGGGAAGGAAATTTAGAGGGGGTATAATCCACATATGGGGACCATTTCCAGATCCAAGGAATAGAAAATTCCATGAAAAAATGCATAGAAGATATTACTTCCAATCCTTCTGATTTCAAGGGTATAACTTGGTCTCGGTATCTTGGAGAGACAGGTAACCATTCCCCATATAATTTTCTGAATGGTTCCTCAGGGAGGATATCTATACTCGGGCCGTATGAGATCCACCAATTAGTAAACCAATTTGGTATATCTCTGTTTTGGTTATAAACCTTTTCACATACTTTAAAAAACCAAGTATGCTTTCTCTGAGGATTTTCATATAAAAAGGCTTTATGAAAGCTTTCAATATAATCCCAATATGTAAATTTCATTGGTATTTTTGAAGGAGGGATTAAAAATTCTTTTTCCTTTAGGGTACTTAAACCCCATTCCTCAGGTGATATGATCTTTTTGATAATAGCTTTACTAAAATTGTAAACACTGGTATTACCTCCGGATGTAAAATGAGAAAATTCAACTGATCCGGTTATTTTCAAAATATTTTCATAATATAATCTTTGTTTGTAAGAATATCCAGCGTATGTCGCTGTATCCAAGTATCTGGTCATTAAAAACCATGGATCGTCATTATTCTCGAAATAAAGCATTATATCTTTATGTTCCAAAATAATAATATTATCTCTATGAGGTGATTCCTTATATTCAAAATTATCGTTGATGGTTTCACCATCTGTGATCATTTGAGCGAGAGTGGGAGTATTTTCCCTTTTTGATTCCAAAAATGCTTTAAACTCCTCATATAATGGGCTTCCAGGAACTGGAAGAGATTGATCATTTGTTTGTGATGAATTTCCAGTTTTATAAGAACTGCTTGAAGCCGTAGGATTTCCCCGACCTCTATGATAACCACCTCTATATGAAGGATGGCCTCTTCCGCGATTGGGATTCATCCTGCAAATGGAAATGTTAATTTAAGAGTAATAAGAGTTTGTTTTCAAGATTCTTGAGTTGGATCCTTAATCCTATCAATCTTAAATTAATTCCTGTCTTACTAGAATATGGTTCATTTGCTAAGTTAGCCAGTTCAACATCTGCCTTATTAATTAAATTTTTTATATTAGTAATTTCATGTGATAACTGTCTTAGCTGGTGATAACTCATTTAGGAATTCTCTAGTTAAAAAATCAGGAAGACTATTATCGCTTCCTTTTTTATATTGTATTTCAAAATCAAAACATGCTAATGTAGCTTGCCACCTAGTAAACATTTGTTTAGAAACATCATGTTTAAAGTCTTTATTAAACATGAATTTAGCTGCCTGACAATCTGTTTTGATAATAAAATGTTGATTATATAAATCATCTTGAAATTTGAGAATACATTTTACCAATGCCAAAATTTCTTTAGCAGTAGTAGAATAATTTTTTTTTGACTAGGAGTCCATTTTCCAGAATGAAATCTGACTAAGAATTCTTGCTTACTGTTAGGGTGGATTTGTTTTAAAATTCCTCCAAACCCTATTTCAGAGGCATCGGTTTCTACTATTTTTTCCCAATTAGGATTAGCTAAAGATAAACATGGTAGACTTTTAACTTTGTCTTTTATTCTTTTAACTGCCTGAGTATGATCATTAGTCCAAGCACAAGGATTCTTTTTCAATCTGTCGTATAAAATTGCACTATCTGCTGATAAATCTTTATAAAAAGGCGATATATAATTTAGGCTACCTAAGAATCTTTGTAGCTGAGTTTTATCCTTTATTTCATCTGGAAATTTCGCAGCAAAGTCTATACTTCTTTGTATAGGAATAATTTGTCCTTTTTCAATATTATGTCCTAAAAATCTTACCTTTGTTTGGAATAAGGACATTTTAGATTGTGATATTACTAAACCATTGTTTACTATTATTTTTTCAAAAGTATGCAAGTGACCAAAATGTTCTTGAATATCCTTTGAAAAGACTAAGATATCATCTATATATACAATAATGAAATTGCTATAAGGATTAAATATATCATTCATTATATTTTGGAATTCTGAAGGGGCATTTTTTAGGCCAAATGGCATAACATTCCATTCATATTGTCCAAAAGGAACATTGAAGGCAGTTTTATATCTGTCTTTCTTATCAATCTGTATTTGCCAATATCCTGATTTTAAATCAAATTTTGAAAATATTAAAGAATCATGTAATCGGTCTAATAAATCCTTTTTATTACGAATAGGATACCTGATCCATTTTAAGACTTTATTAAGGGGTTTATAATTTATAACTAGTCTTGGTATTCCCCTTTCTTGTTCAGAATGTTTATTTACATAAAAGGCAGTGCATGACCATGGAGATTTGGAAGGTTGTATTAGTTTTTTATTTAATAAGGAAGTTATTTCTTTTTTACATATATTTAAGTATTCGAAATTCATTTGACAAGGTCTTGCCTTGGTAGGAATCTGTTTTTCATTAAAGTCTTCCTCATAAGGAAGTGTAACTATATGTTTTTTCCTTTCCCAAAAAGCATTAGGATGATCATTACATATTTTCAAAGAGAATTGATTTGTTAAAAATCTAATTTTTTCCTGTAACTTAGGTTGTTCTAGTTGTTCATCTATTTGAACATTTCTGATTTCTTCTTTCAGAAAATTTATTTGGTTTCTTTTTAAATTCAACTCATTGACCCAGATAGAATAAGGGTCCGAGACAAAATTTAGTATAACGGGTTGATTCTTATAAGATCCTATGATTTTATCTTTGTCAATAGTTAGGGGTAATATCATCTCTAAAAAGGGATTTCCTAAGATCATAGTATTATTACTCATATTTTTAATTACCGTGAAATTAATAGGTATACAAACATTTTCTGTACAAATTTTTGCATCTGTTAATTTATATCTAATATCTAATTTAGAACCTGATACTTCTCTTAACGTATGTGTTGATTTTTGAAAATATTTAGTAGGTATTAAACCTTCTCTTATACAATTTAAATCTGCACCACTATCTATTAGGGCAACAAAACTTCTTTGGTAATTATAAGTAATAAATAAATTAATTGTGACATGCCATTTTCTAGATATTACCAATTCCATGGACTGAAGGAAATTGTCATTACTGGTACCAATATCTTGGTTATTTTGTAATTTTTCTAATTTGTTAATTCTTTGATTGCTTATTAGCTGGTCATTTTTTATCTTAGATATATCCTGTTTTAGGTTTTGAATTTCAAGCTGTAAATCTTGTACTGTAGGTGTATTAGCGGAATTTTTATTTCTTCTTTCTTTTAACATATCATGAACGTTTTTCATGGAATATATCCCTTCTTCTTGTGTACTCTGTTCCTTAGTATTTAGATTTTCTATTATTTTTTGCCTGATTTCTGGATCATTTATTTCTTTTAATAAGTTTGCAATATCATTACTAATTACATTTATAGTTAATTCATCTTTGAATTGAGACTGTATTAGGTATAATTGGTGGTCTATGTTACATGAACATTGTTCTGAATTATCACAATTACATTCAATTTCTTCAGATTTTGACGAATAATCAGAATCATATTCTATTATGTTTATATCAGAATCTTCGTCTGAGAGCTCCTCTTCATCTGACGAATTATCTATCAAATTTATTAATTGTATTTTTATATCCTCACTTATATTCATATTATTAATTTGTTTTTTTATTTTTTTATTCCTGCATTTATTAGCATAATGTCCCATTTTCCCGCATGAAAAACAAGTAGGGGGTTTTTTATAATCTTTTCTATTAAATCTTTTTTTAATATGTTTATCTTTTTTATTAGGATCACTATGTTTTCTCTTATAATATTTTTTCTTCTTTTGAAACTCTTTTTTCTGTTTCCTCCTATTGTTATTAGTTTGTATTCCGAATTGATCACAAAATTCTCCCAATTGTCTTTTTTCATTAAGATGTTGGGTTTTAATTTGGTAATTTAGTTTTATTTCACTACATAAGGCTAAACCTTCCTGTATACAAGTTCCTATCAATTTCCCATACGTATAATCTTCATAAGGAATTGTATTATCTATTCTTAGTTGGTTTTTAACTCTTTCAGCAAAAAGATTTGGTAAACCATCTATGAATTTGGATTTCCAGTAAACACTATTACAATCATTAAGTTCCATTACTCTACTTAAGAAAGTGTCCTTATACCATCGAAAAGATGTAAGAGTTTTACAAAATAGTCCATTTAATAGAGTACGGATATTTTCAGAATTATCTGACCATCTTCCTGTAAAATGTTCTATTATGGTACAAGTTAGAGTATAAACTACATTAGGAGTGGTTATTCCATTTTCTGTTTTAACTGTATTAAGAATAGCTTGTTGTGTTTTTTCATCCACATAATTGTCCCACCAGCCTTTTAATTGGCCAGTAAATCCGGCAATTAACATATTAGCCACTTGTTTATCACTATTTCCTGTATTTTTAGCAATTGTACTATACATTAACATTCTATGAATCATGTTATATATTTGTCTTTCAGTATAACCATCTAAATTCCATTCGTAAACATTTTTACCACTATAACTATTATTAATTTCATATTCTTGTTCCTCATGTAGGACATCTTGGGGGCTCGGTCTTGGATAATAATATAATCTTTGAACAGGTTTTCTAGCAAATTTGCTATCATAATTGTTAATTTTGTTTATTTGAGTATTATCTGAATCATTATCTGAGTCTTTATTTATAGTATTAATTTGTAATTTCTTCATTTGTTCTTGCAGAATATCTAGCATATAATCATAATTTTTAAGTTTATAACCAGTAATATTTGGTGGGGGTTGAATAGTAGCATTTATTTGTTGTTTTTTATCTTTTTTCTGTATTATTATATCTTTATTGTTAATGGGTGAATTTATATTTTCTAATTTTTTATGTAAGTCCATTAACTGTTCTCCTAATATTATGGAATATAAATTATGGAAATTTAATTGTTGAATCATACTATTAATATGATTAACATCTATTGTAAGAGTCTTTTCTTCAAAAAGTTTTTGGTAAGCTGAAAATTTTATAGTAACATTGTTATTTGTAATGGTAAAAGGGACTTGGGGTGGAAATATACTTGTTATTATTTTGTCTCCCGATAGAGTATAATCTCTTTCTATGTTGTGAATATTATGTAAAAAAGTATGAGCAAACCAAGGAATAAAATGTATAATTTGATTTATAGAGGATAAATATTCATAAAATCTATTTTGTATTTCTTGTAACTCTTCTTTAGAATAATTTTTAAATAACCATTCTTTAAAAAATATCCATTTATTCGAATAAAATTCTTCTGAAATAATTTTTCTTGCCTGAGAACCAGGACTAAAATCTATTTTTTCTTTTAAATCCATTAAACTGTAAAATTCATTTCAGAAGGAGTAGATGCCTCCGCTTCATACACAATATCATCATATATATTTAAATTGTTTATCTTTCTATTATCAACAGAAGCACGAGTAGAGGGAATTTCTACGTTATAATCTAGTGGTGATATGTATAAATGTGAAGATCTTGCAGATCTTGTTCGTTTTATTAGGTCGTTATTATACTCTATTTCTTTGTTAAACTCAATAGTAACAACGCCATCAGAAGTTTGTATAATACTTTCTATATTATTATTTATTAAAGGTGTAGGTGGTATATTATTTTCTAAAATCCAGTGTTGGGGAAATTTTATTTCCTCCCATTTTATAGCTTTTCTAGTTGTAATTTTTGACACATCAAAATTACTTTCTATTAAAATTGTCTCATTTATAGGTTTATTAACTATCTTACATTTAGGATTCATAGTTTTTAATGGTTTATAATATATACGATAACATATACATATTACTTCTGATCCTGGTAAATAATTATAACCATGAGTTTTAACGTTTAATGTTAAGGCTTGAAAAATATTTTTATCAGATAAAGAAAGCTGTAAATTTGGGTAGACATTAAAATATACCGGTCCATGAGACAAGCTAGATTCTATTATACTCATTAAAGATTGTTTCCAATTTTTATTTCTAGCATCCCTAAGAACTGCTAAAAAACTTTCAGGTAATCCCTGTAGTGTTAATGGTTTAAAAGCAATTTGCACCAAACCAATATGCAAATAATTATAAATATGTTTATATCTATTTATGTCTTGTGGAGTTATTAACTGAACTGTCATGTCATCTTCATTCATAGTTAAATTTTCTTCTGTAGTTTTAACAGTTTGGATAAAACCTAATTCTTCAAAAGTTCCTAATTCATATATAAATTTAGGGTTTATACTAGGAATTGTCCATTTATTAAGAAGGTCTAAGTTCTTTGGGACTTCATATTCTTCTATTAATTGATTTTTAATCACCT